>NW_020837947.1:9437483-9918281 GCF_003676395.1 Aethalodelphis obliquidens
CCCCCCCCCCCCCCCCCCCCACTTTTCTCTTTGACCTTTTTACGCCACCAACCCGCCTTCCTGGCTGTTCATTCAAGGACTCATATCTTCAACCAGTAGAGGGAGACATCACTGCTCACTTTTTTTCTCTCACAACTTGGAACAGGGCTTATATTCCAGCACTAACACCAAGAAGCCATGAGGTATATTTCAATGTATCTAACCAGTTATATAATCTTAAAGAGAAACAAGCAAGCAGCCAGAGATTGGACAGTGACAGTCCATCACTATGAAGAGGAAATTGAGAAACTCACTGTTTTCATTCCAAAACAACACTTTAACGGTTCATATTTATCAAATATTAGATTGAACCAAATGAAATTGTCATTTTTTAGGTCAAAAGTCATCCAAGTGCTGACTACTAATAGAACAGAAACATGACTGCATTTAAGAATGTCTATGGACAGACCCTTCTGTTGGCAGCATAAAACTAATACTGTCTGGAGTGCTGGAGCATTTGCTGTGGTTGCAGTAAGTCACTGACAGCTGGCTGACTTACTGCCCAAATGAAGCACTGGCGTTTAACTTGCAAAGAAGCTTATGGTTTCAGATGTTTGGATGTCACACACATTATCACTTAATGTTACAGTTTAAAAATACCATAGAGATAAGTTAGTTTTGTTTCTGCAGGTTTTCAAATAAAATTGCTCATGGTGGAATGCATTTTATTTTACTCTAGCTGACTTCTTGTTTGAAATAATCCTAGCATACAGATTAAAGGCTGCCAAAACCAAAGCTAGGTGTTTTCTAGATGGTCTTATATACAAACTAAGAATACGTAAAATTATTTACTTCTTTTGCTCCAATTCTTTCAAAAGTATTAGCATTGGGCATCAGTTATTTCTGCTTGGCTGTGAAGCTATGTTCTGGGGTCTTATGAATGCTCATTTACTTTAATAAAAACACTATAAATTTCTAAAATCCACCTAAAATATAGGTTAGGAGGAGTGCTTCCTCTTTATTCTTTTTTAAAACATTATCATTTAAGTTTGCTCAAGTTATTTTTTCTATTATATTTGATTTTTCAGACTATGCATGAAGAGTCCTTCTGTGAAACTAGTTTAATAAATCATGCAACTGCTAGGTTTAATCTTGTTTTGATATTGGATTAAGAGGATTTAAAATGAGGTTAAGTAAATATAGCAAATGATTAAAAAAAATCCAACAATTATGTACTATGTTAGGGTTAGGGTTAGGGTTAGACTATCTTTGTGTTTAGCAAGTGACCCCAAAGGATCACAAGTGCCGGCTTTAAACAAACTATGATCCTGATGTCATACAGAACTTAAATTATTTGACCATCAAATGAGATATGCACACTAAAAAGTGGACCATACCTGAATGTCATGACTGTGCATAGACACATTGTCATGGAAAGACCTTCAGTATAAGGTAATAATAAAAGCCAATAATGAGGAAAATAGGAATAACTAAAACATGGTCTTCAGTTGACACTGGGGTTATGTGCACAAAATTCCAGTGTGGATCCTCAGAATTTCATGGGTGTTCAGATGACAAGGGCTATACTGGGGTCACATGCACTATTTAAATACCTTAGATGTCACTTCATTACTTCTCTAACGTTTTCTTTCTTGGGAATCTGTAGTAGAGGGAAGATCACTTAGTTACTAAATAACCATCCCCATCCCCCAATTATGTGAGCTGGTAAGTTAACAGTGAATTTTCCCATTTTTCAGATAATAAGACCTCTATGGGTACTTTGCTGCCAGCTATCTATCAATATTTACATAATTTTTCTGCCCTGCAATTATCAGTATGTTTATCTAAGGCTAAAGCCTTTACTTTTATTTCTAAAATAGTACAATTTCCCTAGGAACACTTTTCCTATCATTCAGGAAACGCCTTTCTGATCTAGACTTTAATAATAAAATAATAGGCAAAAATTTGGCCCAAGATACCTAGAATCTCTTTCCCTCCAGCCTTTCCTTTCTCTGCAAATGAACATGCCAAGTCTGGTGCTAAATATAAAGTCTCCAAATGCTCCTCCTTTGAGGTGAGCACTAGAAACACTTCTAGGTCAGAGGAATCATGTTCCACGGCTAAGTCAGTATTTACTGCTAGTAGAGCGGGTAGCAAAAATGGGGGAATACGGCAATGTTGGCTGCAAAATGCCCTTTAATCACAGAGATAAGGCTTCTATTCCCAGGAATGGTGGATAACCTACACTGGACTAGTACTGCCTCTGTGTACAAGGAAGTATATAAAACTGGCCAAAATACGTGAAGCAAACAGTTTCCAATAGTGCACAACAGACAATGCAAGGCTGCAGTCCCCGAGAGGAGGGAAACTCACAGGTGAGCCCCACAGTCAACCAGCCCTTTCCTTGGGAAGAATTTCCCAACCATGGTATAGGCTGAACAGAGCAGAGAAGTTCTTCTGAGTAGAGAAAGCAGAGATCAGAGGGTAAGGAAGCTTGAGTGGCTGGATCTGTATGGCAGGGCATTGCAGAAGACGATGCTGTGCAGAGAAGGGGGCCAGAAATGCTAGTAGGGGTTTCCCACACAAGTCTGTAGCTGTGCTGTGTATGTGCAGGAAGAGTCCTTCCCCCTTCACCCCCCAACTCCCCCAACCCAGGCTTATGAGACAACAGCTATAACGGGGCTGAGAGAGGCATAGAGATACTAGAAGTTGAGAAAAGTAGTGCTGGGGGACATTGATCTCATTAACACCCCCAATACCTTGTTAACATGCCTGGCATCCAGCTATCACATTAGGAAGGCTATACCTTAGGAGTAAGAATCATGCCCTAAACTAAGACCCTAGACCGGCCCTAACAATGGCTAAATCAAACCCTGACAAGATCTTTGAGGGAGACAGAATTTGGAGGTTGAGCTCCTTCAAATTAGAGGGGCATGAGAAACATCTTGGACTTTCCATAAATCTGTACTAACAAAATATAATACAAGCCTACACAAGTTCAAGATGATTAGCCACTAATTGAACTGCCTGCTAAAACAAGGATCAACACTTCAGAAGATAACAAAATCCAGTCTCTACAAATATATTACCCAAAATATATCCAATAAAATATCAATATACATACAAATAAATAGAAAAATGTAACCTAGAGTTAAGAAAAAAAGTGGTGAAAAGGCACCAAACCCAAGACAGCCCAAATATGCTTAGCAGATAAAGACTTTAAGCAACATAATAATGTTCAAATATTATACAAAAATATGGCTTCAATGAGTAAATAGATAGGGAATCTCAGTAGAGAAATGAAACTCAGCAGATAAACTAAATGAACCAAATGAAAATTGTAGAACTAAAAAGTATAACAACCAAAGTGAAAAATTCTCTGGATTCATTTAACAGTAGATTGGAGAGGGCAGAAGAAAGAATCAGTGAACATGAAGACAGATCAGAAGAAATTATCCAATTTCTGGGCCTAGAGTCTGTTATACAGAGTGAAGTAAGTCAGAAGGAGGAAAACAAATACTACATGCTAACACATATATATGGAATCTAAAAAAAAAAAAAGGTTCTGATGAACCTAGGGGCAGGAAGGAATAAAGACACAGATGTAGAGAATGGACTTGAGGACATGGGGAGGGGGAAGGGTAAGCTGGGACGAAGTGAGAGAGTAACACTGACATATACACTACCAAGTGTAAAATAGATAGCTAGTGGGAAGCAGCTGCAAAGCACAGGCAGCTCGGTGTTTTGTGACCACCTAGAGGGCTGGGATAGGGAGGGTGGGAGGGAGACGCAAGAGGGAGGAGATATGGGGCTATACGTAAGCATATAGCTGATTTACTTTGTTATACAGCAGAAACTAACACACCATTGTAAAGCAATTATACTCCAATAAAAAATGTTTAAAAAAAAAGAAATCATCCAATTTGAAGAGCTGAGAAAGAAAGTTTGAAGAAAAATGCACAGAGCCTCAGGGACTTACCCTCTGGGGCAATATCAAATGGTTTAACATATGAGTAATTGGAGTCCCAGGAGGAGAGAAAATGAGATGAGGCCCCCCCCAAAAAATTGAAGACATAATAGCCAAAATGTCCCAATTTGATGAAAAATGATAACTTGCAGATCCAAGAAACTGAGTGAACTCTGAGGAGTTTAATAGTGGAGATCACCCTTGGACTAGGTCAATAATTACTTGGGTACTGATGTTTCCACCTGGACAAACCTTTAACACAGACTAAAGTGCTGCAAAATGGTTTGGGCTTAGGGGAAGCAAGTGAAGAGAAAAAAAGAAGAGTTAATGTGTCATTGGTTAACACTGTCATTTGTAACAGAGCAGAAACTGAAGTTTCATAGATATTTGCTTGGTCCAATTGTAGGTTAGATTATGGAGTGGTTACATTCAGTTCCACAGCTGGTTTTGTGACTGACCACAGCAGCTTAATCATCGTTCTGCATGGAAGCCCTGGGTGATGTGATTTCACAGCCCTGGGAGGAGACTTCATGCCGCTCTGCTCCATAAGACCTTCCCACCTGGGAAACTTTTGGTATATGGTTAAAGAAGAGCACTTTCCTTAGAGTCAGACTGCTAAGGATGAAAACTCAGCCCAGCCACTGGTTAGCTATGTCACAAACTTAGCATCCCTGAATCTCAGTCTCCTCAAAGGGGCAATTAGAATACCCACATCAGGTGGTTCTGTGAGGATGAAATGAGATGATAATGTAGCCCAGTGCCTGGCACATAGTCAATTTCTCTCTCTTTCTCATTTAACCAACACTCACCGAGACCAACTACCATAGGAACTAGCCTAGACAATGGGGATATAGTGCTGAACAAACAGCATTAAACATTCAGTTATTATTTTATTATTGCCTGAAATGTTTTTAATAGAGGGTAAAAACTTTCATTCACAATTAAAATTCATATATCCTGAAATTCGGCTTAAATTCCCTTTAACGTATGGATGATTGATAACAGATCTTTTGCAAAGAGCAGATTTTGACAGGAGAGACAGGGTGAGGATAACGGGCTGTGGCGACTGAAAGCATATGGGAGGGAGTCACTCTACACACAGCATTCACGGCTACAGCGCAGCAAAGTGTAGGGTTGACAGCAGGGACTGTTGGGGTCGAAGTGTGAAGTTGGAATTGGCCAAATTTACTGAAGTTCTCTGTGCCTGTTTTATTCATTCTGTAAAATGGGGATAAAATTAGTAGCATCCTCACAGGGTCAGCGTGCGTTATCCATGTGACAGCATTGGAAGGGCATGTGGTATGCTACGTGCTGGTAAGCTGTGGGATCTGGTAAACACTACGCAGTGGGAGCATGAATGAACTGGAGAGAGGGGCTGGGGCGGAGACACATCTGGCTTCACAGTCTGCTTAGTGCCAGCCCTGCCCGTGCAGGACTGTCTCCTCCCCCTGCACTCCTGTTAATATTGTATTTATACCACCGAAGCCATAACGAACAACGGAAACAATGGAAAGGCTCACGCTCTAGTGCCTGAATGGCCATAAATGCACAGTAGAATGGACCATTATCTGACACAGTGATGTTGCCCTGCTGACAAGGCCGGTGGCCTGGATGACAGGCTCTGAGTTGGAAGGAACCCTGAGGGTCAATGTCCAGCCCTCCCGCCAGTGCTGACTCCTCTGTGGCCACGTTGCTGGGGGTGCCACCTCCCCCAGCCTGAACACCTCTGTGGCAGGGGCTCCCGTCTGCCATGAGCTCTGGGTGTTGGGCATTCCCCTCTTGGATTGAGTACCATCTGCCTCCCGGGCCCACCTTCCGGTCCCAGTTCTGGCTTGTGGGACCATGAAGAACATATCTCATCTTACTTCCCCAAACAGCTTTCAGCTCCTGCCTCTCCTGAACACGTTCTGACGTACTGGGGGCACTCCCAGCAGTGGGTAGGCGCCTTGGGACCAAAAAGAGTTCCCCCAGCCTTAAGCCCAGTGGAAACCTGGGTTTCCCCTAACACAGGCAGCATGGCAAGACAGGAAGCGCAGGGCGCCGCAGGCAGTTAGCTTTTAAATTGATCTGTCTACAGGCAACTCACTACTTTATAATTGGTAATGATTTCTCTGTAATCACATGTGTGCTGGGGAATTCTTATGAAGTGAGAAAAACCCAACCTACAAATCATTTCTAAGATGTAATGAAATTTTGATGAAAGCTAAATTTAACAGTTAATGAAGTTGACATATTCATGGGTCTCATAGACATTAAACATTTATTAATTTTGATTTTGCTGTTTTCTTTTCATGTTTCAGAGCTCATAATTTTTTTTCAGGACTTAAAATTTTTCATACTCCCCAGAAAAGCACACAGGTGCTTTGCCTGTGGTGTCTAGTGGGTAAAATGACCATGTCCTGTCTCTTGGCCCATGGGTTAATTTGATCCTACCAAGGCCATCACTTCATGAAGCCATGTTGCCATGTCACTGCATCAAAGGGAACTCCTTCCCTCTAGTTCCTAGTTCCACATGCAAGGTGGAGCCTTTTGCAGATGTTGACAAAATTGGAGGAAGACAGGAATGAGGAAAGGAAGACAGGAACAAACTAATATTTATTCAGAACTTCCCTTGAGCAAGCCCCTGTGAGGGGAACTTTCAAATACATTCAGTTGAATGTTTAACCAGCACCTACTATGTGCCAGGCCCTTTGTTATAAAGTGGTGATGGGAGGGAGGTGAACATCATTATCCCCTTCTTCATTTTACAGTTTAGGAACTTAAGACTCTCGGGATGAAGTGACTTGCCAAGGTCACCCAGCCCCCAGTCAGTCACTGCAAGCCCAGGCTCTCTGATCCCACATCCCAGCTCTCTGCCTTTCCCTGCTGTGTTCAGTTGTACTTAAATCTGTCCATTTGCAAAGCTTTTCCTTCCATTGTCTTCCATAATTATCCTGTTCTATTATCCTCACTAGTAGTATCCAATTAGATAAAGAAACTTGACCTGATGGGGGCAGGATTGGCAGGCATGGGTGGAGAGAAAGTTAGCAAAAGATAATAAATGCTGATTTCAAAAAATAATCTTCCAGGGGCTTCCCTGGTGGCGCAGTGGTTGGGAGTCCGCCTGCCCATGCAGGGGACGCGGGTTCGTGCCCCGGTCCGGGAAGATCCCACATGCCGCGGAGCGGCTGGGCCTGTGAGCCATGGCCACTGAGCCTGCGCGTCCGGAGCCTGTGCTCCGCAACGGGAGAGGCCACAACAGTGAGGGGCCCGCGTACCGCAAAAAAAAAAAATCTTCCAGCATGTGGGATGAAGTCAGATTAATATCTCGGATGACAAACAGGAGCACGTCTTACAGTTTTTTTAATGCTCGATCGACTGGATTCTAGGATAACTAATAAAATTGATTCACATCTCCAGTATTTCAAAGTGAATTTCTACCAACCATGTCATTCCTTCCTAAGTACGGCGAAGCAAACCTTCCCCGAGCTTTCTATATAGCAACCTGCAGGGCACCTCCCCCTATCCCCAGGCATCCGAGGGTACCCCATTTCTACATATTGAAATCAGCTTCCCCCTAACTGGTACCTCCTTTTATATCTCCTGTTGGTGATTGTGTATGGTCATCTTGTCACCAAGCTGAAAGGCAGGAGGCATCCCTGGCTCCCTGCTCCCAGATTTCCACATCAGCTCCATCTCCAAGTCCTGGACTGTCAAAGCCTCTTTTCTGAACCCACTCTGCTGTCCTGGCCTGTTTGTCATGGACTCTGTTGTGGGTGATTCAGGTCTATAGAGAGCAAACAGTGGGCCACAAGACTGGGTCCCTTTCAGAAACACTTCTTTAGGGGAATTTGTTCCTGATAAAGAGAGGCCATTGACTTACAGACCACTGAAGAATTTTAAGGCACTGATGGTCGGGGCCAGCCAGACTGTGAGCTCAGGTGCCCATGGAAAGACTCCGTCCCTGCCCCGTCTCCCAGGTGCAGAGTGAAAACAAAGCATCCGTCCCACACCTCCACAGAAGCGTGACCCAGGGACCTCTTTGGAGAGGCACCAGTCAGTTTTTGCTGTCAGTGAATGAACAGCTTGTCTGATTATTTGCACTGAGGTGTGCATGGCTGATCTAAGGTTTTGGCTGAAAGTGGGGAGACCTGGCAGCAGAGTCCGCTGCACATTTAAAGAGGGGCTGAGGGAGCGGGTGCAGACTGAGGCAAAGGGACGGCACGGGACTCGGGGACTCGCCAGACAGCCAGCCCTGCAGCTCTCGCTCACCCCAGACAGCAGCCCGGTTCTGTGTGAGGGGCTTTCCAGAGCAAGCTGCCTCAAGTTGTTTCTGGAAGAGATGTTGTGTAGCTCTCCGACACAACCCCGAACGAACTGACCACCTGTTGGGCGGGGGGCGTAAGCCTTCGGCGGATATCGCCTTAATTTAACGCTTCCTTGCCCTCTCTGAGGCTGCCAGCCCAGGGGTGTCCCGGGAAGCTTTCTAGGTGACTGACTGTTACAGGTCAGTGAACACAGATGTGGGAGAGAAGCCTCTGTGGGGCGCTGCAGGTCCTACCGTATCGCTCTGTGACTGTGTGGCCCCATACGCGGCCATCCCGTTGGAGGGTGCGGCTGGCCGTGGGGTGTCAGGCTGGATGTACCCTCTTCTGTCAATGAGGCTGCAAGAGAAAACAGAACAATGCAGGGGTTAGAGAGCGAATAAAAAGCCCAAAACACCGACAACGCTCTCTTAATTTCCATCTCGAGGGTCCGTTTTCTGTGACGGGCCCCCAAGGCGCTTCAGAATACACCTCTGCTCGCCTTCATGTGTGGTCAGGCTCCAGAGTCTACCACTTCTGCCCTTAGAAACGCCTGGAGCATCTGTTCCCTCCCTGCCACCTGCTGCAGGCCCCGCACTCCCCCCCACCGTCCTGATCACGTCACCCCTCCTGCCTGCACAGCCTCCATCACCTGCCATTGGAGCCCAGACCCCCTTGCTCGGCCTTCAGGCCTCACACAACCTGTCCCCAACCTTCCTCTCCGGCCTCAAATCCACATCTTGTCACACATGGCATTCACAGCTTCATTCCTTCAACAAGCGTGTCTGAGCACCTACTACGCGCCAGTGCCCTGCCCGGGAGCAGAAGCCATGCACCCGCTGTGCGTTCTCTGCTTTGTCGTCTCTGTTTCTGTTCAGGCTGTGGCTTTTAATTGCCCGAAGTCACTTTCCCTTCCCGTCCGCTGTCCATCCTTCTCGGCCTCCAGCCCCTGCTCTTGGCCCTATATCCGCTTTCCTCCCTCATCTGGCTTCTCTCAGCCCTGCCTGTGATCCTCCTGCTGGTACATGCCACTGCTGGCCTGATGTCACAGTGATCTATACGAGTGACTTCTCTGTGGAGCAGCCCTCAGGCCCCCGAGGGCAGGCTTTATCTCGTCTCCCCCACGGCACCTGTCCCGGAGGATCTGGCCCCTCTGGCCCGCCCTCGGAGCGCCGTGGGCGCCGTATCACATCACGCTGGCTCCACGTGTTTCCGTGTGCGCCCGTCACGAAGCGTAAGCACCACGAGGGCAGAAACGGGGTCTTCTTCATCATCATTATCTCCACAGCTGCCCCCCAGCGGGTGCTGAGCAAACGCTTCTGACTGAGCGAGTAAAAACGGGTCCTCGGTTTCCCACCGACAAGTTTCCCGAACAATGTTTCTGTGTTCACTCTATGGCACTGCTGCCCAGGTAGGAGGTGAGGGTGAAGCTTCCTTCGCCATCAAAAGGGTTTTTGCCTATTTCCTCCCTGAGTGAAGACTCCGTGTTGACCCCGGGTCTAAGGACAGAACTGCAAGGGGCAACAGGAGGTTCGGCCACTAAATGGGGCTCCCGCCCTGGCCTCCCGTGGGGTGGGGCTGGGCCTCTGAGGGACGCCCCAAGCACATCCACGTGCCCACATGCTCCTCCTCCTGGGGGCGGGGCCCGGGCGGCTGAAGGCTGTTCCACGTGTCAGCTTGGCTTTCAGAAGATACGGGTTATACTCACAGCTACCACCTCAGGTCTTCCAGTGACAGACTAACAAGCCATTAAAAAATACTTACGAAAGGATCTGGAAGTGGGACTCTGCTTCAGCTTCAGTCAAATCCCCTGAGGTTTAGAAAAAACAAGAGGCTACAAGAACCTCCATCCTCCAAAGGGGAGGTGTTGGATCCCCATGCAGGACCGTCAAAGGGATTCTCAGACCAAGTCTGCGGCCACCTTCAAGGGTGTCAAAGAGCGAAGGAAAGGGCAAAGAAGGATGTCCTGGGGAGAGGGGTCACCCGCTCCTGCCAATGATGAGATCCAGGGGTGGGGCCAGGCTCAGTCCCTGGGAGAGAGCTGGTGTATAGCTGGCTCAAAGGGGCATGCTGGGGGTCAAATTGTTTGCTCCCAAAGGTATGCTGAAATCCCAGCCCTGGTAGGGACGAAGGGGTGGAAAATGTTAACTTACACTGAACTTTGAAGTTCCGGTTCACTGAAATGACACTATTTTGGAGGAAATGAAAGTGCCCCGAGTCTTTTTTTTTTTTCCAGCTGACAGAAGAAATTAAGGGACTTGCAGGGGATTTCATCCAGGAGCAGAAAAAGAACTAGGTCATCAAAAGAGTGGGGACAGCAGGGATTATAGAAAAAGTTGTTCTCGGCCTGCTTCCCATGCGTTCATCCTGTTCAGCCACGCACCCAAGACTGTAACACTCTGCCCCAAGCCTCTTTCTGGCCCTCAGAATGGCCCTCGAGCCCCTCCTAAGCTCACCTCATCTCTTGCCTTGCCCCCCAGGACCCCCCTCACTCCCCCAGTTCCTCCTCTGACAAGCCGGGCTCTCCTCTCACCTCTGGGCCTTTGCACATGCTGTCCCTTCTCTCCTCCCACAATTCCTTTTCCCCAGTTCCTCCTGATCCTTTAGAATGGTTCATACCTTACATCCCCCTCCTCTGGGAAGCCCTGCCAGGTGTCCATGGAACCTGCACCCCGACCCCAGCCCAGCCCCTCCCCCTGTGCAGACCTGCCCTGGACAGACCTGTATTGTTGACGTTCTCTCAGGCGCATCCCTGGACCCCAGCACACAGCACGTGCTCAGTGACAGCGGCCAAGTGAATTCTTACGACTGGCTGACCCACAGCACCAGCCCGTAGGGCCTGACCCTGACCACACCTTGGGACTTTCTGTCTTTCCAATCTTCCATTCCTCCTGCCAGACTCGTTATGAGGACCCCCTCCCAAACCTGGCTGTTCCCACCCTGCTGCCCCCCCAAACTCTGGGGACACTGCAGGGAATGGGACACGGGTCTTTGCCCCCGTGCTCCATGGCTCTCACGGGGAATCTTGAAGACACCCTCTCCCTCCCTCGTGAGTACATCGTCACACTAAGAATGCTTTAGAGGCACCCCAGGCACATGGCGCTGGGCACACAGGTGGTGCTTAGTCCCTGTCTGAGGCGAGGGACACTGCTCATTCTTCAGCCTGTCTGGGATGCCCGTGCAAGGCCCTGGTGCTCTTTTAGTGCACAGGGGTTGGGTGAGGCAGGGCAGAGACAGCAGAGGGCGAGGAAGGTGACAGGAGGGAACAGCGAAGACAGACACCATGCCCCTGCCCACTTCTGCCCAGGCCAGCTCTGGGAACCTGTGGGCAAGCGAGAGAGGGCAGCGCCCCATCTTCCTGCACAAACCCTCGAGTGGTCAAGCTCTTCCGAGGGGAGGGCCGTCCCTGAGAAATGCTCCATCCAGGGGGACTTGGATTTTGGAAAGAATACAGCCTCAGCTTAGCCAAACCAGCAAATTTAATCCAGTTGTGGAAGAAATAATTTCGCCATGATAAGACTTGATCTATAAACAACACAGAATGGCGCCAAATGCAAATCAAAGACTTGGGAACGGGAAAAGAGATTCGGGCAAAACGTGAGACTTCTATATTCCTTTCCTAGATTCAGGTGTCTATTTCAGAGACGGGGTAAGATGCTCGTTCATGTCTCTTTTGCCTCTTCTACTCTGTGCTTCATGGCCTGTCCCCACTATCCACACACACCATAATAAATAAACACACACCAGGAGGAAACACAAAGCTAAACTGTGAAAAAACAAGCATTTCCAGAGGGTTTTTCTGGCCTAAAGAGCCCCAAGAGGGACTCCTGGGTGCGTCTGGAGCTCTCTTGGGGGAGGGGCACCCTCCAGGCATGACGGACGCCCTGGCCTGAGGCAGCCCTTCCGTCCAGAGCCCTTGGCTGTCGCTTCCTGCTGTCCCTCCTCAGAGGAGGCCTGGGAGGGGCAGGTCAGGGGCCCCCGAGGGCCCCAAATTCAGGACGAGTGGCACACTGGGCTCCCAACTTTCTAGACCCAAACTGGAAAATGATCAATTTCTAATTACCCAATGGCACCAGGAACTATAATCCAGTACCAATTAATAAATGGCCTTGGAATATGTGTTTGCTATTTTGGGGGGCGGGGTGGGGGAGGGAATCACTCTTCCTTCCCTAATGAAGCTTCACTGAGGCTGACGATCAAACCCAGTTTGTGTTCCATGAGCACAAGTCAGTGATGACTGACCGTGCAGCTCTAAGTGCACAGCGGGGCTGCTGCGGACACGAGCCAGTAGCTTTTGTGGTTTCTCTCCATGTACACAGTTAGAGGCCAAAAGCAAGGAAGGCTTGGAAACTCATTCTAGAAACCTGGAAAACTTGCTTAGCAAATAATGTTTGATTTGGCTAATCTGTTGGAAATATTCTACAAGAGCGTAACTCATGAATAATCAAGACTAGGAGGCAGCTTCTACCATTGACACACACAGGTTCTGACGTCAGACGCCTGGGTTTGTGTCCTGACCAGGCAGCCTTTACCAACTGTGTGATCTTGAGCACGTTATTTAACCTCTCTGTGCCTTGGTTTCCTCTTCCATATAATGGGATATAATAGTACCGACCTCATAGGTACAGAGTGAGGTTTTAAAAGTTAATCCACGTAAAGCACTTAAAACAGAGCCTAACACTATCCAGTAAATGTCAGCCACGGCCATTATTAACAGGACTGCTGTCTTACTTATCATCACCACAATCTCCACTGCTTCAGCCCACACGGATCTCTCCCTCTGAACTATTTTAGCATTTCTATTCTGCACAACTCAGCTCTTAGCACTTATGTCTACAGGCTTTCTAATTGCTTCCTACCTTGTGTCCTGCTCCCTCATGACAGCTGGATGTTCATCATCTAATGATTCATGGGGTCACCTGACTCAGTGTCCCTGTTTTGATCCTGAGGGGATTTTCCCCAAACTTGACACAAATTCAGTAGAAAGTTATGCCAAGCATAACACAAGCCAGATCTCTACATCGTTAAGGCCACGTCTCCGCAGCACAGAGCGGCGTGCTGACCTGGCTGGCGGTCATTGCCGCCGGCCAGGTCACTGCTGCCCGAGGCCTGCGCTAACACATTAGGGTGTGTGCTTCCCCAGGTCTGTTATCGGGCATCGTGCCATCTGAATCTTACCTTGGAGAAATGGGCCCACACAGGGCAACACAGCAATTTGTAAAGATATTTCCGTAGCTGTAGGGGTTGTAATTCTCTTTACCTCTTTTATTTGACCAAGATCCTTTAATCTGAAAGAAAAGGATAGTCAATGACACAGTATCCATCACGCCAATGTCACAGTTCGGGCCGATCAGAAGAAGCCTGTAAAGAATGCAATGATCTTTACTCATTTCTTCAGCAGAAGAAACGGAGGTACTTTTCTCAAGGAAAACTGGCATTAACCCCAAACTTGGAAATATCCCCAAACAGCAGGTGAGACTGGGGAGAAACAACACTCTCTGGGGAAAATAATCTCTTATTTCTACTACATGGTACTTAAAAGGCAGCTCGCATGAGCCAGTGGAGATTCCTTGATGCTACATTTAGTGTGTTAAATAGTCATGAAATGAATGGTAGCGGAGAGGAGTACCACACCTCCCCTAATGGCCCATTTTTTTAAAAAAGATTTTTTGATGTGGACTATTTTTTTTTTTTAGTCTTTATTGAATTTGTTACAGCACTGCTTCTGCTTTATATTTTGTTTTTTTTTGGCCACGAGGCACGTGGGATCTTAGCTCCCCGACCAGGGATTGATCACGCACCCCTTGCATTGGAAGGTGAAGCCTTACCTATTGGACTGCCAGGGAAGTCCTTAATTGCGCATTTATGGCCTGAATTCAGCCTCACCACATTGCAGAATAATTCTGCAGGGTATTTCTAGTGTTCTCAGTTAGCATATACACATAGCTGTCTTAATATTCTCGGAACTCATCTATCTCATCAGCACTGGTTTTTCTCAAGGCTCGGAGGCAACCTAATTCTGAGACATTTAATTCATGTACTGATAGAGGCTTCTGTCAGAATCCAAATATTCAGAGCAAAAAGGACCAGGCTCACGAAGAAACATTTTCCAGCATTACGTTTTCTGGTTTTGTATTTCCTCTCCATCTGCATTAAGTACAGGCAGATAATCCTGGATAAAAAGTTAAACTTTGGGTCAGTGCGATTGCCTCCCCAAATGAAATGGAGCCGTTATCTGAGAGAGGCCAGCCTGTGAGGTCTCTCTTCATCGGGGCAGGGTGACAAGTTGCTGATAGAATTATTGCAAAGGAATAGAACAGAATCCCTCCTCGGGCCTTGGAATTGGGGGGTCACTCGGCCGATCTTAGTCTCTAAGTGACGTGGTCAGAGAGCAGGACAGTTCGGAGATTCGCAATAGAGAAATTGGAGACTGATGTCGGAAAATGCTTCCCGTGCAGGCTCTTTGCTCCCAGGGGCTCCCATCTGGAAAGGGAGGCCGGGCCTCTCACCTCTTCTTTCTCTATTTCCCACGAAAGAACATGCCCGCGTCCCACCCCACCAGGAACTTACGTCTTCATTTGTGGTCTGGTTGGAGCTGATCAGGTACGTGTGGAAACCCGAGAGCCCCACGATGGACCAGACGGAGAAGAAGCAGACCACGGCCTCCAGCACGGTACCCGGAGTCAAGGAGGTGAACCAGTAGGACCGTGACGTTCTTAGGGCCCCAGGGAGCTGGATGACTGAGATTTGGACAGAAACCGCCCCCAGGCCCTCACTCAGGCCCTTGCGTCCACCTAGCCTGGCATCAGTGGTCTTGTAGCCAAAGGAGACCCTCAGGGGCAGGCACGAGGCCACATTCTCCTTCATGGCACAGCGTTTGTGCTCAGTTAAGTGATCGGTGGGCTCCCTGAACAGGTCTCGTTCCTTTCTCATGGCTGACAGTTCCTCTGACTGCCCTTCCCACCCGACCTTGGCCCTTTCCTCGTGACTCGCTGTGTAGCCAAAGGCGGCGGCAGCAAAACCAGGAAGCATGCTGGCTGGAGCTGGCAGCGGCCCAGGCTTTTGATGAATGGACACAATACTGCACATCACTTCAATCACAGGCTCTACCTTTGGCTTCTGAAAGCTGGGACTGTAGCACTGACAGGTTTCCCTCTCGACCTGATTTGAGGCTGTGACAGTCATTTGCAGGGCTGACCTCGGGCGGCTGAGACCAGGCGGGGTTTATCTTCCTGGCTTTCTCTGTCCCTGGATGGCCCTTCCACCCCCTGGCTGCCTGCCCCCGCTGTGGATGGGCTTCTGACCCGGTGGGGCCATTTCTCGGTGTGGCATCAGGGTGAGCGGTAGTTTTTCTTAGGGGACATTTCCCAGCCCCTCAGCCCACCCCGACACATATGGCTGTCCTCAGCTATTGACAGGCAACTAGAAAACCTGGCTCCACACCAGACTGTGAGGGATGGGGAGTCTCGAGTTCCACAAGATGCACTAAAACCAAAGGAGAAAAAGCCTGGCATTCTTCAACAGACGAGACAAATCAGCCAGGAGTGTGGCAATTTGAAAAGACTAGAGAATATTCCTGTCCCACAAATACTTATAAAATTCTATTTACAAGATAAAGATGTTTCTCAGGAAAAAATAATTCATCATAGGTCTGGGAGTTTAAATACCCATCATGCAGCCTCCATTGATAAATTACAGGCCAGAGAAAGTAAATACTCATGCTTTCCTAATGCTTCCAGGGATGGAAGCCATAGATCATGCTGTAATACATCACCATTGATTTTTTTTTCAGGACTGGATATCATTTATCTTCAGAGCAGAGAAATGAATGTATCATCCGGTGCAGCACCGTCCTCTGCCACGTCATGATTAACAAATGCCACTGTCCGGCATGTGGGGCTGCATACAAAACAGGGGGAACGAATGCACTTCCTGCTTGTTCACTGACTTTCAGCTTCGGGGTACACCACTGGGTCTGCTCTTGGAAAAGTGGAAAAATGCTGTATTTTTCTTTCTAAGGTTTAAATTTCTAGAAACTGCAAGGCCTCAGAAAAGCCCCACCCAGAAATTAAAAGGACATCTCAAGAGGAGGACGCCCAGCTGGCCAAGGTGAAGACAGCGCAGAGCAGCGGGATCTTGCGGATCCAACACAGGGTGCCCCTGGGGGGTGGGAGTGCTGCCCGGTCCTCTCGGAGGAAAGAGGTGAACGGGCTGCAGGAGGAGCTGCACCTACCAAGAAAAGGAAGACTAAGGTGGATTCTGGAAAAGGGGATAAGTACGGAGGGGTGGGGAGGAGACGCAGAGAAGCAGGCCCCTCCTCAGGGCTGCCACCAGCCCTTCTTTTCTGCCAGGGTTACCCAGGGGGACAAACGGTTATGGCAGAGGCCTCGCTGCACATGGGGACACAGGGATGGTGGCCCAGGTAGCAAAGAAGATCTCATTCTCAACCGCCTCCTGACAGGTCGGGGCTCACAGACGCCCCCCCTCCCAGCCTCATCTCCCCACCCAAGAGGACACAGATCGGGGAGCAGCCACGTGGGAGCTCTGCCCGCACTGGCTTGAAAGCAGAGAAGTGGAGCCCAGGGAAAATGACGAGGAAGTAGTGGGAAGCCTGCGTCGGGAGAACCACGTTGTATAAAGGGGGATGACACTGGCAGTGACTTTGCACAGGCTGGAAGGAAAAGACAAGAGGCAGAAAGGTCAAAGAGGAGGTGACAAATGGAATGGAAACAAGGGTAGAAAAGAGAGAATGAAGAACGAACCAAAAGATTTATTTACTGAATAATACACGAAGAGCCCAACTTCGGTCTCGGAAATACTTAGATGTCAACGACAGTTTACAATCCAGGCAGAATGATGGTCATGTCAAAACACATGTAACACCCACACGTGTGAACCAGGTAAAAGCTGGCATGTGAAAGTGGAGGAGGTCACGGCATCTAACGTGCCTACGTCTCCCTTTGCAGCTCCTGTTCCTTTTGCGGCTGCTGTTCCCTTTGTGATGCCACTTACATGATTACCTCCAAAAGGAGGCGTTGTTACCAGTGGATGTGGAGTTTTAAATGTTTATAGCAACCCCCCAAATTCGCAGTGTTCTATATTAATATCTCATGTGCTTGGTAACATTTTATAAATAGCAGAATGCACTTTCACTGTTAGCTCACAGCTGTGTCCAAGTGAGGAATTCAAGGTAGGATGCAAGATGCAGCCCCCTCCGCCTCTCCCCTTACAGCTGCCGCTTCGCCCACAGGACGTCTGAAGGAATAATCATCATCATTCGTAACAATGGCTGGCATCACTGGCTGTGTGTCAGGTCCTGTTCCAAAGGCTTCACGTGTGATGAATTGGGAGATTGGGATTGACATAGATACACTAACATGTATAAAATGGATAACTAGTAAGAACCCGCTGTATAAAAAAATAAAATAAAATTCAAACAAAACAAAACAAGAGCTTCATGTGGATTAATTCACTTAATCCTCAGAGCAACCCAGTGAGAAGTGTGATTCCCACTTAACCGATAGGGAAACCGAGGCAGGAAGCAGTTAAGTAATTTGTTTAAGAAATAGCAGAGCAGGGATTTGAAGCTTGGAAGTCTGGCTCTGCCAGTAGGACAGAAAAGCCATGGGCCGATTCCTTTCTGAATTCTTGCTAAGGGACACGTGGCTCTAGGCTGACCCCAACCTCTGCTGGGGGAGATCGGGACCCTCCTTGTCAGGGTTTCTTGAACCTATCGCACCTTAAGGAGTCCATCCCCCTCAAATTCACTCTCAGACAGAGGTACGAATATCTGAACAACACATCTTCTCACTGACCCGATAGCTTGACGTTGAAATTATCTATGCCATAGTAAGTTAAGAAACATAAATTTCTTTTTTTTTTCATAAATTTCTTTTTAATTTATCAAAACCCACTTACTGATTTTTTTTTTTTTTTTTAAAAAGAGACATGAGTGGAAACAGGCCAACTCCAGTAGGAGCCAATTTAATAAGCAGCTGGATGTTTATTGCATCAGAGATGGGTTCCAAATCACAGCCATTACCACTGCCAGCCTCCATGTCTCCTCCCCAGCCCCCCAAAAAGAAAGGGAGCCCCCTCTGTGGCCAAGAGTATGGCTTTAGATTCCCCACAGCCGCTAGCTCCAAGTGCTGCACACTGAGGTACTCGCTAGATGACTATGGAATTGAAAAAGACTGAAAAATGCCGGCAGGCAGGCGCCCCTCCCTTGGGTTTCCACGCAATCCCACAAGTGCCTGCTCTGTGCCTTTCTAGGCACCTGGCCCGGCACTCCGGACAGCAAACGGTGGGGGAAGGTAAGCTTCCCACCCTCAGGGTACAGGGGTCTGCTTGCCTGTGGGCAGGTAAGCAAGGGGAGACGACCTTGCAGGGACATGGAAATAGTATTGGGCAGAATGGTGAGGGCACCTCAGTATTTGGAGAATCGTAAAAGGTGAGAGGTAAGGAACCAAAGGTTTTTAACCTTATTGGGTTCCTACGCTTTTCTCAGAAAAAATGCACATAAACACATTTTTTTCCTTATAATTTCAGGAGGCTTAAAAACGCCCCTGATGCCTCTGCATGGATACACATGGACCCCAAGTTAAAATGTCCTGATTTATTCTAATCCCTTCATTGTACAAATAGGTAAAATTTTATGTAAAATGAAGGGCTAAGGCCCAGAGTAGTCAAGCCACTTACAAAAACTCACATCGCACATCACGGCAGAACAGAACTGGAACTTGGTCTGCAGACTTCTAGGACAGAAAGAACCCTTCCCATGGCTCCAAGCTACGGAGTGTCACATGACAGGCCTAACTTTGGAGCCTCAAAGCTCACAACAGCAAGGCTGAGGCTGCCCGTGACATGCAACCTTGTCCATCAGTCCCACGGCCTTAAAGCCACCCCTGGGTGAAGAACTTGTCTCTGTTAATATGTCATCACCCATCTCCCCACATTCCAGCAATCAGGCTGGCGACAGGCTTTTTTGCCAAGTGCCAAATCTAGATTACAGTTTATTTTAAAAAGTCTGTATTTCATGTGGGTTTCCTCATCGACCAAAATCCCCGGATTCCAGAATGGCCAGGGAATGCCAGAGTCCAAGGCTCTGCCTCGGGTGCTTCCACTCTGAGCACTGGGCGTATGTGGCCAGGGTGCCGGTCACACCGCACGGTGCTGAGGGGCCTTTCTCTGTGGGCACCAGCCAGGCACCCCTGGGTCCTCCTGCATCTTATTCTGCTTTAGGTCTCTGTCTGGGGTTCTGACATTGAAAATATAAGAAACAGATGTTGTTGGTAATCATCTCTTTCTTTCTTTCTTTTTTTTCCCCCTAAAAGTTACAGTAAGATAGGCAATGCTCACTTACAGGAAGAGCTTTGATGGAAGGGCAGATCTCAGTGATAGACCCTTTGTCCTCTAGATTGAGGGTCTAAATCAGCATTTAATCCTTTTAGATATTTAGGTTCAGGAACTTGTCAGTATATTTTCCTCATCATTAGATGACCCTATAATCCTTAGATGGAGATAAGAAACTACAGCTTGTGCCCCTGTCATTACAGGGCCCACCACTGTGTCTGGGGTGGAGGCTGCTGACTTCCCGACGACTTACATGACAACACACTTTGAAAATCAAGTTTCTGGGACCTTTCAGACTGGATCATGGGACCATCATCCTTCAGTCTCTCAAATCCTTTCTCCTAAATGCTTATGTACCGGGAGATAGAGGTGTGTAGTTGTCCCAAATTAAACCTATGAAGTCACTAGAACTCCAATCAAAATTCCAGTTGGAATTTTTAAAATGGAATTTGACAAAAGAACTCTCAAATTCATCAGGAAGAGGAAATGTATAAGAACAGGTGAGGAATTTTGAAAAACAACATCAGGGAGGTGGGAGCAGGAGAAGACTTTTCTCGTAAACAAAACAAGGTGAGAACAGTCTAAACAGGCCGTGGGCATGTGGGGGTAAAGAAGGCATTTCAAATTAGTGGTGAAGGAATAGACCGGTGGTTCTCAAAGTGTGGCCTGTGGAACCTTAGGGTCCCCAAGATCCTTTCAGGGTATCCTCCAGGTCAGAACTATTTTCCTATCATCACCAAAACATTATTTCCCAGCTTCACTCTCATCCTACCACGTGGTGGCTTCTCCTGGAGGCTGTGTGATGCAAGATGATGTCCTCATTCACTCTTATGCATTCTTGTGTTTTAAACATTTCTCAGTTTTAATTTTAAACGCGGTATATAGAAATAGATATAATCTACATGAACAGAGGCTCTCTGGGGTCCTCAATAATTTTTGTTTGTTTGTTTGTTTGTTTGTTTTTGCAGTACGTGGGCCTCTCACTGTTGTGGCCTCTCCCGTTGCGGAGCACAGGCCCCAGACGCGCAGGCTCAGCGGCCATGGCTCACGGGCCCAGCCGCTCCGCGGCATGTGGGATCCTCCCGGGACGGGGCACGAACCCGCGTCCCCTGCATCGGCAGGCGGACTCCCAACCACTGCGCCACCAGGGAAGCCCCTCAATAATTTTTAAGACTGCAGAAGAGTTCTGAGACCAAAAAGTTTGAGAACTGCCAGAATAGATTAGTAAGTGGTATTGGGACACTTCACTCAACATTCGGGAAAAATGAAGTTAGAACTTTAGCTCACAAGCCACACACACAATTCTACTACAGATCAATTACTGCGCCAAACTTAAAAAACAACACAGAAAGGTATTAGAAGAAAATAAAGGAAATACTGGCATCATTTTGCGGTGAGGATGTAAGGCACAAAACCTAGGGGCCATGTAGGATGAGATTTACAGATTGAATTTGTTAATAAATTACACTTTTTTGTATAAAAAGGTCAAGTTAAAAGGTAAGTGATAGGTTGGGAGAAAAATATTGGAAAAAGATAGTTATAAGATTATTATTAAGACTATATAAAGAACATGTTAATAGGAAAAGAAGAAACAGCCCAATTGAAAAATGGACAAAGAGTTTGAACTGGCACATTGAGGTGAGAAAAAAAAAAGGCTAACAGTCACGAAAATACGTGCAAGCTGAATATTGTCCAGAAAATGGAAATTAAAACCGATTTTTTTCTCCCCATCAAATCAGCAAAAATCACAGCACTGACAACTCCAGTGTGGGTGAAGGTGGGGAGAAATGGAGCATGAATTGGTATAATATCTTTAGGGGACAATATGGTACATTATATTTAAAGTACACTTAGCTTTTAACTCAGTGACTCCACATCTAGTTGTCAATCCTAGAGAAACGCTTACACTTGTACACAAAGAGATACATACAAGAAAGTCCACTACCTCAGTTTCTGAGCAGTAATAAAAGAAGTCTAAATACTCATCACTAGAAGAAGACACTATGGTTCATCTATACTCTGGAATTCTATAAAACAGTTGAAAAGAGGATGGTGTACATCTATGTGTTGACATGGAAACGTCTTCAGGAAATATCTAAAAATCAAATTGTAGAACAATCCAAAGAGCATGTATGATCCCTTTAGGTAAAGCAGTCCCCCCAACTGTACATGTGTGTGTGTGTGCATGCACACATGTATGTATTTAAACTCTGAGAGGATCACCTGTAAAGACCCACAAAACCCGACAAGAACTCCTACAGAATGATGACGAGTCAAGAGCAGCGCTTCCTTTTTACCCTGACGTTTCTATTTGAAATTTGTTACCGTGAGAATACGCTCTTGTATCACTTGGGTGATTTTAAAAACCAAAAACCTCCTCTCCCACTCTGTGATCTTCTGAGATCTAATCTATGCTTATTCTTCACAGAACTCCCGCAATCCACCTGGCCGGGGGCAGCGGGGAAGACTCTCGATTCCCTGGGTGGAGGGGCTGGGTTCTAGCTCTGGAAACGTCAGTGCGTCACCGAGCATGAATCGGGGTCACTTAACCTCTCGGTGAGGTCCTGCTGTGAGACCTCGGGCACTTGTCCCACCTGTTTCCCGGGGGCTCCCTGAGCACCAGCAGACACCAGGATGGACAGGCCCTGAGAGCTGGGCTAGTGAAGGCCTGTCCTGCCCCCATGGATTTTCCATCGGCCCCCAGTGTCCCCTTTCTGACAGCACCCAGGCTGACTCCAAGCCTTCTACCAAATTCCACTAAAACAGAACGATGCCCATGAGGCTGGGGGCGCCTGTCGACAGTGCCTTGAAATAAGCGCACACTGGGGGCAAAAAAGGCGTTCTGCCAAAAGCCTCCACCACGCAGAATCGGTGACCGTCCGAGGTACCCATCGTCCTTCTCGTTTTGGGAGAGCTGAACGATGCCATAATTAGAGATGAGTGTAACCCTTTGAAATGGACGTTAATGCTGCTACACTGAAGTGACCGTTAGTGGGCAGGCGTCCCCTCCCCCTGCTGGCCCTGTTCCTGAAGGGCTTCAGCTCCCTGAACCCCAGAAGTCTGCGAGGTGTGCCCGGCCATGTGGCTTCCCTGACTCTGTGTGACCAGTGACATTTCCTAAGAGGCTGGAACATTTCGCTTCAGGCTCCCGGTTTTTTTTCTGCTTCCATATTTCACGCAATAACCACAGAGGACCCTAAAGACAGTCCAGGCTGACGTGGAGGTTCCATGTGCGACCTCCTAGATTCTGTTTGTACATGTAGCTCAGATCAAGCTCATTTCTCCCCAAACCAATGCGAGCTGTCTCCCTTTTCTGCTGTGCCCCTTTCCCCGGGTCACCTAGGGTTCGGACCCCCCTTCCTCCCCTTCTCCTCCCAGGTCCTATCTGACTGTAGATCTCCCCGCAGATCTGTCCCCTTGTCACCGATTTCAATTTCGGGGTCCTTCCTTTGCAAACATCTCCTCACTACCTCACTCCATCGTGTTCTTTGCTTCAAGGTGAGTATGCTTCAAGGCAAAACAAGAACAAAAAGCAGCTTGATTATGTCATTCGCCTGCCAAAAATCATGGCTGGTTCCCCGGTGTCCGGGGGAAGAAGGCTGCTCGCTCTTTCACTGGTATTCAGTGCTGTTGGGACCTGCTTCCTGGGGGCGATTGGTCGTGACCTCCAGCCCCAGTCAGGGCTCAGCCATCCTAGCACCCTCCTCCATCCCCACCGTGTGTGTGTGTGTGTGTGTGTGTCTGTGTGTGTCTGTGTGTGTGTGTCTGTAAGAGTATCCGGGTGCTGACACCATTAGGGCTCCCGGCGCCCACGCTGCTAACCTTGCCGAGTGAAAGAGTGAACACAAGCCTGGCTCCAGCCCTCCAGACGGCCTGCTCTCCCCTACACACCATACACACCCGCCAGGCTTCTCCCCTCCGTGTCCCTGTTAGAACTCCACCTTTCCAGGCCCTGTGCAAATGCCACCTGCCGCCCGTGGAAGCCTCCTGACTTCCCTGCAGGAGATGCAGCCTCCTTTTGGACCCTACTCCTACCTCCAGTGCATGCTATGGCATTTTTATGTCACTTAAGACTTATTCTGCTTGTAGGAACCAGAGTCAGAGCTCAGATCCTGGCATCCACAGATGCTCGTTGAGAAGAGTGAGTCACCCCGTCCTTCATCGCTCCTCTGGCCTCTGGTTGATGTGCTTTGAAGCTCAAGGCTGACGGATCGTTCTAGACTTTGTAACCCTGGCACGTTTTGGGCCCAGGTGGTGGGCATTCAGTATAATGATTTTGAAGGAAGCAGAGGCTGAGTGGACCTCCTTCGTTGGACCTGCCTGGCTGGGTGGACTGAAGACCCAGTGCCACCCTTTTTGGAGAAGATTCTCCTTTTGTCTCTTTCCCCGGGGAAGGCCAGGGGGGCCTTTGAAAGCCCAGGCAGCTACCCCACTTCTCACTGAACCCCAGAAGCCTGCACCCCGCTGCCTGTGCTTCTCTGATGCAGAGATGAAAGGAAAGAAATGGCCACAGTCACGGGGAGCCAGCCCAGGAAACGGGAGGTGAGAGGGGGCAGGAAGAAGAGGATGGAGGATGGGGCTCCGAGGCTGGACGTGCTCTTGCCAAGGGTGACCCTGGTGGTCGAACGTCCTTCCTCTTCCCCACCACAGCCCGGGAAGGGCCTGCTCAGTGCCCACAAGTGAGCCAGAGCCAGTCGTTCTACTCACAGCCACTTACGACGTTTCCCGCCGCCCCCGCTCGCTCCTTCTCACCTGTGTCTCCTTCCCACCTCCTCCCAGAAAGTCAGTAGAAGGGAAGACATCATAAAGATCAGAGCAGAGGGCTTCCCTGGTGGCGCAGTGGTTGAGGGTCCGCCTGCTGATTCAGGGGACACGGGTTCGTGCCCCGGTCTGGGAAGATCCCACATGCCGCGGAGCGGCTGGGCCCATGAGCCATGGCCGCTGAGCCTGCGCGTCCGGAGCCTGTGCTCCGCAACGGGTGAGGCCACAACAGTGAGAGGCCCGCGTACCGCAAAAAAACAAAACAAAAAAAATCAGAGCAGAAACAAAAGAAATAGAAATGAAGAAAACAATGACAAAGATCAATGAAGCTAAAAGCTGGTTCTTTGAGAAGATAAACAAAATTGATAAGCCTTTAGCCAGACTCATCAAGAAAAAAAGGGAGAGGACTCAGATCAATAAAATTAGAAATGAAAAAGAAGTTACAACCGACACTGCAGAAATACAAAAGATCATGAGAGACTACTACAAGCAACTCTATGCCAACGAAATGGACAACCTGAAAGAAATGGACAAATTCTTAGAAAGGTACAACCTTCTAAGACTGAACCAGGAAGACATAGAAAATATGAACAGACCAATCACAAGTAATGAAATTGAAACTGTGATTAAAAATCTTCCAACAAACAGAAGTCCAGGACCAGATGGCTGGTCACAGGCGATTGTATCAAACATTTAGAGAAGAGCTAACACTCAATCCTCCTCAAACTCTTTCATGCTGGAACTAGACACCGTCCCCTGGACACCTGGCTCACTTCCTGAATGAGCTGGTTGATGCCTTTCTCCTATAAAGCCCTACTGGTTGCATGCGGGCCTGATGAAGAGCTTTTTACTTTAGCAATGTTCCCATCATTCATGGCAGTATTTCTGATAAGGAGTCCTGGCTAATGAGGCATTTTTGTTTCTAACCGCTCTCATTTCATCAACCACACCTTTTTGAGTTGGATATTTTGCAGATTAAATCCACGGTGAGAAACCTTTGCCTGTGCCCCCATTTGTCATCAAAATATTTTTGTATTATTGTCAGGAGATCAGATTGGAGGCTACTGAAGCATTTTAAATATATTTTCTTGCCCGAGAACACTCTGCAGGGGTCACTTGCAAAGGCTGCCCTGGACTTTCCTGGGCTCGGGCAATTCAGCCAGAAAACCTCCTCTTGTTTTAAGAACTTGGTACTTTGCAGATTCTTGCACAGACTGCAGGTCCGGAGCGGACGAGCCGTGGGCAGCGCTGCCATCATCAGAGGACGGCTTCTGTGAGTGTGAAACATCACAGATCAGTCTCATCCATCATAAATCGACCACCTCAAAAGAGACTCCCAGACTCTTAGGGCCTCAGCAGCAGAAGGGAGCTTAGAGCTACTGAGTTTAATGTTTATCTGATGCTAGAATCTCCTCCCACCCTAACCAGCAGGATGCATCCTCTTTCGGAGTGCCACTGTCCCTGTGACCCGTCCTCCCCAGGCCATACCATTCCTGAGCAGCCTCCGTGGTTAGCGCACCCATCTCGGGAGCTAAAAGCCGCCCCTTAGAAGTTTCCACCCGGCTATCTCCATGGAGCCTCCAAAGCCACACGGGTGTCCAGAGGAAAAGCAGGAGCCAGAAATAGCATCCTGACGGGACCCAACCTTACTTATCACGCATATGTTATCCCTTATAATCAGAACTCCTTTTTTCAAAAATACATCACAACCCAGTAGAAACTAAAGCATACTTTTTCTTCTGGAATATGAATTTATGATAAAGCATCAGAACTCAGCACTTCTTAATAGACTCACTCAATAAGAGGGCATCTTCCCCAAAGCATGTATTTAAACAGAAAACACGTGGCCAGAACAGACTGCCTTAGGTCTTCACACCAGCGACTGGGGAGAGGCACACACAGAATGTTTCTGTGCTTTGTAATTAAAAACCCAGCACTGGGCTTCCCTGGTGGCGCACTGGTTGAGAGTCCCGCCTGCCGATGCAGGGGACACGGGTTCGTGCCCCGATCCGGGAAGATCCCACATGCCGCGGAGCGGCTGGGCCTGTGAGCCATGGCCGCTGAGCCGGCGCGTCCGGAGCCTGTGCTCCGCAACGGGAGAGGCCACAACAGTGAGAGGCCCGCGTACCGCAAACAACAACAACAACAACAACAAAACCCCCAGCACTTTGCTTTCCTACGGGTGCGTCTGGCATTCCTGAAATTCTCCACTACTTCCAAAAATAAATAAAGAAGATCCGGGTTGGGAGTGTCGCTCCTCCCTCCCTATCGGCAGCTTTTCTTCACGTTCCTCCCGCGCCTTGCTCTTGGTTCTGTTTTTCTCCGAGAGAGAAATGGAGTGGTTTTATCAGAGGGTCTCTATGTTGCTGGGCAGCTCCCTGGGATATTCTGGCTTCAGCTTTAGGTCACCTTTTTCCAGGCAGGAGCCCAGCCTGACACTGGATCAGGAGGTGCCACAAAACCAAGTGGGGACCCAGTCAGCAGGAGTAAAGTTAGATAATAACTTCACCTATTAAACTGTGAAGGGTCGTCTAATTCAACAAGGACCTCAGGGGGCATTCCGTTAGCATTTTCAACCTGAACTCAGGGCAGGAGATATATGTGTGTGTGTATGTGTGTATTCTTCTATATGTGTATGTATACACACACACATATATACACATATATGTGCATACATGTATGTGTATATACACATACACACATATACATATATATGTGTGTGTATATTTATGTGTGTGTGTATATATATATATATATTTTAAAGCCCATCCATTTTTGTCTCCCATCCCCTCTCTCCTAGATTAACAGAAAGGGCAGAAAGGGAAGGGAGGGAATTCACAGTCAACTCAAGAAGTGATCTGGTGACGTCTAGTGAGCTTCCTGGATGGGTTCAGAGACAGATCCTCTCAAACCCACCTGCACCTGAGTGCCTGATTCCTGGGTACATCCTACCTGAAGGCCTGTGGGGTTGACAGGACAATGGCCTCCCCAAAGATGCCCTAATCCCTAGCAGCTGTGAACACATTATCCACATGGCAAAGGGGAGTCTGTAGATCGAAGGTCATTGGTCTTGAGATGGGGAGATTTTCCTGAATGGTCTGGATGCGGCCACTCTTCAGAAGCAGAGAGACTTTCTGGCTGAGGGCAGAGAGATGAGCGTTAGAGGCAGGGGGGACTCAGAGCGTCAGAGGGATCTGATCCCCTGTTGCTGGCCTTGAAGAGAAAGGGAGGAGTCAGGGAACAGAGCAAGGAGAGGGGCCCTCAGCCCTACACCCCATGAGTTGAGTCAACTACCTGAATGAGCCGGAAGAGGATTCTCCCCTGAGACTTCAGGTAAGAATCCAGGCTGGCAACACCTTGGTTTCAGCCTGGGACCCAGAGAAGAAATCAGCCGAGCCTACTGGACTTCTGACCTGCAGAACCGGGTGATAATGAATTTATGTGGCTTTAAGCCTCTTTTCTTGTGGCTATTTGTTACAACAGCAACAGGAAGCTAATACAGCCGGCACGTGCCAGAGCCGTGCTGGGGAAGGCCCTGGGCCGGATGTGCCGGGGTGCCCTGCAGCCGTGTCTGGAGGCTGTCAGGGGCCTGCCACGTGCTCAGAGCAGGTTGTGTTGCCACAGCTGCAGCTGCCAAGCTTCTGAATGTGCAGGACACGCCTGGGTAACACCTGTAAAGGGGAAATGCCTGGCTGTTGGCTGAGAGGCTCAGCCCCAGATATGGCGGCACTGTTTGGAAAGGCAGTGGCTGAGATTCTCAGGAGCTTTCAAGAACCGCGCCATAGGAGAAACTACGCGGGCCTCGCACTGTTGCGGCCTCTCCCGTTGCGGAGCACAGGCTCCGGACGCGCAGGCTCAGTGGCCATGGCTCACGGGCCCAGCCGCTCCGCGGCATGTGGGATCCTCCCGGACCGGGGCACGAACCCGCGTCCCCTGCATCGGCAGGCGGACTCTCAACCACTGCGCCACCAGGGAAGCCCAGGAGAAACTCTTTACCTCTACCTGAGAATGCTATTTCAAGGGAAGATAAGTTAAAATTTGCTCTGAACCAAATAAGAGCATTTCTCTCCTTCGTCCGCTTTCCACACGAACAGCACAGTTTGCACACCGCTGAAACACACTGTCACTCCTCTCAGCAGCGTCTGTCTACTCCCCTCACTGGGGAGCGCAATGCTATTGATTACAGAGACTATAAGCACAGCCAAGCCAGGAGCACGAGCAGACGCGTGCTCTAGAGGACGTCCTGGCAGAGCTGCCCGTCGCATCCATCGCCACACATCGTCCAGCACGGGCCCATGGCCTCAGGAAAGGCACAGGTGCCTGGGACCGGGGAGGGGAGATGGCTGAGCCTGCCACACTCTTGAGGCTTCAGAAAGCATTCCAGCTGGCAGCCCAGACCTCAGTGCCGGTTCTGAGCTGCATTCATAAAACTTAACAAGACTAGCATGTTTTCATGATGGAACTGATTTCCTGAAAGACTTAGACGAGCCTCTTCTTCAGGGAAGAAAAGACAAGGCTTGGCTGTAAGCTATGCCAAAGCAACATGCCTTGAAAACCGAAGGACACAGAGAAGCGATGATGGTGGAGGATGGTTACCCCGGCAGGGTTGGGGAGGGAAACGAAGGAGGCATTTCCCATGGGACCTGCTTTTAGCAGCCACCGATGCTGAGAATTTCATTCCCAGCACAACCTTTCCTTCTGGCCAACTTCTAGCTAACTCTAGCTTCTCAGATCATTAACAGAAGACAGGACATACCTGTGAAATGTACTCTCCAAGAGCCTCTGTACATCTTCATCTGTCCCTGTGCCTCTTTAAGAGATGAGCAGCTGACTACAGAATCTGTAGTAGCCGCCAAAATTCTGTGCTGCCCATGAACACAGAGGGTCTGAGGATCCCCACATGGCAACTGCACCAAGACGGGACCCACCCAGGAGCGTCCGCAAATATTCCGTAGGGACCACCCGCTGATCAAAGTGTAGCCAGTTGGAACTCAGTCTGACTTCTCCCCAGACCAACCTGCTGTAACGCAAATCAGTGTGGGTTTCTGGGGGTGAGCAAGAATTCACACTTAGTTTTCTAGTGAAAGAGCACTTCAATTTAAACAAGGCTAAATGAGTCACTTCGACGTTCAAGCATTCAGAGGCTGTTACTCACACAAGTGAGTGTTCGGGAGTTCTTTGGATACTTCACAGAAGAAAAGGGAACACGATTTATGAAAAGGAAAGCCAAGGCACCAGATGAAGAGGTTATTGGGTAGATGTGGCCAGTCCAATACTTAACACGTTAGCATTGTAAAAAACAACAGCCAGAAAGGATATCTTGCAGGACTGTCCTTAAGAGCATTTAGGAATCCTGCTTGCTGTGAACCTGTGGGAAGGAAAGCAGAATTTAGTATTCAGACATCACCTCCAGAAAACAGCCTTCAGGCTGAAAGCTCTCTCATCTACATAAAAATAATAGGTGTCTAAAGAGCGATTAAATAATTACATTTTGTCGTTCTGCAGAACCCAGTGCACTGATCAGAGATTGAGATTCCACCGAAGTTATTCAACTAGAAAGTGGCAGATTCATAAGCTGACCCGACATCTGCAGGATATTTCTTCAATAAAAGCAGATGGATGCCTGCATACTTTCCCGTAAATTATAGTTCTGATTACTCCTTTGTTTTCCTCATTTGAATGGGAAAACAGAATACTGTATGCTATTTTTTTCTCTTCTTTTATGAAACACTGTTTTCCCAAAGTTTGTTAACTTTTGACCCTGGGTATCTTGTAAACTAGGCTACGCATAAAAGATGTCTTTCTCTGCATCCCAGAGTAAACAAACTCACAAAGCTGAAGTTTATGACTGATTCCTTCTGGGTTTGAGACATATTAATATGAACTGTCTGCACAAGAAAACATTTCTTCAGGGGCCTGAATAAAGATGCATCTGACAAGAAGCGATTTTTATTTTATGTATTGGTGTTAAATGCTTTTTAAAAAGAAAAGCCCCCATGGAGGAGCTCTTGGTGGTCCCACCTTGGGGTGGCGAGGCTGGGTCCATGTGTTTTGGGGACATAATCTGGCCCTGGGGCGGCTGTGAGATAAGCGGGGAGGACGGATGCCATGGGACTGGTTCTAGAGCATTCTGTGGCCTTGTCTGCTGGTGAGGTTGCAATGTGGGAGAGAGAGGCAGGGCCCCAGACTCCTCTGTGTAACTGGAGGCCAGGCTGGCTACTGGGAGGCTAAGGCTGGGACTGCTCCAGTTCTTCCTCGAGCTCCCATCCCCTCTGTGCCCACTGGCCACCGCGGGAGCACGAGGATGTGCCGTTTGCTAGGATGCCAACCGGTGGGAGAGCTAACGAGAAAAGGTGTTCTCTTCCATCCCTGCTAGGCCAGGAGGGTGAAGCCAGCACGTGGACAGATCTTAGAGCAAACACAATCTTGAAGCAAAAGGAGGGACGAAAAGAAATGATTTCTCTTTCCCTACTGAACCCAAATTGCATCGCTTTCCCAGACTCTGCTTCCAGATGTCACCTTCCCAGCAATCTCTGTGACCCCGGGCTTCCTCCCCGGCCACCCCTCGCTGTCCTGTGTCCCCTCTCAGAGCCCACTTCCCGGCAGGGAGGACTCAGGGGACAGTCCCCCCGCTGCTCTCTGCCTTTGCCAAGGCTTCCAGAATCTTAGGGGGATCACGGAGCCTCGTAAAACCTCTTGCCCTTCCCGAGAGCAAATCGGGGGTCAGGCGGGCTTGTTCAGTGGGGGCTGTAGTGAGGATGCAGAAGCAGGGGAGAGGAAAACCTTCATCTGCTTCTGTCCGAAACAGTCGGGTCACTTGCAGGCAGGTAAGTTCAGAATGCTTTCTTTGTGGAAGACCGGATTACCAGTACCTCAGCATAAACTACAGCAAAAGCTCCATTTTGCCGAAACCAGGGTGAGTAAAACTTTAGAGGAGATGAAAATGCCACTGTGGTGGCAGGCGTCGCTGTGTGTGCCTCTGTGTGTGCGTGTGCGTGTGTGCGCGTGTGTTTGTGTTCCCAGAGCTTATGTGCGAGGCTGAGCAGGTGAAAACTGCTTGATATCCGGAACGTAGGGGCAAGGCCAAAAATGAATGTGACTATAGACAGATAGATAGACAGGCATTTTGAAGTCGCTAAAGGATGTTAAAGACTATTTTTCAGTGCCATGAATATGCTGGAATATCAGTACTACTGTCTTCTCTAGCTGTGTAAGCAATTGCTTCTACTGTCTATTAACACATACATAGGACCCTAGTTACACTTTTGCCATCTTGAGACTCTGAAAATAGAACAGGTGCCTCGGCAGGGCGCTGCGGCATCCTTCCCAGGTGGTGTGGAAGGGGTCTCTGATCAACGTTAATCCTCTTCTTCCCATCCCACCAAGTTATGGCTCTCAATCATGTATTACAAATTTGTGTCACGTTCAGATCAAAGGATTTCAGTCAGAAAGAATGGGAACTAGGATTTTAAATGCCTAAGAAAATTTGGGATAGGCCATTCATGTCCAAAATGGACCAATAGTTAAAAAGAACTAATGTTAAACTTTCCATACCGTCCACTTCCCCCAGCCCCCGTACAAACCCCACCAAGAGAGCAGCGGGGAGAATGCGCAGGTCTAAGTTCAGCACGGCACACTGTGCTTTCAGCACTGCTGCAGGGAAGCAAGTGAGGTGTGTGTCCAGATACTTCCGGAAACACTCCAGAGGGAGGCTCTGTACTCGCTAAGGGGTGGGTGTACTTCAGGAATGTGGACAGAGGCCATGCTGGTCTTTAACATTGCTAATGGAACTGTAATGGAAGTTTAAGGCTCACGTTTATAGGTCAAAGCCAAGTGGCTTCCTTCTCATCACTCCCTATTACAGGAGAGTGAGAGGCCAGGAGATGGAAGAAATTCAAAATTATGACCTTAGGAAGGGTAATGAAAAATGCCATTTGCTTAGGCAAATATATATTAAAGTCATGTATATCCACACTTCATTTTTAATAAAGTCGCTTCCTTCATATGCCAGGGGTAGCTTGCCAATGTTCTGGCAGGTAATTAAACATCTTATCAAACATACATCTTTAACATTTATAGATATGTGTGTAAGAAAGCTCAGTCTTTATCCCCATTTTTTTTTTTTAGGGAGGGTGACTATTCCTGCTTAAGTAGATATCACATTAAAAATAAAAAAAAGCTCTGTTGTTCAATGGGTATCATTACAGCACATTATCCTTTGTGAAAACATGGGAGTAATTTTTCCTGGGGATCCATTAGCAGAAGAGAAAGTGAAGTCACGAGGGTGGAATAGGGACCATGTATCAAGGAGAAGGTCTTGTAAGTGAAAGAGTCTGATCCAGGGGTGCCCCTGGCAACTGCTGTGGGAAGGATGGGGATGGGGGGTGGGAGGGAGAGAGGCAGGGTGACAAGGCTGGGAGGGAGGTGAGAAACAAAAGGCAGGCTGGAAGCGAGGAGGGGGCTAGGGAGAAGGGGAAAGAGAAGAAAGAGAGAGCCCGGAATGACCAAAATATTAAATCAAAATTAAATCAGAAAACTAAAGTCAGGCAAATGGTTACATACGTAATCTGATTTCGCCAGCATACTTACGAAGAATGACGTGGGTGATAACGAATGCAAATATAAAGACTGTCAGAAAAGACAGAGATAAAATAAACATATAAAAAAATCTGTAGTTTCTTTTCCCCACACAGTTGCCTACCCAGGGACAGTGGTGATCAAATCGTTCTGAAATGAGAGGCAGAAAAAAGAAAATGGAAATCAATTAATAAAACGTCTTTTTACTTGAGGGAGCTCCCCCCCATAGTCTAATAATATACAAAATGGTATCATTGTATGTACGTACTTCCAAATTCACCACTCAGAGAAATGCTTACCGTTAAGACATTTCAAGAACATAATTATTCTTTCAACAGGGCTTAGCTGTTTGAAAAAACAAAACGTGTGCATTCTATTCTCATTACAATAGAAAAGCAAAGATTTCCCTCTTTTGTACAAGAAAGCTCTTTGGTTCACAGAACAATCTTCCCTTAAGATGGTACCAACACTCTTGATGGTAATTGCTGGGCTGGGCTGGGCTGGGCTGGGGCTCAGTCTTTCATGGGTGTGTGGTACTGATTGACCATCTTTCATGGTAAGTGGCCAAGACAGAGGCCGCTAGGGGCCTGGGACAGGACAGAGGGACAATCCCTTGTTCTCCCATCCCAGTTATAGCCGTTTTCTAAAAAATGTCTCTGCTATTTCAATAGTCGTAGAATTGATAGCATTTTAAAAATGATCTATGATCTACAAATAATGCAATATGCCTGATCTTTTAGTCCACAATTCTCAGCTTCCTTACCTGTAAGACAAGGATACTGTATAGAGTCTTGTGAGGCTAAATACCGTCTGGGAAAGTATTTTAAAAAAAACAGTATGTGGTGCTGTAAGGTTTCTCAAGAGATGTCACGTACATCAATACATTTGGCCCTGAAACATTCCTATGAGGAAAATGATGCTGCTGCCCTATTTTACAGATGAGCAAACTGAGGCCTAGAAGGGAGACTGCCTGCAGGGGCCATACAGCTCAGAGGCAGTGGAACTAGCATTGAGGCCAGGTCTTTCTCGGGGCTGATTCTGTCTTCTCAATGCACAGGCTGCCTTGAGCACTTGGTAAATGACTGAGCACTGGCTTCGGGCATTTTTATACTGTTATCCCAAACCTGTGTCGTCTCACCTTGGGGATTTCACACAAAGTCTGCAGGACATTTGTTCTTCCCCTTGCAAGCAATAGCTAAGTGCTTCTCTACTCTTCAGCTGATCTATTCAGAAGGCCTATCGAGACTGTCGTTCTAACACACCCACTCACAGCAGACTGCCTGCCGCAGGTCGGGGAGGAAAATGCCACCCTTTTTCACTTGGGCTCTTTTTTTTTTTTTTTTTTTCTGTACGCGGGCCTCTTACTGTTGTGTCCTCTCCCGTTGCGGAGCACAGGCCCCGGACGCACAGGCTCAGCGGCCATGACTCACGGGCCCAGCCATTCCGCGGCATGTGGGATCTTCCCGGACCGGGGCACGAACCCGTGTCCCCTGCATCGGCAGGCGGACTCTCAACCACTGTGCCACCAGGGAAGCCCCCTTCACTTGGGCTCTTATCCAAACTTAGTTTTTACCCAATTTTCACATCTTATCTGTCTACATGTGCTTTGAAAACACACAGAGAGGCCTCTGTGAGGTGTGACTCTGTAAACAAAACATCATAAAGTTATGCAAGGCAGTGTTTCCTTTCTTTCTGGTCACCTATCACACACCACTCATCTCATATTTTATGTCTAGTGCAAGCTTATTTCTTGAAAAGGGCACGAGGACGCCTGGAGACAGTGGTGGCAGAGGAACTGTAAGATCCACCGTTGTCTGCAAATGACATCAACAGGCAGCAGCCAGTCTGAGCAGAGGACAGCCAGAGAGAAATTTCAGAGCTCACCAGCCTGGTGACAACCTGATGGCCTATAAGATGCTGACATTCAAAGGAAAACAACTCCCATTGGTGTGTCTGTGTGAGTGACACGTTAACATGTGTTACCAACCCCACACAGCTGGAAAAGTTAATCCCTGCGCAAAAACAACCTCATTTCCCCAAGTCACTGATCTACACAGGCTGTATAATGGAGAGGTCTATATGAAACAGGCAAAAATAAAAAAGAAATCAGAATCAGCGGAATTTTCCAAAGACTTTGAGGCTGTCAAGAAACCTCTTTTCTTCTTAACACACGCCTGTGGAAAGTGAGAATGACAAGTGGAGGCTGGGGAAGCCCAGGTTAGGTTGGCACCTCTGGTTCCAGCTGTGAAAGCTGATCTCCAGATGCCAAGCACGTGGCGGACTGAGCCTCCTAATTAAAGTGAGACTCGCCCACCAGCAGAGGAGACATCAGGGCTTGGGAGGCAGAATTAACACTGTGGATCCCCCCCAGGCCAAGTACCAAGGTCTTATGGCTTCCGGTAATCATTTCTATGGGGGCAGGTGGTAGCTGTATTTTTAGCTTAGAAAGTTTACTATTAGCTAAGCTGAGATAACGTGCTTTCCTGAGCTGCTAAGGAATGAAAGCAACAGATGGGGCACATGAGACCCTTGGGCACGGGGTCTGGGGGGGCTTCGGAGAAAACTAGTGCTGTCTCAGAATGGGTGCGAACACCTGGCTCTCTGGCAGCCCTGAGCTGGAAGCAGTTTCCATTGGGAAATTTGTCTTACAGACAACTTTTTCTTGGCTGACGAAATTCCCACTAACAATGTAGGCTTGCGGAGAAACGCTTCCATGTAAGGGTTTTCACGCTCTCCTTTGTGACTGTTGTACACGCGTTGGTAAATGAGCCTGAGAGCTGGGTGCGCATCTCTGTGGAAGAAGGAAGCTCAGAGCCCAGGGCCGCCTCCCGGACCCCGGTACCCTCCTCCCTCCTCCCTGACTTCCGGGGTGTCGGGGCGGGAGAGGGGTTGCACCCAGGCTGGGCCTGCGCCTCTTCTCTGCGGACTCTCTCTCTCTCTCACCCAATAATCTCCTCCCCCCCGCGGTTCAAATGCCAACTCTACACTGATGACGCCCAAATGGCCGCCGCCGCCTTCATCCACCTTCTCGAAAATCATCTGATTTATTTTTACTAGCTTTTACCTGCCAGCTCCACTAAGCCTTTAATAAATGTTTGTCAAGGACTGAATAAACCCTCATGCTACCACGAGGACGTCCCGTGAGCAAGCACGTTGCCCAGGGCCGCACGGCTAACGGCAGCCAGGCCGGCCCGGTTCTCGCGGCTTCCAGAACTCTCGCCCACCAAACGCCCCGCCAGCCGGGGTGAGCGTCCCCGTGAGCCCCGCGCTGTATCAAGCGCTGGGACCACGAAGAAGAGAAACAGCGGCGTAACGAACCCTCCACGGCCTCCAGTAATTCCCTGTCTCGTTGGCGACAGCACTATTTTCACAATCCAGAATATTCCTCAGACCCGAAGGATGAGCCTCTAACAGAGGAAAACCGAATTTAGCGAGAAAACCAGTCTGTTCTCTGACGATGCTGGCAGCACACAGCACCCTCCCTGATGGGTCGAGGAGAGAATCGGGGCGAGGGGCGCTCGCCTGGCCCTCACTGGCTCCATTTGGGAGCCGTCGAGGCCGCTGCGAACAGGGAGGCCTGTGTTACTGTTTCCAGGAGGGACAGCAGACAAGCGCCGGGCGCCAGCGGGCACACGGGTGGCTTCCTGGGACTGAGTGAGGCAGTGACTGGCCGGAGGGAGAACACCTGGAGCCGGGCTACAGCTGGCAACGTGGCCGCATGCAGCCGCACCATCTGAGATGCTTCAAACAACTGTTACCGGAGGGCAGACTGCGTATGTTCCGTGTGGAAAAACTGGAGGGTGTCCTATGCAACACGGGGGGCGAAAGGGGTGTGTGTGACGGCGGTTCTTTAAAAAACCGCCTCGGACTTGCTGCTAAATCCCTCAACTCTGAAGTCTGGATCCTGCCAGAAAGGAGTGGTTTCTACACTGCAGCCTCTCTGGAGGGTTCCTGTAATCAAATGAGGAGCCGTTCCCTACACCAGGCTGTTGGGTATCTGCGCTCAGCTGTGCTAAGCGGAGGGACAGAGCCTCGGGGGAAGGGAATAGAACATGGGGGGCGGGGATTGGGGGTGATAACCTAGAAATTTCTCTAAAATAATGAGAGGTCTGAGTTCGCCAGCTGGGGTGCCCTGCCCACACCCCAGTTAGCATCGCGCTGCCCTGGCATGGCTTATGGACTTATTTTCCTCTCCTTCCCCAGGTGAGGCCTTGCGGTGAGAAATCATCTCCAGTCACCTAATAGCCCTGGCACCTAAGTGCCTGGCATGTAGCACACACTCGAAAATATACACTAAGCAAAGGAAAAAATGCCATTAATTGCCTTGGGTAGTTTTCCGAGTGATCCCTGCTCCTGGCTGCCGGGTGGAGAGACTGGAAAATGCTGATGAAAAGATGAGATGTCAGGCATGCCAACTACAGGAAAGGGCAGGGCTCCATGAAATTTGAATATGTGCAGAGAAGGTTGAGGGTTGGAAGATGCGGATAGAGGCTGAAAGAGCTGATGGGACATCTGTTAGTGTGAATCAGCTCACGGAGAAGCAGCCTCTGGCCTGTCTTGCTAATGGTGGGAAGCAGAGGTGGTTTTATTGAAAGCTCCATAGGGTGCCATTGGGAGAGGCTTCAGGTGGAATTCAAGTCAGGGGGAATTCCAGGCAACTTCAAAGTCACCAGATCCTAAGCGGGGGAAAGAAGGTTCCATTAAGATGGCCAGTGGGAACACAGTTTAGGCGAAGGAGTTATGATCCTATTTTGTTAACTCCAAACTCTAAATACTAATGAAAAGAATATTATCAACGATGATTAACGCTACCATTCACTGAGTGCCTCTTCCATCGTTATCTCATTTATCCTTGACCACAGCCCCGTGAGGTAGGTGCTATCCCCACACTTTTCAGACGAGGGTGCCACTGAGCCAGGTGAGGTACCGCAGGTGCTGAGCTGAGGGATTAGGCCACTCCTGTGATTAAAGGAAGATTTGACTTCCTGGAGAGATGGAGTATGAAAAAGAGGCCTTAAAAATAAGTAGAAATGGAGACGTATTAAAATTGGGCAGGGAGAGAAAAATCCACTGAAATATTAAGGGAAATACTAATGGAAACGTATTTGTAAAAGTTGTGTTTGAAGGTTGCCAGAAAAGGAATAAAAGCATTTGAAAATGTTAAGAATTTGAAATCTCCCAGAAGTCAGGCCCTCAAGAGATAAATAAAATCATATCCTCTGGCCAAGCAATTCTGAGTTTTCCATACAGTGGTCCTGGGCTCTGTGGCCTGCGTCTCCTCTCTGCAAGGGTGTCTCGAGAATCCTGTGAAAACTGCTATGTGAAACTTCTCATATAAATGTTAATTACATTTAAATTAAGGTAAATGTTTTTAAAGGCATGAAGGGGAAAATTACTTTTTCTTTAAACCTAGGACTTTTTTACCTCCAAAATTAGAAAAATGTTGCCTCATGAGGTCTCTTCTGCCTCTTTAGAATGATGAATGTTGAGATATAGTGGTACGTGTGTTATTACGTGGCCTTTATGGTTCCCACGTAACTGAAAAAGTTATGTAATAGGAACATTTAAATATGAAACTAGCTCAAGTATCAGAGGACCATATTCTTAGACACTAAATAATTCATGCTGTTCTAGATCTTTTGGTAAAATCTAATTATAGCATTGCCACTGTGTTTAATGATTTCTGGAGAGCAACCTCACCTGCTAACTCCACTCCTTTTCTCACTTTTAACCAAACTTTATTGAGTCCTTGCTATGTGCCAGGCACTGTGCTAAGTACTTCACATGAATTGCGTCACTTAATTCTCACGAAACCTTGTGAGGTTGATGTTATTATGCCCATTTTACATAAGAGGAACGTGCAGACAGAGGAGTTGACATTGGAGCCCAAGTGTTAACCTGTACTCTTTTTAAATTAATTAATTAATTTATTTATTTATTTTCACTGTGTTGGGTCTTCATTTCTGTGCGAGTGCTTTCTCTAGTTGCAGCGAGCGGGGGCCACTCTTCATCGCGGTGCGCGGGCCTCTCACTGTCGCGGCCTCTCTTGTTGCGGAGCACAGGCTCCAGACGCGCAGGCTCAGTAGTTGTGGCTCACGGGCCCAGTCGCTCCGCGGCATGTGGGATCTTCCCAGACCAGGGCTCGAACCCGTGTCCCCTGCATTAGCAGGCAGACTCCCAACCACTGCGCCACCAGGGAAGCCCCCTAACCTGTACTCTTAACCACCACCTGTTCCCGCCTCCCGTGCCAGTTCCCTGCTGGTCACTGTGCCAGGTGGGCCCTGAGGACCCGGCCCCTCCCTCCTGGGGAAGCACACTTGGGCACCCGCAGCTCCAGGCACAGCACATCAGCAGGAATGGGAACAAGAGCGGACCATGGCCACACCGGGACTGGCAGTTGTGTCGGTGGCCCCTTGGGCTTCTTCTGGTTCAGGGCATCTACCCTCTGGGGGATGTGGAGAAGACCTAGCTCGTGTCTGGGTGCCCACCCTCAATCAAGAAGTAATCTAACCTGTGAAAAGATGGCCTCATTCTCAGCAAAGTGAACATCAGAAGAAGCGAACTTGGGCTTCCCTGGTGGCGCAGTGGTTGAGAGTCTGCCTGCTAATGCAGGGGACACGGGTTCGTGCCCAGGTCCGGGAAGATCCCACATGCCGCGGAGTGGCTAGGCCTGTGAGCCATGGCCGCTGGGCCTGCACATCTGGAGCCTGTGCTCCGCAACGGGAGAGGCCACAACAAGTGAGAGGCCCGTGAACCGCAAAAAAAAAAAAAAAAAGAAGCAGCGAACTTCTTATGGAGACATACAGATTGGACAAACCTGCTTGCCAAACACTATTTATTGAGACTGTGTGGCTTGGGGGTTATGTGGGGCAAACGGATGTATCAGGGAAGGTTTCTTATGTCCCCCGCCCCCGCCCCAACATATCTTTGCTCCTTTTCTGAAAATGATTTCTATCTGTTTAATTTTATGGTGCAACAAAATCCAGAAATCATAGTAACTAACTCTGGCCTTAAAGCATCAATACAGCTCTTCCACACGGGGACTTAGTTTCTTTACATGTAAAAAGTTGGATTAAATAAGCTCCGAGACACCTTTGAGATGTAAAATTAAATGTAAAGCAACTCTGTGTTTTATTAACACCCGTAGGGATTCTTCTGGTCTTGAGTCCTTGCCAGTGTCCCATAAATTAAGATTCTGCAGCTTCTAGCTCCTTTTGTTAAAAAATCTAAAAATTTTCAATGTAAAACCAATTAGTAAATGTAGAATCGTTGTAACCTTTACGCTACAATTTAACATAACCTTGGACCATACCCCCTACCCCACCCGCATGCTCTCATTTGCCTCTGCCCTGGCTTTGCCACTACCCGGCACAGTGCCGAGTCTCTTTGGGCATCAAATGAGGGGGCTTGACTAACGGCCAACTAAGGTTCCTTCAGCTCCTCAAAAGGGCAACTTAATATATTTCTGTTTCCTCTAATTTTCTAGGGTTGTTTACCATTTGCTTTTAACTCCTGTTTCCACTGTTGGGGAAATTCTGTGCTTCTAGGAGGAGAGACAAGCGTGCATGGGAGATGCATTTTGAAGCAACTTATACCATGAGGTAGATATGCTGATTAGAAACAAAGGTGAAGCTGTTGAGAAAAGGGGTGGGGGGAAAGGTTTTTACAGGAAGCAAAGAGAAATAGTTGCTATTTCTAAGAAAGTGAGGGAGAAAAGGTTTAGTTTGTGATATAAATAATTTTTGAAAGGAGATACAAGAATGTGAATAGAAATGAGATTATTTTAAAAAGTAAATCAGCCTGTTGTGGTGCAGAAGGAAACCCTACAATTCCCAGGAGGGTCATCAAACGAAGAGTAAATTCTAAGGAGGCAGGAGAATTACCTTCCCTTGTCTCCTCCAGCCCCTCCCAGAGCTCTCTGTCTTTATCAGACTCAGAATTAGAGCCCCAGCACTGAGGTCTTTGAGCTTTCTGGAATTTAGTTGCTGGATTAGGGCTCTGCATCATTATGATAAAATGAGTAATATAAGTTCCAATTTGTACAACCTCAGGAAAACAGTCTTGGTACATGGGTGGTCCTCAGTAGTTCTCCAGCTGTAACTTGCTAAGTTGTGAAACTCTAAAACAAGCTCCACTCTAAGCAAGGGCTTGAATGCTAGTGAGTCTGCTTCTGGGGCGGCCACTCCCTGACCCCTCTGGGCCCCTCTCAGCATCAGCTCCACTCCGTCTCTGGGTTTGCAGGGCCAGAAACTATGCCTGCGAGGTCTCCTTAATTCTCCACAGAATAAAACAATTATCTTCTGAATCTGAAAAACAAGCTCATGCCATCAACCAACACCCCGCTTTCTCTAGAATTCTCTAGTCTCCATTCCTCTCTAGAAATTCCAAGCCTTGACATCAGTATCCACACCACCTTACATCACAATGGCTTAAACACCTGTAGGGCTTTCTGGTTTTCAATACCTGTTCACATTCTTTACCTCACGTGCCCCATACCGAACCTCTGACGTGGGCAGCACAGATTCCCAAGTACAGGTGACACAGAAAGTGAATCTCACACCAAATGCAATGGCCACAGGCCCAGGGCTCCTCCATGCTACGTCTGGGTCTAGAGCTGCTTCTAATGTCTACTCCCTGCTTCTCCCACTTCCCCACACTCTTTGGGCAGGTGTTCTTTCATGGCCAGTTACTATGTTTTTTGAAGCCAGTCAATTTATCCTCAAAGTGAAGGTTTCAGAACTGACTTACGCGTACATTATACACGTAAAGCTAGCAATTCTAAGGCTTTCCAAAACCTTTTAATTTGACTACAATACACAATAGAAAAATTATATTCCGGATGGGCACGCTTTCCCAAAGTAAGCCTGCTTCTGTGATCTTGCAGCAAAGAATCTACATCATCTAGGGTGCAGAGAGCTGTGTCTACGAGCAGGGCACAGCAGCCTAATGGAATGGATGATGCTTCCCTTGAAAAGCAAACTGTGATATGTCCAAAGTAGTTCTCTTCAAAAAATTTATCCAGAATGAGACCTCTTTGCAAAGCTTCTGAGACACTTCATTTTTCTTAAGTTGAAACTGTAGACCCACCTTCATTATGAGTAGTATTAAAATATAAGGCGAGCTCAAGGAAAGAAACACAGCTATGCATTGTGCCTTATACAATTACAAGTGTAATTTCTCATCTGGTAATATAATCATATACGTATTGTGTGTTACAAGATTACGTAGTCAGATGTTGGATGGGAGAGTGAGAGGGGCACACCCTCCCCCTCTAACCCTTCTTCAGTATATGTTCTGACGGTCACCTGGAGGGCTTATTTTTATGAGGGTGACATTCACGTTTACAATGTTCATAATGGTCCTCAGTTTCCCGTTTCTAAAAGGTGGGCGTGGCCAGAAGACCCTCAGGCGCCCTCCCGGTCCAGCCCTCCCAGAGTCAGGAGTCCCTGTGGCTCAGGCCGGCTCTCTGCGAACAAGTCCTGGCTGCCCCTTTGTTGGTACAGGACAGAAGCAGAGCTGAACTCATGAGCAGAAGGGGTGTTTGATGCTCAGAAGTCATCTGTAGGGCTTTCCAAAATCCGCACTGCACACTGACTCTGCCCAGACGCTCAGCCCCCTTGGAGTACCTGCTTCTCCAGCTGCCTGGGTGGCATTTTAGGGCATGTGCCTGAGATTCCACAATCCTGTGTCCCTTCGGCTCAGGGTTTGGTGATCTACTACAAACATCCAGGCTTGGGAGGGTGCCGTTGGGAGTGGATAAGCCCAGTCATTCCTCTCGAGCACAAGGGTTAGCTTGTGCACCCTTGGGCTTTTTTTTTTTTTTTTTTTTGTGGTACGCGGGCCTCTCACTGTTGTGGCCTCTCCCGCTGCGGAGCACAGGCTCCGGACGCGCAGGCTCAGCGGCCATGGCTCATGGGCCCAGCCGCTCCGCGGCATGTGGGATCTTCCCGCACCGGGGCACGATCCCGTGTCCCCTGCATCGGCAGGTGGACTCTCAATCACTGCGCCACCAGGGAAGCCCCACCCTTGGGCTTTTATGCTTCTCACCGATGTATTTTCCTCGGGTGAGTTCATGCCATCTTTCCACTGCCTGCTAGACGTTTCCACCTAACTGTCCCATAGCCACCTCTCATTCAGTGGGTCCTGAGCTGTGTTTATTATGCTCCCTTGTCCTCGCTCCTCACTAACCTGCCTTTTCTTAGTAAATGGCGCCCCCATGCATCTAGCTGCCCAAGGTAGGAAATGCATTCACTTCTGCCTTTGGCTCTCACCTCTCCCATCCAGCCCGTCAACAGGATTGTTCATTGTATTAATCCTGCTATCTTTTCTATGCTTCTACTCCCTGTCTCTGAAGGCCATTGCAGCAACCCCGTGACCTCTTCCATGAACCACCGTGAAACCTTCCTGGTTTCCTCACGCTGCTGCTAGAGGCACCACCAAAGCAAACAAGACCATGGCAGCCCTTTGCTTGTATTCCCTGGGCAGCTCCTGCAGCCGCAGCCTTGATGTCTGCAGAGCTAATGCATTTCCAAATGGAGCTCCTTGGGTGCTGGAAGGCCCACCTTTCGTTCCCCTTCACCTAGAGCAGTCAGATCTATATCTGTTTTCTATATTGGTTTCCTCATTATTTTTTTTCTAAAATGGCCCACTGTTTACAACCACCAGAAAAAAAAAAAAAATTACAATCGGCTAGTAAATGTTCACTGTAATTGTTCTAAGCAGTCCCAAGTTAAGTTTCAAGTATGTGATATTGCTCTGTTGGTAGTGCATTGTTGAAAGTACATTGGATTCTTAAGTTAAAGGCCCTGAAGTCCTCATCCTAAATGCCTATTTTGTGAGGTAACCTAGGCAGGTTTCTGGGCCCCAGCAGTTGGATATGTCATTAAGGTTTCTTTCTCACTTAAACATTAGGATTGTACGGCTAAATAAAACTTTTCAAGAATGAAGTCCATGGCGTCCACTCTACACAAAATTAGGAAGTGCTGGCAGGCCTCCGCAGTAGAAAGTCTATAAATAATTGATAAGAGCTAGCTCTCTTATAGACCCAGGTTAGACCCGGAGCTAACTGGTGGCCCTACAGAGACTACTAAGTACTACATAAATACTCCCACCACCAGAATCAGGTCAGCAGACTTCTTAGACCCTAAATATAGTGTGTTGTTTTCTTGTTTGTTGCTGTTGTTTGTACAAACCATGCCAGCACTTCACTGAGTTACCACAGTCTAGTCAGCGGATTGCTAATTACTTTTCTAAACACAGGCACTCAAAAGAACAGGCCAAAGATTCTATCTAATAGTCAGGACTGGCTATGTACTCTGCGGGGCCCACTGCACAAGGAAACTATAGAGCATCATATTCAAAAATTACTCAGAATTTCAAGATGGGAAGAGCAGAGCATTAAATCAGCCTTGGTTCCTACATACCCACTGAGCTGCCCTGTTAACTGTTTACGGCCCGGGAATGTGGTTTTCTGATTTGTGGCAGATTAATGCCTAGAGATTCTATTGGGTTGTCTGAAAGGATTTACAGAGAGCTGCTAAGAGCAAAGTATAGTGAGGAAATTACGATTATCTAAGAGTTAAGCTTAACAGTAGGTCAAAATCCCCGTTCCATATGGAGAGCCTTGGGGCAAGTAGCAAAACCCTCCTGGCTGCCACTTGCTAGAGCTACGGAGCTCCATCCCGGGCAGGGCCGGGAGAGGCTCTCAGGGTTCCACTGGCCTGGGTGAGGTGCGATGGGATGAGGGTGATGGAGGAGGACCATCTGATGGGGGACATCTGAGGCAAAGGCAGCAAACGCTAACACTGCACACCCTCTCATCTACTGTCTTCCACGAATATCAGAAGCTCTGTTTTTTAACCTCTACAGTACTGATTCTTAATATTTTATTTCCCAATGCTTTGAAAATCCAATGAAAATGACAGTCCCTCCCACCCTCATGCACTCACACCCAGCCTTTACATACAGCTTCCTGCAGCCTGTTCTTAGTTAACAACGGTTGACCTATTGGTTTAGTTTGCTGAAACTGAAGTAACCAATTTCAACAACTAATTTTCAAGTTGAGTTGTTCTAAGAAGGCAGAAAGGCAGGCGCCTACCTTTGATTGGCTTGCTAAATGTGCCCTCTCCTCGGGACCCGAAGGTACACACCCCACACCCTAGCCCCACTTGAGGCTGGTACTCTGCTCACCCAGCATAACTGCCAGTCGTTGACCACAGGTCGGGAGCTGCTTTACATACAGGAAGGGCCTATGTTTTATTCAGGGTTTTCCAAGCTAAGGGCTGTGATCAAGTAGTGAGTCATAAAATTAGTTTAGTTGGTCGTGCCCAACATTAAAAAAAAAAAAGAAGAAAATAGAAAATATCAAGGCATCTCATATACTCAAGTACGGCTGCATGAAACTTTGAGTATCTGTGTAAATTGAGTCCCAATATAAAATGCATTTCTTACTGTGAGTTGCAGGGGGAAAAAATTTGAAAGCTACTGCTTTATTCAAATTGGCAGCTGGTACATGATAGGCCCTCAAATACTTGCTGAGTGAATAAATATATGTATAAATTATATCTGTAATAGGCCTAAATACATTATGAGTCATTTTAAATTGTCATTTCCATCCTCCCAGAACTGTATCAGGGTTACCAGTTCCTGATCAGACTTAATTTAAAAAATTATCATTTCTCTTGGAGTCTAAAAATTTTCAATTGTACCACTGGGAGGTCTGAGGGTGTGAGTGGTGAGTTTTGTTTAGACTGGGGGAAGGAAACTTTTTTGTTCCGGTTGAGAACAGTAACCTAGTCACTGAGAGAAAGGTACCCCGGAAAGATGAAGCAGATACAGGCAGAGGAGTATCCAATTCTCTTTTTCTCCTTCCTCCCTCCCTTCCGTCCTTCTCTCCCTCCTTCAGCACATGTTAACTGAGCAGCTGCAGGCCAGGGAGGTGCAGGTTGCTGAGAACACTTGGTGAGGAACAGACAGAGCTGTCCTCTTGGAGCTTACACGTCCACCAGGCAGAGGTTTTCATCAAATAACCGGCCAGAGCTGTGAAGGCCGAGCACAGAAAACCCAGGGAGGAGTGTGCTTCCCTAGGAACCAGCCCAGAGCCCTCCGTGAGAGGACTTCACAGAGAAGATGTGCCTTTTTCCAGGAACTGAGAGGAGACCCTCAGGGCTGGAGTCCAGGCAGCAAGGCGTGAGGTACCACAGAGCTGGAGAGGGGCAGGGCACAGATCTGGTGGACCAGGTGAAGGATGTGGGCCTCCTTCCTGTGAGCCATCAGCAGGAAAGCACACTCAAGGAGAGAGATGGTGTGCTCAGATTCTGTTTGGGATGGTAGCGGGGTCCACTAGGAGACCCCCACCCAGGCAAGGTGAGAGATGACGGTAGCTTGCCGTTGGCCATGCTAGTGTAAGGGGAGGGAAATGCACCCACCTAGAAAGAAAAAGTACAGGGCCTGGTGGTGTTTAGGGAAGGATGGGAGGGGAAGAAGCCAAATATGAAACATTTGGTGTTTGCCTTGAGCAACCGATGGACAGCGTTGGCACTCCGCGAGCTGTGGGTCCCGGGGAATGCTGACTTGGGATGTCTCTGGGCTCTCCAAGTGGAGATGCCCGGAGAGCAGATGCATCTGCCAAGTCTGCAGCTCTGAGGAGAGGCCTGAGCTGGAGACATAAACTTGAGAGACAGAGACAGACTTCGGGAAGGCAAAAGGCAGCGAGACCAGAGATGAGCACGCTCACTCCCCAGAGACACGAAGCCAGGAGCCACAGACAAATCAGGGGAGACAGAGCGAGCCAAAGAGGTACACATGCCGCGAGAGCAAGACAAACGGAAACTGAGTTTCATGAAGTAGTTGCCTGTAGCTTTCTCGGGTATCGAAGAAGTGTTTTTAAAACAGAGCTGCCGTTGGACAATTACAGGCAGAAATGAGGTGAGCACTTCTTGGTCAGCTAAAAATAAAACCACGGTCAAAGATCACTTTTCTCTGGATTAGGTCCAATTTACCTTTGCATTAGAAGTGGGCATGTGTGCAGTGCGTGGACCTGTGGTTGATTTCATGGCAGCAATCCAGGACCGGCTGAGAATGTGTCCGGATGCCCCAGAGATCCTGTGGTTGAGACCCTTCCTGTTGGTGAAGGATGCACTTTCCAAAATATAGCACCAGACAGACAGTCTCTTTCTTTTGTTGAAAACAGTTTTTAAATACATAAATGCACAAAATAAGAAAAGATGTGTGTTTTAAAATTTACTTTAAATGCATTGTTTTAAACTATTAGAGTCTTCTAACAAGGCATTTTTCTGAAGTATACATGTAGACGGCTCCTGGTCTTACACGAGAATATCTGCCCCAAGTATCCAGAAAGCCGCCCCAGGGCTGGCCATGCGCGTTCTGCTTCCCATGATGGTTATGTTTCTCATTTTACGATTATAACTTAGCCTTCTGACTATGAATTGGCTGCCCAAGTAGTTGGACCAGTCATAGAGTCACTTGCTGAAGATGAACACGTCAGCATCCTGCCTTTGCTGGTTCCGTGTGAGAGCTCAGCTAACAGGGCCTGTCCCAAAGGGTGGCTCTGAACTCAACAGGCCAGCAAGCCAGGACCCAAACCTGCGAAGAGCAAGGGGCTCTGGGGGTAGCCCTGCTTCCCAGGGTGTGAGCCAACCTTGCCTGCCATTCCTCATTTATGTGTGTGAACGCTCCCTCCACCCCTGCCTCCCAAGGCTGTGGGAAGGCTTCCACGGATGTGAACAGAATCGAGCTCACTGAACCTTCCCGGGGGCGGGCAGTTTACTTGATTGTTCTCACTCTAGGTCCAGATTCTTGACTCAGGTAGGATCTATGCAGTTCAGCCACCTGTGGATAATGATACTTAAGGGAGGTGAGGACTCACCCTACAAAGCCATGGGCAGAAGTTCTACAAATGCACGTTATGATGTTATCTCTGAGTTTTTCTCTCCAAGGAAATGCTGAAGACTTTCAGCCAGCAAGTCTAGGAGGCTGGACCGGTCCAGCCAGATGCACCTCTGGGGTCCCCTTGCTGTTCCCTGACACCTTGAGGCAAGGCTCTCCTTCCCCCACACGCGGGGAAGCACTCGCCCCGAGCCCAGCCTTTGTCCGTGGACGGTCCCTTGTTATCTGTGGCTTCTCGCGGGATTTGCTTTCTCCTCTCGGCACTGTCTCCACCTCCTCTGTTCTCTGTTCTGAGGCCCCAGGAGAGGGGGAAAGACACTTTCTGTTTAGGGCAGGATTGAAAGTGGACTCTTCGTTAGCAGCAGCCCGAAACATTTTTGGCTAAAGACCATTCAACAGCCCACCTCACTCACCACGAAGCTCTCAGTTCTTCGTGACGTCACTTTGTAAACAGCTGGACAGCAGGGAGGAGGGGTCATGCTGGTGGTGGGGAAGGTTCTGGATAGGGGGCTGCCCTGTGGGCACAGCTGGCGTTCTGAGCAGCTGCGGGGCAGCCCCGAGCCAGGTGAGGCGCGTCTCCCCCCAGCTCTGTTTCCTCTCAGCCCCGACGGCTCTGACCCAGCACCTTTGCTGCCACTTCCATCTCACTACCTCTCACTTCCTCTCCACGTTCGCCTTTCTTGCTCCCTCCCTTCTGTATTTCTTTTCCTACTATTTTCTAGCATTTCTTTCCTCCCCTTCCCCCCTTTTCTCTTCACTGTCTCTGACCTCAGACACCAGCCAACCACTCACAGCTGGACACACGTGGTACCCAGTTCCTTGAAGCTGACGTCACTGTCTCTGGGTCCTCATGTTTAAGTTGCTGCAGATCCAGTTCTGGACCAAGAGCCAGAGGGTTCCGGTGGTTACACTGAGTTATGTACTTTATAGACTCAGGTCATTGTGTCATGACTGATGGAAAATATGTGAACTTGATTTTTCTTTAAAAGCATTAATTTCCTAATATGGGGAAATAGTCATGCGCTCAGGAGACAGAGGGATCGAAAACTCACTCTTCTTTGCCCCAAGTCCACGAATTTAATGAAGCACTTAGTTCCGTGGCTTCTTCCTCTGGAGGATTTCTGGGATCCATCCACGCCGTCTTTCCATCTCCACGGCTACTTCCCTAGTTATAGGGTAGCTGCAGCCCTCCTACCCATCTCCTTGGCCCTGTCTTATCACCACCAGTTCACCCTCTGCAATGCAGACAGAGAGCACTTTCTGAAACACACGGTTGATGAGGCCACTCCACTGTCCCTTGCCCTTGGGATAAGACTGAAGCCCCTCAGCGCGGCTTGGAAGGCGTCTTTCCTCTGGCTGCAGCCCTCTCTGCCTGCAGTCTCCACTTTCTCTAGTCCCATGGGTCTGCCCGCCTCCTGCTGCCCTGCGCCTCTGCACAGGTCATCCTCCTATGACGTGTGCATCCACTGGTCTCAGATGGGATGCTCCTTCATCTGGGTTAGGAACCTCTCCCATACGCTCCCACATGACCCTGTACCACAGGAGTCTGTGAATCTGCCTGAGTTCCTCGGTAGGGAAGCTCTGCGGGCAGGGCTGTGCTGTTCACTGTCCCCATCGTCTCCTCAGTGCCTGCCTAGCACAGAGCCTGACACACCAGCAGCAGTCAGAGGATATTCCTTAAACAGGTGGGCCAATGAAGTGCTGACATGGCCATGTGCATAGCCCTAAAGGATTATTAGCCTAGAGGCTCCCCGCTTCCCTGAGCACAGCATTACAACAGCCCCAGGCACACATGCTGGTGATTTCCTGTCCTACAGCAAATATTCAGCATGATCAAAGATGAAAACAATGCATTCTGGGCTCAATTTATTGGACTGAAAAACAAACCCATAAATCAGTAATAGGCAATGGTTTTTCAGGCACAAACAGCTTGATAGAAAACTGGTTACTTCTATCCCATGATAAATGGCAGACCACTCTACTGTGATATTGTTGTGAATTGAATGTGTAAGAGCCTACACTCTGTAACACTATCTTGTTTTTGCTAACTTTCAATGAAAATGTATGTGATACAAACCATGAGAAAACCCATGTGGGGCTTGGAAACAATCTTGGCTTCAAATTTAAGATAATATTGTCTTATTTTTTGAGGGAAAATTTAGATTTCTTTATACCAAGGGCTCTTATCTTCCCAATATTTCTCAGTAGCACAAACAGCCTGAGGCAAGAACAATGGGAAGGAGTAAATTCTCAGCAATTTTTAAGAAGGGCCCTATTTACCCAAGAACACAGAGCTGGGGAGGAGGCTGGGAAAGGCCAGCGGCACAGTCCTCGTCCTGCCCCTGAGCTTTCTGTTCTCTCCTTTGTAAGGAAAGGGTGACACAGATGCTCCCAGAAAACCACCAAGAATCTGTAGCAGGCTGGACACCAGGTTGGCAAGCACCCCGGGTGGGTGGGTGGCCCAGGCCTGACTGCCCGGTGCAGGAAGCTGTGTGTGTGTGTGTGTGTGAGAGAGAGAGAGAGTGTGTGTGTGTGCGCGCGCTCTGCACACCTGTGTTTGGGTTAAGAGCGAAAGAGGAAGAAAGAGAGGAAGGAAGAACAAGCCCAGTAAAGTTTTTCTTTTTTTAAAAAAGCAGCTTTTAAAAATGGCATTCTTGAAATAAACATTACTGCCGATTACTTGGAAAAAATCAACACCAACTCTCTGGTGGGGTGGAGAGATGTTATCTGTCACCTTAAGGAGTCTATTTTCTAACAACTGCAGAGTCTAGACAAGATTTAACCAGACTTTTAACTTAGTTTGTGTGCCATGAACCCTGTTAGCAGTCTCATGAAGCCATGCACCCTTCCACCTTATTAATGTTGAAATCCGTAATAAATGTCATCTTCAAAATAGTTTAAACTAGTTTCAAAGTTGTGACACAGTAGGATACAAGCTTATTTATTCATATGCCAAATAATAAGAGCTACAGTTTATCAACTACTGTGGTTTTGAAATAGCAAATGTAAATGCTCTATTTTCAATGTCTGTAATGTCATATGAAAATGTCTGTGGTTTCCAGTGGTGACGAATGCAACTAATGTGGTTTGTTGCCTGTGTTCATAATTGAACGAAATATTAAATTTCATTTAGAGGTTAGTGAGGTTAAAGATGTCAGAGTTTTCCATCCAAGCTCTTGGACCCCCTGAACCCCATCGATGGTGCCCAGGGCAGGAATCCCTGCACTAAGCAACGCTGAGAAGCAAGGGTCTCAGCGCCTGGTCAGGCCTGTGGTTGGAGGGAGTCAGGCCCAGGGAGTAGGCTGCACTTCGGCAGTAGGGCCACAGTCCTGCTGTGTGTCCTCGTGGCATCTCATTTCTTGCTCTGGGCCTTTTGGGGAACCTGCTCTGTCCAGGCCATGTGGTCAGTGACTTTCCTCAGGTTTGGGGCTCACTGCTTCCACTCAAGTTGCGGTGTCCCATCAGCTTTCCGGCACCTGCTGATCCATTAAACTCTCCCCTGGGATCTTAAAGCCTAACAGGAATGCTGGGGAGGAGAAGGCCTGATCCAAGGTACAGAGAGCCTCTGTTATACAAACACTAGGATGCTCAGGCAGTATAATTTCAGGAGGGGAATATAATCTTCATATACACCTATGAGAGATGTTTTAAAATTTAAAGTACTTATACATCTATCTTGCCGTGTTAACCTGATAATCCTGGGGAATAACTAGCAAGTTGAGCTTACTTATGACTTTGCTTGGGCCCGACCAGGTCGTGCCAGACACTTGCCTTCCCCACCCTCCCTGCAGCTTTTATAAGACTTTAAAGGCTGGTGACCGTGTGTGATTCAGCTTCCTGCTCTCTCTGCATGCTGCACCCCGGCCCGGGCCGGCACAGAGCCTCACGCATGGCGGACACGAACTGGTGGCTGATGAGCATTTCTCCCAGGCTGGAGGAGAAATTATTACATTGTCTCATGTGTTTAGGTCTTCCTCGTCCACCTGCTGCTGACTTTCAGGCCCAGCTGGGTTTCTCTCTGCTCTAAGTCTGTGGTTTATGAACTTTCACACAGTGGTTAGGAGGCTGCCTTCTGCTTCCAGCTGCTAGAGTCTTGCTGTGTGACCATGGACAGTTCCTGCCCTCTCTGAATTTGAGTTCCGTAGCACATGGGGGTGATACTCTCTACCTCGACTAATGCCCAGGCTGGTTGTGAGCAGCAAATGAGATAACATACACAGAACTACCTCCAAAAGTCAGAAGCCATATGCAAATATATGATGGCTTCATAAAATGAAAGTTATTTTAGTATAAAGCGTTTCTATGTATCCATTTCACTTCTTTTATCAAAAAAGACAATAATTACATTTTCATAGGTACTAGGTTCTTATATAAGTGAATCTTCTTCCTTTATTCCAATTTCCATTAGTCCTTTATTTAAAATACTTCTCAACCTTTTAAAAATAAGATAAAATTTAATCTGTTCCAACAAACCGAATTATTTTTATAGCTTTTTAAAAACAATGTCCAAATGTGTATTAAGCTTTCAAAACTAAAGCATACAGGTTATTTTTCACTATTCAAGTTTCCAACCTTTAACAGCTCAGTTCTGCCCAACTCCTACAAATAGTGGGTGGAATTTGGGGAAACATCTATTGTTTAACACCCAACAGAGAACAGCTGGATGGGCTGATACAGCCACAAATATCTTGGAAGAAGAAACTCTGGGGCTGGTAAAGTATGTTGCATCCTTAGCCCTCCCTAGTTCCCAAATCCGTTGCTGGAGCCCAATTTCAATTCTTGGCAACTCAAGTAAACAACTGATTGTTGGGCATCTTCTCTAAGGCGCCATCTGCTTTAAAAAGATGAATGAGACGCACAACTGGGGCAGTATCCTTCCCTGCCCCACTGACAGGTCCTGGTCACGGTCATGTGCCTTGATTGGCTCATGGAGTCTAAGCAGATGTGCCGTAAGCAGAGGCTGTAAGAGACACTGCATATTTTGGCCCCCATCATGTGGTCCAGTGACCGCCCCCCACCGGCCCCAGTGAGGAGAACATGCCTGGCAGTTGCTGTCCCTTCCGCCGGGGTCCCAGAATCAAATCTGAGAAGCCTGAACCTGAGCAATGCCTGGAGCCAAACCCAGAGCTGCCCCAGGAGACCCACAGGCCCATGAGGAAAAGAAAGGCTGTTTGTTCAAAGCCACTGAGATTCTGGAGGGTGTCTGTCATACTGCTTCACTGGCCAAGAGCTAACTAAGACATCTCACCAATTCACTTTACACTGATGTGTGAGATCAGACCATCTCAGGTTCCTGCTCGAGCATGATGCACTAGTGGCTGAGTCTAGTTCCTCTTTCTCGACAGGCACCCAAGGGCTTCAGCGTGACTGCTAATGAATTTTTCCAGCCTTTCCTCCCATTTCTCCTCTTCATGGGAATTGGTCTAAGATGACCCTCCTAAGATCAGACTAGATATCCTGAGTGCTACAACCTGGTCAAACAGTTTTTTTTTTCTTTTCTCTTTTTTTGGCTGTGCCGTGTGGCTTGTGGGAGCTCAGTTCCCCGACCAGGGATTGAAACTGGGCCACGGCAGTGAAAGCCTGGAATCCTAACCACTAGGCCACCAGGGAACTCCCTAAAATATTTCTTTATGATGTTAGTTCACTTTTCATGAGTCGGCAGAAAACTTGTCAAAGGCGGGAAGCCCATCTTAACACTTCTTTGCATTCTACTTGCATATACCAGCCAATGAAGAAATACTTTTGGATGAGTGGTGAACGCCTGCTTTACAGAGCTTTCTACAGATATGGCCTGATTCCTCCTCTTGACTCTCAACTCCCCCCCGCTGGGCCCTGGCCCAGCCACTCAGCTTGGTGGACTTCACCCGTGTTGTCAGGCCATGTCAATGTCCACCTCAGACACCCAGAGGGACTATGGCCCTAAGGTGAGTTACAGAAGAAGTACTAATACTGATGAACTTCCATTTGTAAAATGATACTTGCAATGCATGGCTTCTAACAGGCTCCAAAGATGGTAGCTTTTTTACTAATATTAATTTTTTAAGAATGCAAATCACCATAGTAGTGCTCTTCTGCAAGTGGCCACCTCCCATAGGAGGCCTCACTGCTGGCCGCTGCTTTCCACGAGAGATGAGCAATCCCCAACACCCCCAGATGGCTTGACCTCAGTGATGGATCCTGGAGAGGGTCACAGAAAGTCTGTTCCCATGGCTCTCAACCTTGACCATGCATAACCCCCACCTCCTTTTACTTTGCTACAATGCAGACTCCCAGGCCTGGGTACTCCATCTTGAGGAATTTACATCTACTTACACGTACTTACACCTATGACAAACATGTTATGAAGGAAATTCTTCTGAAAGTTGAGAGACTTTGTAGAATTTTATTTTATTTTGGTTATTGCCTCAAAAGCACCTCTAGACTTTCTTGATTTTAATTTTTTTGGAAGAAACTCTTGGTGGCAGAACACAGGGGCTCAAATTGTGGGGAGGACATGTTGAGAAAGAGAAGGGACCAGCTTATCTGGCTGAAACAAAAGGGTGTCTCCAGCTACAGCATGAAGAATCCATGGAGGATAAGGGAGGCCAAGAGAAGAGCTGGGGGATGGCCAAGAAGAGGTTACAGAAGAACCAACAGAAGAACTATTGGCTCCCAGGAGACGGGAACCAATAGTGAAATCCAGGAAATGTGAACTGGTAGGAAGAGACAGAAAAAAGAACGTACTGACAACCAGGAAAGGTTTCAATTTGACATAAGAGAAGATGAAAGTCTTCCAGGAAAGAATGACATTTTATGTCAAATGAGTCAGGAAGGTTACTTGGAATTCTGCCATCTGTCACTTGATCTAATAACAACGAATCATTGATAACGAGAGACTTAATTAAAACTCCCATCACTTTATGAAAAGGACTTGAGTTGCTTTTAAGAAAACCGGGAATAAGTTAGTGCCAAAAATACACGCCCCAAAGTCTTTACATTGTTTAGAGGCTGCTACATTTGGCTCTGAGTTTCTTCATATCAATGAATAAAACCTTTTATGAACAGTCTTCCGCACAGACGTGAAATGAATTCCGGCTCTCTCCACAATCTTGCACAGTGTGAGTTACATGACAATGACAGTAATATGCCTTGAAGTTATCTGTCATTTTGCAAGTTTCATTAAACCCTTGGTGCACTACAATAGATTATCTGTGGAAAGAAAAACCTCCCAGTTTGTTTTCAGCTAAAAGATCCCACGTCTGTATTTATTCATTTCAAGTCGGAGGTGGAGACACAATTACTGCTGGTCTAAGGCAAACAGAAACTCTCCAGAGAGGTCAGTGAATGGGAGAGGGTGGAAACATGATCAACGTCTTGAATCCAAAAGCATTAATTAGGTTGTTTGATATATTTTTTAGTTACAGGACCTGTTGCTTAAACCAAAAAGGATAAAACTCCAGACACTAAGAAAAAAACTAAAGCAAAGATTAACACAAAGGGGCTGGAAGCCCTCAGGAGCAGAAGAACCCAGCCTGTGCGCCACCACGGAAAGCTTAGGGGCAGCCCGCACATGAACAGTAAACAGTTTCCAAAAATCCAATAACTTTCCCAAAATGGTATTGGTAGTCAAACTGTACATTTTTAATCTTGTCTCCTGCCTCAAACTGCATTAAATTTATACAGAAGTTTGTGGAGAGAATGTCTCACTTGAATCTGTTATTTCCACTTTGTTATTTTCTCTCCTTTGGTCTCACCAGAAGTTTATCTTTTTGTTGCTTACTTGCCAAAGAATTAGATCTGGTATCATATTTATCTTTCTGTTTTCTAGGTTACTAATGGTTTTCTTCCTGTTTTTCTAAAGTTTATTTTGCTCTTCTTTCTTCTATCTTCTTGAGATGGCTGCTCTGTTCCTCTAGTTGCTTCTAAATTCGGTTTTGTTTTTTGTACTAGACTTCTGAAAACTTCTAATTTCATTGGCCGTCCACCATCCAAGTAAGCTTCCTGTTTGTGGAGAATCCCAAAATAGGTGGGAGGTAGGCCCCGCCCTCCACCCCTGTTACAGAAGCTGAAAGTGGGGCAGCTACCTCCCCCGGCGCGTCTCGCTGGCTGCTTGGGTGTGGAAATGAAACAGGCCCAGGGGCTCCCACCCCGCAGATCTCTGAATCCAGAGCCCATGGTCCTTGCAGACAGAGTCACAGTTCCGAGCTGATGGTAGCCGCAGAGTCAGAACTCAGGGGTGGTGTCACAAACATCTTGCTGTGGCGCTCGCGCCTCCTGGGACATCCCACTGCAGGAGCCTCCCCCGGCTCTTCCAGGCTGCCGAGCCTGGCTCTGCAGCCTCCTCCTTCCTTTCTATGAGCTACCTGATAGTTTTCCAGATAACTCCTTTTCTGCCTAGGTTAACTCTTTTGTGCGGTTAGAATTTAGAATTCTGACTGGCATGAAGTTTTATTTTGCATTGTTCTTATTGTCATTTTCTAACTATTCCACAAGTGCAATTTTGAAGTCCCTGCCACCCAAGAGTTGATGAAAAGGTTCTTAAAAAACATTATAATTGGTTAGGCTTGTGTATTTATATTTTTGCGATTGATTTCTAGTTTCATTGTTATGTCATTAGGTGACACAGTCTGTGTAATATCTGCTTTTAGGAAGTTAGGAATTTCTGTGCAGCTAGTAGGATTAATTTTGCTAGTGTTCCACAATCAGTTCAAAAAGGTAAGTATACTTTGCAGAAACAAAGTTCAGCATATATTTATTAATTATATATTCATTATCTTTTATTTTCTTACTTTTATTTTGTTTACCTGAGCCAACAAAACCAGAGGTATATTATTGTTTCTCACTAGCATTATGTTATACCAAATTATCCGTGCGTTTTCTAACAATTTTTACTTTATGCATTTTGATGCCATGTTATTTGATGCCTATATGTTGATGACTGAATTTTTAAATGTACTCTTTACTAACATAAAATTACTCTTCTTTTGATCCATGTAATATGATAAATACAATGTTTTCTGGCCTTGAATTCTCTTTGGTCTGTTCTTAAGAATCATTCTTGGGGACTGTATTTTATTTTGATGCATCTAGATGCTAGCACAGTGCCTGACACATAGGTGCTCATTAAATGTCAGTAAAAAGCAAGGATACTGGAAACTAGGAGGGGCACAGTAAATCCCTCGTTTTTTGGGGTCCCTGGGAGGCTATAAATGCCAGCTTGCTCCATTCCCTTCAAATGATATGCTTCCCTATGTAAAACTAATACCCTTCTCACCATACCCAAATCGTTTAAAAGAAATGCCAGTGTGCTACCCCACACCAGAAGGCAGCTGTGATTCTAAATCTCAGATACTTCAGACCTCTTAATATTGAGTACAACTGTGAAGCAGTAACTGGGCTCAGCAGAGGGTACGCAACAGACAAGACATCTGCAGTCTCAGCTCAGAAACCAATATCTCAGAAGAAGCAGCTGGATGGGTGGGGGCGGGGAGGGGGAGACACTGTGGGCTGGAAGGGAGAGCGTAGTACAGTGCCCAGGAGAGGGAGAGCGAGCTTTTGAAGACGACCGTGAAGCTCTCCCCAAAACAAGAGTAAGTGGGCACTGAGTCCCTGCAGAGGGTGTCTGGAGGTTCTTTGCGCCATCCACATCAGAAATGACAGAAGGGGACAGGTGAAAATGGGGCCAGGGCACCCCCCCTCCCGCCCCCGATGAGGGAGGAGGCTGGTGCCCCCGAGAGCTCTGCAGCGGCTGACACAGCTCGAGGGCTTCGTGCACCACCTTCTCTGTCCTCACAGCACCTCCAGACATGGCATGGTGGAAGCAGAGATGGACCAGGCAGCAGGTCTGGGACCCAGGTGCTGCTGCCTCTGGGCTGGTCCAAGTCAGACAGACTCCCGTAGAGCAGGCTTGCAAACGCTTTCAGTGCTCCTTTTAGTGTTTAGCAAACTTAGTTTAGTTCACAGTGCATGCATAAATTACTTTCAAGTAAATCACATTTTATTACGGGTTTCGGTTGTGTTAAAAATACCCAATGCCAGGGAAAGCTGCTGGCTGTCTGGCACTGGGCCAGAGCCCCCCAAAGGACAGACTTCCCTGAAAGGGTCCACCCTGGTTGGGGCGATGTGGAAGGGGCTCAGCTGGGGCTGGAACATACTTAGTGAGTCTGAGAAGACCTCACAAGGGTATGTTTTGCTTTCCAGCTCCTTCTGTTACTCTTCCTTTAATGACCCGAGGGATCCTAAGGGTCTGAGCGAGCAGAGGTGGCTCCTTGGCCCCAGCTGTCAGTTGTGTAAAAATATTTTATAACGTCAAAAATTGCCTGGAAACACAGGCCTACTAGAGAATGGACTTGAGGATACGGGGAGGGGGAAGGGTAAGCTGTGACAAAGCGAGAGAGAGGCATGGACATATATACACTACCAAACGTAAGGTAGATAGCTAGTGGGAAGCAGCCGCATAGCACAGGGAGATCAGCTCTGTGCTTTGTGACCACCTGGAGGGGTGGGATAGGGAGGGTGGGAGGGAGGGAGACACAAGAGGGAAGAGATATGGGAACATATGTATAACGGATTCACTTTGTTATAAAGCAGAAACTAACACACCATTGTAAACCAATTATACTCCAATAAAGATGTAAAAAAAAAAAAAATTGCCTGGAAGAACAAACAACCCCCAATACTCTGTTTCAATGTGCAGAAGCGATCTGATGGCAACACAGAGAGACAATGAGAGAGAAACAGAGATTAAAAAAAAAGACAAAGAGACAAAGAGAGAGAGAGGATATATTCATTCCTGCAGCTGCAGATCACCCAAAGCCTCCCAGATTACAGGAAAACAAGGGGACTCCCATCATTCTGTGAAGACGACGTTTGCTCTACGCGGTTCCCCGGGGGCAGCTCGGCAGCTCTCCTCCTGTTACGCACGACAACACCACTGGCGAGCCCTCTGTGAGCCCTCGGTGCGCCAGGTCTGGGCTTGCTTGGCACTATCTCACTTCATCCTTAATAGAAACCTGTGAGGCAGTACTAGGATCACCCCATTTTACAGATGTGGAAACCCTGTGGGGGTGGTCAGATAACCTGCCCAGGTTCCAACATTATCCAAGGACAGTACCAGGATTCAGTTCTGGGTCTGTCTGTCCCTACAGCCATGTCCCAACCACCTGGCTTTGCTAACCTGTTCTATGTTAGCAACAGAGTTTGCTCCCCAAGAAAGCTTTTCCCTTAGTCTTCAACTCCAATTACGCAGCCCCTACCATTCTGCTCTCATTTCAAACTTATTTAACAAAGAAAAATATGCTTCTGAACTGCCTGGGAAGCTGCATTTTCCTCTCCCCCCTCCCAGTGCAAAGTGACACTTATTTGTGTGCCTAGGAAGGACCAAGCCAAACCCATTCATTACAAGGGAAGGGAAGCCACATGTGTAGACCCTGGCTTTCAGCACATCACTGTATTCTTTTTTTCCCGTGGCTGCAAAAAGTAGAATTCTTTCAATAAAAGCTTTCTATCTAAAAATAAAATAGTGGCAAACTCTGCAATTATACTTCTCAGTTGGAGACATTTGCTTTCCACTCTCTTTTCCCAAATGCACAAGGTCCAATCCGTTGGTCAGTTAATGGGTCACACCAAAGGCCCAAATGTAGTCTAATGAACTGGAAAACCAAAAACCAAAACACAAACAATGTTGTGTCGTTGTTCCCCGAGTGCAGTGAGTAGCTTTATTTTACATCAACTGTATGCTATTTATCTCACCTGTCCTCCACACAGTGGGGCCCTGATCAGGGTTTGCCAACCTCCAGCGCTAGGGCCGTCAAATGATGCTTGGAGGCAGCTGTTGTCAATGAGCTCTTCATCCAGTCTCCTCCTCTGAGCCCACCCCAACCTCCCCGCTTCCTCTCCTTTCCCTTTGCTGTTCTGCATCTCCCCATGCTTGCTCGTGGAGTTCTGGATTAGCATGTGACTTGGATTTGTCAGAAAGGTTGCTCAGAACCTATCAGAAGGGCTCCTGGGTATTACAGACTGATGGCTCTTATCTTCTCAGCTGGTAGTTTCTATAAGAAAGGGTACTATCTTATACAGTTATACTATAGGAGAAGTACACCATTAACTACATATATAATTCTGGTAAGATGATTTTACATCTAATTCATCAGGGTTCTTTAAGGAACATGTAAACCTATGTTTACCTATGGGTGATGGAGGGGACACATGAGGGAATTAGATGAACTTTCAGAAAGTGTTTTACAGTATGATCCGAAGAGAATTTTAAAACACTATGAGATAGACAGGAATGTTTTATCATGATTAGGAATCTAGCCTAGAGACAGAAGACAGAAGATTGAGACCAACTGACAGTCAGGTGTCTAGTAATGGGTAAACATTTTTATAAATGATAAAGAGAAGGAGATGCCCCGTAAACTCTTCAGGTTTGTAGGAAACAACTCCCTTCCTATAAATGCCAACTGGAACAAGTCATTAGACCTCCAGGAGAAGACATGCAAAAGATTTTAGGTGAACGAAATATATATATATATTCCATCATATAATATTTCATCATATAATATCAAAATTACAACCCAAGAAAGGGTCCTCTGAATCCCTACAGATTATTCCCCTGAAGACATTTAGGCCACGGTGCTGCTCTGGCTTAAAAGTATGCTCGAGAAGGGCATGGGATGGCCACTGGGGCTGAAGTCATCAGGAAGGGTATCACACAAAGGCTGTCATGTGTCCTTGTAGAAACCCTGGTGTGTGTGTCCTCACATAGAGGACCAGGTATAGGTTTGGTCACCATACCTGTAAAGGGATACAGTAGATCAAGAAATTGGCCAGAGAAAGCCAATCAAAAATGTCAAGGGAGCAGTAGTAATAACAGAAGAGCAGCTAACAATCACAGAGCATTTGCCCAAAGCCAGGCACCGGTCTAAGTGCTCTGCATGTGTTAACTCATTTACTGTTAACCATCCCATGAGGTAGGCACTCCTATTGACACCATTGTAGAGATGAGAAAACCAAGGCATAGAGAGTTGAGGCTGCTTGTCTAAGTCATGAAGCTAGAATTCGTACCCAGGCCACTGGGTACCAGATTCCAGGCTCTTAACTGGTTCTTACTACTTGGGAAAGACAACAAAATTCCATGCTGTTTTGCTACGGAGGCAAAGGCTAAAAGTAATTTTTCCAAGTGAATAAAACCAAAAAAAAGGCCTGAGAGGGAAAACATGGGCTTTCTACCAAACTGTAGATTATTAAAGTGAGGATAAAGTAAATTTCAGACAAATAAAAGGAAAATGGCTTTGCACAGCAGAAAACATTATATAACTTTTTTTTTTCTGAAGAATTGAGACTACAAATTCTAATAGGCTCGAAAAGGGTTGGTAATTGATAATGTGTTACTAAGGGAAACAAGGTTTGTTCTGAGGCATTCTATCCTTTCAGGTGTGAGGTTAACAGGATTTCCACGTCTATTCGCCCGGGGAAAATCCCGGGTTATTTCTTTCAGAGGCAGGCTATGGGACTGAAGAACTGGGGGTCTCCCCCCGTGTGGCAAAGCCTCAGTCCACTTCTCACCACCCTTCCTGTCACTTGGGGCTTCCACCAGCTCCTTGCCAAACTCATCTCTGAGAAGCTCCATCCCAGGGGGGAAGATGGTCTGCGGGTGTGGGTAGTAGCGCTCAGTCTGAAGTGACAGGAAGTGCTGCCCAAGTAATTCCAAGGGGCTGGCACCCACGTCAGCTGTAAAAATCCTGCGCTGGGGTGGTGGCAGCCTAACAGTAGGGCCAAGTCTTACATTTGAGGCCCTCTGTGCTCCACGCTGTTCCCTCTGCCTGTTTCCTAGCCTGTTACGATCCTAACTGTAGGCCCAGAAGTCTCTCGGCCTCTCCCCTTTTCCTCTCCTTGGGCTTCAGATGCCTCCGGCTACCCAAGCACAGTGCTCCTCTGAGGAGCTGGGAGAGTCTGGCTATGCCTGCAGCCAGCTCCTTGGGCAATGGAGGATCTAGGGGTGAAATGGTTTTATTTCAAGTGTCTGCCGACCGGCAGCTCCAGGGCACAAAGAACGCCCCCTCTGGTCTTGTGTACCCGGGAGGAGAAGGCCTAGGACGTTCTGCTGTCCTCGTGGTGTTGCAGGATGTAAAAAGAAAAAAGATTTGGCAACGCTAGGCTTGGTGAACGGGATCAGGGGCAGGAGGCAATACGGTTGAAATATTAACTATTATCGAGCTGTTTAGTTCTGAAGGATTAAAGAGACACACATGCTGACTCTCTTTCACACAGGTCTATGCACAGGAAATCTCTACTCCATCAGCTACAGACATTTTAGCACAAACATTAGAGGTGGGACAGAGGCAATTTCTGGTTCTACTCACCTACGCAGTTATCGCAAAGGCTACAATGAGAGGCACGAGGGGGCCGGAAAATCTTGCAGGTGAAACAATATTTAAGTTTCACAGTCTGGCCATTGATGATGACTTCCTTGGTTCTGGGAGGTGGGCGGTACCCCCCTGAACTGGTGCCGTTTGCGATATCTGTGGAGAAAAGAAGACAAGAGCACAGGGGCTTAACATAGCACTTAAGCTCTGCAGGCTCCCGCACCTAGTAGGCCTGGAATCTGCATTTCCAAGTGCAGGGCCCACAGCCAGCGCCTTGCTGGGAGGCACCTGACCCCTAGACACACAAATGCGGTAGGACACCGAAGGCTGGCCGTCCCGCAACCTTCGTGCTCCTCGAGGGCTTGGGGCTGCGCTGACAATTCCACACACGCTGCAGTGGCCACGTGACTGAGTTCTGCCCAATGGGGTGCAAGTACACGTGGCCCCGCCCAGCCGGTGGGAGCCTCCCCTGAACCCCACCCACTGTCTCCCCCCTTCCGCAGGCCACCCTGGAGACATACACTGTGGCCCCCTAAATGACTGTGCACACATGCACGGGGATCCTACGCCAGCTAGCGCTGTCCTAATTAATACAGTGCGTGATATTTACATCAGGAACATTTCGCTTCTCCGACGCCGGCTCAAGAATCTCCCCACTTTGCACCTCGGCCTCCTCAAAAATACCAGATATTGGGTTGGGGGGTGGGGTATACAGATTTAAACATATATCTAAATAAATCATTACATGTCTATTTAAAAAAAACAATTTCTATATTTTATTGTCTGAACAGCATTTTTATTTTTTAGAACCAGTTTTTTTTAATGTTGAAGAAAATACAAATATGTATTTTTTTTTGTTCAAGTTTCATTTTATCTTATAACCTGGCTCTCATCCCTGAGTTCACATTAGAATCACCCAGGGAGGTTTTCAAACTCCCCTACTGCAGGGACCCTGCCCCAGACCCGATAAATCAGAATCGCCCAGGGTGATTCTAATGTGCTGTAGGGTTGAGGACCCCTGCTCTACAGGAAGATCAAACATTTTCTTCTCATCTAGACCCCTCACAGCCACAAAGAATCGAGGTCACAAGCTGCGCCACAGGAACAGAAGGCCACGGGTAAATGGGGAACAGCAAGAATATCTGTGAGGGCTTCAGCTGGGACTCTGCGGCTGATAAACACAGGTGCAGCAGAGCCTGGCGGCTGGAAGAACTCTTGGGAAACTTCATGGTGTTCTTTTAAAACAGCGCTGGTAACATTGAATTCGTTTTAATTCATACACTATCAGATGGCAACAGCTGCAACATTCTTTCGGTAAATTTCCAAAGAGATAGGAATGAGTCCCATCCTCCACTCAGCTCTCCCCACCCCCTCCCAGCCACGAACTCAACCTGGGCGAGAAGTACATGGAGAGTTTCAAAACTACGGATGCTACTGTCCTGCTCTCAGATATTCTGATTTCATTGGTGGGGTGCAGCCCGGCATCAGAGGTCTTAAAAGCTCCCCAGGTATGGGAATCAGGGCCTTGTCCCTGCGGTCCAGGCAGCACCCGAGAGCTTGTCAGAGAAGCACGTTCTCTCTCAGTCCCGCCCCAGAGCTCCCGAATCGGAATCTGCATCTACTGAGACCACCAGCCCCCTCCACTCCAGGGGACGTAGTGCACCTTAAGGTTTGAGAACGCTGCTCCCGGACGCGTGTAAACGCTGCCCATCACACGTCACATGCACCTCTTCCTCTCACGTTCTCGTTGTTGTGTGCCCAGGCACGCTCACAGGTATGACAGAGCTAAACTTAGAGAACACAGCAACCTGGAGAAACTCTGCACACAGGAAGGGGCCGCTTCACAAATCACAGCCAGCCACCCAAGCATTTTCACGTGGAGAACCTGGTGATCAGGGACAGCCGATGGAATCTGCAGAGCTGCAGCCTCTGTCCCCCCAGGACTGCGCTCACTCACAGAATTCACAGCTCACGAGTCATGATTTCAGGGAATGCCCCCTTTACTCCAATGTTCTTTTTTTTTTTTTTTTGCGGTATGCGGGCCTCTCACTGTTGTGGCCTCTCCCGTTGCGGAGCACAGGCTCCGGACGCGCAGGCTCAGCGGCCATGGCTCACGGGCCCAGCCGCTCCGCAGCACGTGGGATCCTCCCGGACCGGGGCATGAACCCGCGTCCCCTGCATCGGCAGGCGGACTCTCAACCACTGCGCCACCAGGGAAGCCCCCCAATGTGCTTTAAGAGGCTCTCTGAGGCCTGAAATCTGCCCGTAGCCCTTCAGCCTAAGGCTTTGATATGTGTGAAGATACCAACCCCATCGGTAGGGCAAACATTTTGAGTGGTTCCAAGCCATTTACTCTTCATGGAAAATTAAAGTTCCACAAGGAGGTTGTAGAAGGAGAGGTCAGAGTTCAGGAACACCTGAGGGAGAGAAGGCAGTACGGAGCGGGGACACGGCGAGTAACGAGCAGCCCTTCTGCTTTACATCCCCGCTGAGGACAGTCATTCCACCTGAGTAATTAAACAGCTGTGGCACCATCCCAAGGACTCTGGCCAAGCAGGACACCCTCTCTTGGCATGTCCCCCACCTGCCTGGCACCCCAAGGCTGCCCTGTTAAACAGTGCTAAGTTCAGCAGGCATCTGGAGAGGGGCCAGCTTCCAAAGCACGTACACTGGAAAGAGGGCAGCATCTCAACTGATTGTGTGATAAGAAAACAAAGAGACGGAGTGGCTGCGCACTTCCGGAAGCATCAGGGTAAAAATAACTGGCTTTGAACACATCAGAGATAAGGTCGCAGCTCTTCCAGTGCCAACTGGATGCCGCCGGGGCCTAAATTAATTATGACTCGGTGCCTCGCTAGCCTTATGTCAGCTGTGACACCCCCTGTATCTATTTAGCTCTTGAAAACATGCGTAGGAAAACTAGAAAGTCAGATAGAGGTTTAAAAAGAACAATAACCCAATCAATAATAGTTGTGTTACTTTAACCAGAAAAGTTTAAGAAATGACTTGTCAAGAAAAATATTTTAAGAAGCAGGAATGACAAACTTATCCACTAGAGCGACTCCTAAAAAAAGCCTAGTTCTGAGTAACAATGACTTTAAAAAGTATTTACCCGCACTCCTTAAGACCAACTCTAGTGATCTTATAGTTCTAAAGTACATTTTTGAAAGATGAAATCATTGATAAAAATTTGAGCTGAAGCTGGAATTCAACAGACATGGTACCCTGAAGCTTAAGAATTAAACCCAAACCAAAAACTTTTTGACTGAATATTTGGAGAGCTCTTTATGTAAAAGAATGGAAGAATCAGAGGACCTGGAATCAGGGCCCACCTAGGCCCTGAAGGGACTGAAGGACCACAGAACTAAGGGAAAAAAAAAATCAACCGGTATTTATGCATTATTTACTTTATGCAAAATACTGCACCGGAGGCGGTGGAGGACCCAGAAATGAACAGAGATGTCGCGTGGGGAGTGGTCAGCAAGGGGTCCTGCCGGGCTGTTTGATGAGCCCTGGGTCCCCTGACACACCTGGTCTGCTCTCCTCCTGGCCTTCAGAGCCTGCTTCCTAAGTGCAAGTCTGGCGAAGGAGAAACCCTGGCCTCTGGTGCGGTGCCCCAGGTCGTCTGTGTGCCCGGCCGCGCAATCTTACCCGGCCCGAGCCCGAGGCAGTGGCCTCCTTGCGGCCCCGGAGCAGGCATCGCTGTTCACGCTTCCAGGCATCTCTTCTCCGCCCGGGCCTCCCTGCCCTCCAGATACTCAACCTAGAAGGTCCGGTTCAAGCTTCTCCTATGGAAATGCCTTGAAAGCTGTGTCACTTCCTTCCTCTCTTGGGCTCTCGCTGCACCTAGCTCGTGCATGTATCTAGTCAATAGATCTGTGCTGGGCTCGTAGGTGCCAGCCCTGTGCTGGCAGCTGCGATGTAACAGGAACTAAACAGACTTGTCCTCTGCTGGTGGGGTTCACAGGCCCAAGGGACAACCTGGGTCCTCTGCTGGCGTGGTGCCCACGAGGATTTATCTCCGTGTCTTCCCCCAAACGCCGCGGCGCCAGGGCAGGGACCACGCCCTAGTGCTTTCATGTTTCCCCTGTCCTGCAGAGGGCCTACACACAGTAGGTCCCCAGGAACTGCTTGCTGAATGGAAGGCCAGTTCTGGCAGGTAGGGAGGAATGACGCTGGGAAGCGCAGGACCGGTGTCCCTGCTTCTCCACGCCCACTGGAGGCCAGTTCTAGCAGGTAGGGAGGAATGATGCTGGGAAGTGCAGGACCGGTGTCCCTGCTTCTCCACGCCCACCGGAGGCCAGTTCTGGCAGGTAGGGAGGAATGATGCTGGGAAGCGCAGGACCGGTGTCCCTGCTTCTCCACGCCCACCGGTCAGAGTCGCACAGCCCGGTGACTCGCCCTTCCCCAGGAACACCTCTCGCAAGGTCCTTCTGAAGCTCCTCTTTACGTGTCCTCTTTGCAGCCTTTGCTGGTCCAAAGGCCCATCTCGCAAAGCTAGTCAGTGCCACCTGGGAGGGCCAGGCAATATGGGTAGCTGCCTACCTCAAGGTACCCCCAAATTGTCGTTTCTTTCATAAAATACGTTCAACAGTCGCCCCAGACCAAAGGCTTTCTGGAATGCTCGCATCCAGGGCAGATGGGAACAATGGAGTCTTGAAACCCAAGGCTTCACACCCACACCTGAGGACAAAAGAAATGCCTCTTCGACATTCAGACTGGCACCAATGGCCGGTCGTGAAAGGCTTCTCATCCCCGAGGGTGACAAGCGCCCGTGGCCTGCTTCCCGGGGCCCAGAAGGTGGTGTTCCCATCCTAATCCTCAATTACTCTGTGGTTTGGGTTTTGGCTTTTGTTGTTGGCAACAATGGTGTCTCTGCTTCTTAGGGCTGCCCTTTGTGGTTTCAAATACAGCTGCTGAAAAAGAATAATCAGAGCCTGCAATAGCTAACGGATGAAGAACACTAGAATTGGGGGAGGAAAACCTCTTAACAGTTCTGCAAGCTTACATGAGTCAGTATTTTTCAAGGACATTTTTATACACTAACGTTTTGAAAGAAAACTTAAAAGGTTGAAGTGACCTTCTTCTTCACAAAGTCTCTCCACCTCGCCCCCTCCAAATTGCTGGAGTTGTTAGGACAGGGGCAGAAACAGTCACAGAATCTCCGTCCAGTATTAACCTCACAGTCAGCCTATGGGCAAAGAATTAGGAGAGCTGGGGAGAGGGGAGGGGCAGCTGTTCCGTGCAAGTTCAGGGACGCAAAACTGCCCGCTCACTAAGTTTCTCACTCAAAGAGAAATCCTGGGCTTGTCAGAGTCTCAGGTAAGTTGTTCGTTAACGTATGCACATTCCAGAGCCACTCTCCAACACACAAGTCACCTTTTCTTGGGAGGAATCACAGAGTGCTAACATTCTGAGAGACTCATTTGTCCGCCCCCGATTTTATCCTGCCCCAAATTCAGGGACAAAATTGATGAACTTTAACAACTGCTGAAATTCACCATATAAAGTAATGGAACTCTGCTTTTTTCAAAGGCAAAGGGAAAAAAAATCCCAATTTACAAAAGATGTAGATTAAGATCTTTTCCTTTATCAGAAGGATGCAGAACAGTGTCATTCCCTGGTGCACTGGTGTTTCACAGACCATTCACCAGCTGACGGCACACCTGCCAGAACGGGAGGAAACTCTACTAATAGGCATTTAGCCGGAACGAAGATAAAGCACCTCTGCATTAGGATAGAAGTCACAGGGAAAGTGTGGTTTGCTTTATACCCAAGCCTTCATGACTATATGGATTGCATGTGCTGGAGGACAGCTGTTGGATCCAACGAATCTGAAATTTTCATAAGGTTCATTTCACTGATGCTCTGAGGCATCTGGGACACAAACTACGAGGACTGGACGACAGACCACATTCAAGGCCCAGGTACTATTCCAAATCGTTCGTTCACTCTCTCAACACCTATGAGAGTTGGAGGCACCCTGGTGGGCAACACAGACCTTCGAGGAGACCTGGCCCCTGCCTTCAACGATTTACAGTCTAGTGGCGGAGACAGACACGAGTGAAATAATAGTACAACTACGTCATCATGACGCACAGTGTTGTTGCGAGTCAGAGAGCAGGGGAGGCTGCCTCTTCTGAATCTGAAGGACGACTGAGTAGGGCTTCCCTAGGCAACGTGCGTGGGAGCTCCTGCTTGTGTGTGTGTGAGTGTGCACGCACGCCAGGAGTGGGAAGCAGGGCATCTCAGGCAGAGGGAGCAACTTGTGTACTGCTCTCGGGACGGCAGGCAGCTGGCACATCCAGGACCGACGGGAGGCCAGTGTGACCAGGATACAGAGTGAACGGGAGACAGGCAGGGAGGAGGAGGGCAGGGGCTAGAGCGCTCAGAGCCCTGGAGTCAGGTTTGGGAGGTTGGCCTTCAGTCTAAGTGCAAAAGGAAGCTTGATCATTAGTTTCATGTCAACTTGGCTAAGCTCTGTGCCCAGATGTTAGTCAAACACCAGTCTAGCTGTCGCTTCGAAGGTATGTTTAGGTGAGATTAGCATTGAAATCAGCAGACTTTGAGTAAAGCAGATGACCCTCCTTAACATGAGAGGGCCTCAGCCAATCTGTTGCACGCCTTAAAACAAAGACTGAGGTTCCCCGAAGTAGAAGAAATTCTCCTCCAGACTGCAATCTAAGAAACCCCGCCTGGGTGTCCAGTCTGCTGCCCTGAGTAACTGGGACTCAAGACTGCAACATCAACTCTTGCCTGACTTTCCAGCTTACCCAACAAATTTCAAACTTGCCACCCCCACCAGTGCATGAGCCAGCTCCTTAAAAATAAGGATCTTTTTTTTTTTTTTTTTTGCGGTACGCAGCCCTCTCACTGTTGTGGCCTCTCCCGTTGCGGAGCACAGGCTCCAGACGCGCAGGCTCAGCGGCCATGGCTCACGGGCCCAGCCGCTCCGCGGCGTGTGGGATCTTCCTGGACCGGGGCACGAACCCGCGTCCCCTGCATCGGCAGGCAGACTCTCAACCACTGCGCCACCAGGGAAGCCCAAAACAAATCATTTTTAATAATAGATCTTAAACTTGGCTGATGATCAAGATCACCTAGGGCAGTGATTCTCAACCTATTTGTGCTGTGGTTCCAGGTGGCACAGAGAGAAAAATACCATGACAGACAATAGCTACGGTCTGGAGTGGAAGCCAAGTTCAGGTAAGAAAGGACAATTAAATTAAGTTTCATTAAAGGGGAGATTTCATCCTCCTTTGTGTGTTCTCCTACAGTTAAGGAGATGGCTACGAGGATGAATTTTAACTGTGACTACGGAGTGGTAAACATCAACCTTCATACTGTTGCAAAAATAATTCCATGACTAGAAATCCAATATTCTTCAAAATAATTCTGGGGACTTCCCTGGTGGTCCAGTGGTTAAGACTCCATGCTTCCAACGCAGGGGACACAGGTTTGATCCCTGGTCAGGAAATTAAGATCCCACGTGCCATGTGGTGCAGACAAAACAAACAAAAATAAAATAATTCTGCAAGCCTACATTCCAGAAAAAAGGAACATCGAACGGCACTGACGAAGAGAGTGATGTTTTTTTGATCCAGTGGAGAAAATAGGCCTCAGTTTCTCCACATTTAAAATATGATAATTTACCTGTAGTTCAAGGGCATTGTAGTTCATGGAAACACCTTGAACTGTCAAATGCTATGATGTTGATAATTATCAAAACTTCTTTTTGGGGAGGCCTGTCCAGATCCTATAGGGCAAAATCTATCTATCTATCTATCTATCTATCTATCTATCATCTATCTATCTGCATATATATATATATAATTCATTAATGCAATTAAAGGCAGAAGAAAAAGAGAGTGCTTAGTAGCTATGACCTTTTTAGTTTAACTGAGTTAATCCGAAACATGCTCAAAGAAAAATGAAAATTAATGGCTACCTTATTTTTTGCCACGATGTTTTTTTTCCACATGAATGCCAAAGCCTTGTCCTTAAACATAAACAAAATAAAGGTGGCTTTGTCCTTGCAAAGTTTTAATTTCCCTCAAATTTGGTCCGAGTTCTCTGAACACACACACACAAAACTGCTGTGCTGCATAAATGGAAATCAATTCTTCTACTGAAGGCCAGAGCGAGACACATTTGTGTGTGTTTCTGCTCCACGGGGCACAGTTCCTGCAGTGTCAGAAGCTACTACGTATTGTACAAGGATAGAGATCAATTTGGGTTGTCAGTGTTTGCAACATTGTAAGACAAGGAGACGAGAACAAAGGTAAAAACGGGGCACTAGAAATCATGCGAGGGCAGGGCGGCACTTCACCTTCATCACCAGGAAAATCTGATGGGCTTTTATTGAAATTTGAGTGGCATTAATACGAGGGCAGTAGCCGGGCCCTGAATGCAAGGACTGGCTTATAGCTCATTCTGTGTAAGATGTTGTAAGATTTTATCTTTAGCACTGAGGAAAAGAAAATTAAGGATGCCAGTGCAGAACAAGTGGATACTATTTATAACTACACTATAATGAAAAAAAATGCCCATCTATTATGATCCTATACTTTTCTCTCTTTAGTCAACATAGACTGGTTAAAATGAATGAGAATCTTGAGTAAGTTGGCTATTATAAATCTATCTATCTGTCTATAAATTTCAGAAGTTTTAAAATATATATTGGCAGTAACCATTTGGAAACTATAAGGGGGTAAAATCCCATTTACAACAGAAAAAATAATCACAAAATTCTAGGAATTAACAAAAAAAAAGGTAGGTAGGTCTCATATGAAGACAACTATAAAACAATATAGAGAATTTAAGGAGATTTTGAAAAACATGGAGAGACATTCTCTATCCTAGAGCGGAAGATCCTGTATTTTAAACACATCAGTTCTTCCTAGATGACTTTATGTATCTATTACACCGCTAATCAAAGTCCCAATATGATTTGGGGAAATTTTGACAACGTGGAAAAAAATGATTCTATGCTTCATCTGGAAGAATACACAGGTGACAATATTTGCAAAAGTAAAATAATGAGGGGAAATAATTGTCCTGGGGGGGAAAAAATGAAACATTGAAACAAAATAGAACAATCCCAAATAAATGCAAATTCTATGATTCCGTATTTGATAAATATGGAATTTCAAATCAGTAGGGGAAGCTTGGATTATCCAATAAATGGAATTAGGATAAACAGTTAATCTTTTAGGGGGAAAAAATCTAAAGTTGGAGCCATACCTCAAATCTTATACCAAAGATTTAAATGTAAAAAATAAAAAGGTACAAGAACTAGAAAAATATACATAAACTTAAGATTTAGGGGTTGAGGAATCCTTTTCTAAATATATGACAAGGCAGCATACATAAAGAAAAGATGGATAGTTCTGAATAGGTAAAATTTTTAAACCTGTATGTCAAAAAATTCCATAAAATGCAAACAATAAAGTAGAAACATATTTGTGTCATATATAACAAAGGGTAATATCTTTAAAGAGCTCTTACAAGTGATTAGGAAAAAGACATACTGCAATAAGAAAATGGGCAAAAAAGATGAACAGGCAACACGCACATAGAAGGAAATATGTCAGTAAATATATTTAAGAAGTTTGTGATTTGCTTCCCCCAGTTTCAAACAAATGAAGTCAAAGGTTAGTTTTAAATGATAACATTTAGCATTGGTGAGAGTAGGGAGAATAGGCATCTCATGTACTTTTGGTGAGAATATAAATTAATACCACCTTTTGAGGAACAGTTTGGCTATATATCTCAAAACCTTAACAGCATACATATCCTTTGACCCAGCACTCTTAGGCATTTGACCTAAGGAAATTTTCATGCATGTTGATTGCAACACTGTTTTTTATTATTAAAAACTGAGAACAACTTAAATGTCAATAGAGGGCATTGGTTAAAAGAATTATGACAAAGGATCATATAACGGACTACCATACACCTGTTATAGATGGGGTCAAATGGTTTGTACCATATTAAGAGGGAGAAAAAAATCTGTTTCAAAATAGTAATGCACAATGTGAGCCCACGTTTGTGTAAAACTATAATACGCAGAGAAACAATACTAGAAGGATCATCAAATCTTAGCCATGGATATACCTGATTGGTAGGATTAATGAAATACATTCAATAAATTAAAATCTATTTTTCAGACTTCTCTGGTGCCGCAGTGGTTAAGAATCCGCCTGCCAATGCAGGTGACACGGATTCGAGCCCTGGTCCAGGAAGATCCCACATGCCGCAGAGCAACTAAGCCTGTGTGCCACAACTACTGAGCCTGTGCTGTAGAGCCCGCAAGCCACAACTATTGAGCCCACGAGCCACAACTATTGAAGCCCGCGCGCCTAGAGCCCGTGTTCTGCAACAAGAGAAGCCACCGCAATGAGAAGCCCGCGCACCGCAACGAAGAGTAGCCCCTGCTCGCCACAACTAGAGAAAGCCCGCGCACAGCAACGAAGACCCAACGCAGCCACCAAAAAAAAAAAAAAAAAAATCTATTTTTCTTTTTATGCTTTTCAAAGTTTCTGCAATCAACATATATTACTTTGTAAAGAACAAAAATGTTACTTTTAAAACAGAGTTTGGAAAGAGGCATAAAACATTTGTAAAGGGGTTGAGATGGCTTCGGCTCCCTACGTTTCATAAACTGAGATGTTGATGGAATTATGGATGTTGCTGCTTTGAAAAAGTTATGAATTCATAGGTTTCATCAATAATTTTTAAAAGATGTCCTTTCTACCTCTCCTAAAGATGGGTTGTAAGACATTTTTTAGATTTTTTTCATTCCTGAAACTCTATGAGAATGAGGTTATTTGACTCATCAGGGGCCACTTGCAGCTCTTAGAATTTTAATTCTCCCCCTGGTCCTCTGGCAGCACAGAGTGCTATATGGGGCCAAGTCACAAAATTAGCTCAATTAGCACAGATTATCTCAGCATAACATTTATCTCTAGGAAAAGTGCTTTTCATGCTACTGGGTATTGCATTCTTTCATCTGCCAAAATAATTGTCCAGATTTGCGCCGTGAGGAAGCAAGGGGAAAAGTGCTTTTTCCTGGGAGTCAGGAGACCAAGTTATATTGTCCACGCCCTGCCATCACCAAGTGGCTTAACTTCCCTAGGTTACCCAGATCTGTATAATGGGGCTGGAGAGACGACCAGTGAGGTTCCTAACTGTTTTGAGGTGTAGGGCTCAGAGTTGTCCCCCAACTTTCTGATTCCACTTTGCTTTGTGCTTTTCAACATGCATGTGACTGTGTTTGAATAACACTGAATAACTTGCCTGTGTTCTCCATGAACTCATTTTCTGTATTTCTGCTTTAGTCCCACAAGCGGGTGGTAAATGGGTTGAAGGCGCACTGTAGGTAAGCACTTAATAAATGCTTGTTAACCTGACTCTAGCCCACCATGAAACCAATAACCTCAATTCAACACTTTTCCACTTACAGCAATTAAAATAAAATTATTCAAATACTCTTACTCTGGGTTGCATCCTTGAGGACATGATGTGATCCCTTTACTAGTAGGAGCAGCACGAAGAGCTCGCCCACAGAGCGCCAGCATCTTGCTTCTGCTTGGCCTTGATGAGCCCAGAGCAGCCCTCAAAGGCCCATACCTATGAGTTCTCCAGAGCCAGGTCTGAAAAAAGGCCAAGCCCACGGCAAGTCAGGCAAGAAAAGCTACACTTGCCCCTAAGATTGGCAGTAGTGATTTTGCCCTTACTGGTGCTCAACGGTACTTTAATAAAGGACTGTAAATACCGTGAAATAAAAACGTGTAAGAGTGGAACAGAATTCAGGCAAATTAGCTATGAGCAAGCACCTGTGATCAACGGCAGCATAGTCTAGATTTTGACAAAAAGAAAACAAACACTGTCATTTTTCTGTGTGTTCTCTCCAGTGCTTACAACGTGACTTGCAGCGAAAGTCAACAGCTTACTCAACGTCTGTTGGATTGGATTGGATGAGAAGGAAACTGAGCATCCAGTTTTAAAGATTAGCACATAATGGTCACCAGCTTGTATATATTTTGAAAAATACATACACATAATATAAAAGACAATTCTTAAAGTTCTCTCTCCAGCCACAGACATAGCAATACCTCTGAACGTGGCTATGTTTTTTTTCTCCCTTCTAGCAAATCAAGTGACTCGCTCAGGTCCCAAGCTTGGTTGGCATGAAGAGTGAGTTAGAATCTGACTCTATGCCTTTTGCCTCTGATTATCCAAGGGAAGCCCAGCCCCCATCAGCCGACAGTCAGCAGAGGCCAGCTGAGACAACCGCAAAAGAACAGTTTTAACTGTCAAGAATGTGATGTTTGATTTTTATTTTTTAAATTATCTGGTCAGCGGGGTAGCAGTTTCTCAATTCTTTTGTCAATTAGAAAAAAATATGACTGAGAAATTCTTCGAGGTTCCAGCCCAGTTTCATCCCTGCAAGGGCCCTGATAGTCTCAGAGAGAAGCACAGCGGGCTTTTCTGTTCAGTGGCCTTGAGCTGACCTGCACACTAACGACTTCTCCGCTGGACAGAGCTGCTCAGAAGGGCCCCTCAGGGGTCACTGGATGCCTGAAGCCCCTTAGCCAACCAGAGTACCTTGTGTTTCACTTTTATTCAGGCTTCTAGAAAAGCTGGGCTTTCAGAGGCCCTCAGCTGCTTGTTTTTGAAACAGAGTGGGTGACCGGTGGTGGACAACCCCCCCATCTGCTGCCCTCCCTGGCGTCTGGGCCACAGAAGCATCGGGCTGAGCCTCTGCTCCTCCTCAGCACTCAGTTCTGGACAGGCCAGCCAGGCTGTCCCTGCTGGCTGAAGGCAGGTCCAACCCACACTCCCATCTTTTTTTGCATCCAATGGAAAGAAATGGCCAAATTCGTTCTGGACATGTACAGTGTTAATAAATAGAGCTGCCTGGGCTGGGCAATTCCTTACTGGGTGTCTGTCTTATAAGCGTCTCTCAAGAACCAGGAACTGGACATAAGGCAAGAGCACATGCTCTCCCTTTACACAGAAGAAATTCTGCTGGGGGGCGGAGACACGCCCACCCACATGGTCAGAGCAGGGCAATGCAAGAACCCACCACTCATGGGTGATCTCATGTCACCCAGACCTGCCCTGGCTCCTCTTCCAGTTTGGAGTCAGGGATGAGGCCGGTTCTTTCCCAGCCCAGGCTGAGCTGGGGGAGGGTATTCCCAGGAAGTACTCCCAGATGCTGCCATGTTGTTCCTTGAGGGGCAGGGGTTCCTCCATCCAGGCCTGGGTCAGCTCTCTGCCTTCCCCTCTAGACTCCTGGCTGGTAGTCAGGGCAAGGACTCTGTGCTATTCTCCTAGCAATCCCAGGGTCTGGCCCAGCACTTTGACACCTGGGAGACACTCAGTGGTCTTTGTAGAACTAGTGGGTCCTGAGACCATGTAGTGGTCCAGGCGTCTGCCTGCCTGCCTCATTCTCTTTCACCTCCTGGGCAGCCACCTGCCAGGAATAGAGGAGCTCCTGAGGGGAGCTCAGTCTTTATCCTGACTTGAGGGGTGTGGTGTGTATGAGGAGGTGGGAGGGGGCAGGAGACAATGGATGGGGTTCTCACTTGATGGCATCCTAGCTGATATGACCTCCATCCTCTGAGGGGGCATCAAATCCCCAGAACTGTCTGAGCCTCACACGTGTAAGATGCTCCATGTGCGTCGATGAAAGGCAGTGAATCTCAAGTATTACTGTGTAAAAGGCTCACATGGGGAATGTGCTAGAAGCAGACCCCCAGGCCATAGTCTCCTAGATGCTCTGATCCTTGGGTTCAGGATGAGCCCTGTCCATCTGCATTTCAACGAGCAGCTTAGGTGACTGACCCGGGGCTCAGCAGACCTCACAGGGGCAGACAGCAGCTCAGAGACTCCTCTCCTGCTGTGTATGAGCAGAACAGCTTCCACGGACCCTCTCAGGGGAGCCCCCCGCCCACATCTCTCTAGAGACACTGCACGGAGAGCCTTAGTAGCAGCAGCTGCTGGACCCCCACCCCCCAGGCCCCTAACAGAAAAGTGGGGGCCAGCGCAGTGTGGGCGAAGGCGGGCCTCTCCCTGGAAGAGCTGCTGGCCGGGCAGTTAGGGGTCGGGCCTGGGAGCTGTGCTGGCCCTTCTCACAGCCCTCAGGGTGAGGGGAGCCTGGACCCCGTTTCCTTCCCTCGCTGCCCAGACCTCAGGTCTCAGTATCAGTGGTGGATCCGCACGCTCTTTGGTGTGCTCCGCCGCACCATTTCAGTCTGCAGGTGCGTCATCTGAGGGCCTACGCACCTCTTTTGGACCCCTTCAAACTGAACCTTCTATCCCTTCCCAGCGAAAAGTCCTCTGAGCTGAGGAACTGAGACTATTTTGTTTGGTAGATTATAAGCACCCAGGTTTTTCTCACTTAACCCACAAAACCCTCAGGTGCTAAGAGAGATTCCAAGAACCTCTATACCTGAAGCATTTACATTATGCATTTACGTTTATGCTTTTATGTCCAACTCAACAGTCCGAGAGCTGTGTGTAAGAGCACCTACACTGTGCCAGGCGCATGTGTATGGTTTATGTCCCCTAGATTATAAACCGAGGGTAGCTGCTCGGTCATCTGTGTCCCCTAGAGTTTCCCTAGTGTAGGATAGTGGGTCTCACATTTGAGACTTTAAGACATTCATCTGCCTTGTGGGCAACCCAACTGGTGAGTCAGGATGTCCAGGGGAAGGTGTTCACGTGTGTACAAATACGTTTTATTATCAAAAAGGAAGACAGAATAAAGAAATAGCATGTAAAATTGTAAAACCTCTGTGGGGATTCTAATCTAAACCCTTAGCCCAGCCACGTCCTGGCTCAGCAGGTACCGATGAAAACTCGGGTAGTAAAGCCTTCAGGACTTTCTCTCCTTGCCGCCACCGCCACCCCCAATCCATCCAGGGCATGCCTCCCCCGCCCACCCCCCTTCCATCTGTGCCACGCTTCTCGTACGCACAGGCATGTTTTTGTGAGAAGCAGAGCAAACATCAATTCACGAGCAGCTGCAAGACAGAACGGACTCCGAAGCCCTTTCCTATAAGGGACCATCCTCACAGCAGGCGGCTAACACACCCAAGGCCCCGAGGACCTGGCCCACCCGAATGTCTTCCTGCTGTGTGCATTCAAGTGCCGGCCATTCTTCAGCTTTAGTTTCTCATGGGTTTTGATTCTAAACGTGTCATTGTAGCCTCGTTCAGTTTCTCACTTCTTATGTTCTAGCGGATTTGCAATGAGACGCAATATCCAACACAAAGCTGCATGTTGTGCTTGTATAAGCAGCTGGCTGTTCTCACAGGCTCTCAGGTTAACGCATCCTTTCCTCATAATGCTTCTGTGAGTCAGGCAAGGCCACTGGGTCTCGTTCCCGGATGAGGAAACGAAGCCCCAACAGAAGATCCGTGATTTGCCAAGGTCAGGCAACTAGTCTTAGTAAATGTTTGTTCAACTAGTCTTAGTAAATGTTGCAAGAACACTGACTAGAGTTTATGTAATGACATTTACTTTTTTTTCTGATTATAAAAGTAATATATGCTCATCATAGAGAATTTGGAAGATCAGAAATACATGAAGAAAAAAATGAAAACTTAATTAAAAATGTGTGGTCAATCCAACTGCAGAACTGCAGATATGTTTACATATCTTTCCAGTCATTTTGCTATGCGTACGTACATATTAACATTACAGGGGACATACAATTTTATATTTGGCATATTTTAATTTGACATTGTATCAAGATCATTTTCATAAGTCATTATATATTTTTGAAATCAATGTTTTAATGACTTCATAAAAGTCATCATAGAAGCATTACAATAACTCATTTATCCATTTTGCTACTATTGTACATTTAAGGTGTTCCTAATTCTTTACACTGGTATAAATAACTCTACAATGAGCATCTTCATATTTATTTTTCAAGTAAGGTTTAAATTTTGCTCGCTGAAACTCCGTGAAGTGGGTCCTAGTTCAATTGCCTTTCAGATTGGGTTTCTTCCATCCTCTTACTATTTTGAATTTATTTATTTATTTTTGGCTGTGTTGGGTCTTCGTTTCTGTGTGAGGGCTTTCTCTAGTTGTGGCGAGCGGGGGCCACTCTTCATCGCGGTGCGCGAGCCACTCACTATCGTGGCCTCTCTTGTTGCGGAGCACAGGCTCCAGATGCGCAGGCTCAGTAGTTGTGGCTCATGGGCCTAGTTGCTCTGCGGCAACTGGTATCCTCCCAGACCAGGACTCGAACCCGTGTCCCATGCATTGGCAGGCAGATTCTCAACCACTGCACCACCAGGGAAGCCCCCCATCATCTTACTATTTTCGTTCGCACACTCAACTCTAAAACTTTTTACAATGTGGAAAGACACCTCCCTGTGCTCCTCCTACGAATTCCAGGCCTTTAAAAACTTTTCTTCCAGACTCTTTTCCAGGCAAAACTTTTATAGCCAGTATGCTACCAAATAGTATTCATGACAACCTGGAGCTTGACATGAGGGGACACAAAAGAGTGAAATAAGTGGTTTGAATATGACTTTAACTGAGAAATGAGAAGCGTCCAGGAAACACCAACAGCACTTTTCTTCCAAGAAGGTGCCCTCTCTGATGCAGGGGGTCCAGCTCTCTCCGACAGACCAAGGAGAGGTGATCTGTCAGATTCCTCCCCCCAGCACAGGCAGGAACGGCTGCCAAAGCAGCTCGGAATCCAGTGGCCAGTCGCAGACACGTAAAGAGCTAAGTGGCTGAGTGGGGCTTTCAGTGCTCTTGCTGGGGAGCGAAGCTGTCTTGGCGAAGAGAGCGTCCAAGGGCAAGGCAGCCAACCTCTCCGCATCAGCTGCTCTACACCAACAGCCACTGCACACCTGCTTCAGGAGGTGGCCGGACAGCCAGGTGCCGGGGCTGAAACCTGCGTGTTGCTTTTGACGGCCAACTGCGTCCCGTGAAGCACCTCTGCAATCTGCTTCTGTAATCGTCATCAGACTCTCTGTGTCCATAATTGCCAAAATGTGCAAATAGTTATTAAAATACTGATGAAAGAAAACCAACAACCATTTATCATCCTGGAAGAGCAGTTGTTCACTGCTTTGATCTCGGGAGAGCTTCGTGGGAAGCCCGAGAACCTCTCAATCATCACACTGTATGTTTTGGGCTGTAATAATTCTGAAGTATGGTTAGACTCAGAAGTGCTCACTCTCCTTTCTCTCGGAGAGCCGGAGGGGAAATCCAGCCTCTGGAGGCTGGGAGCTGGGCCGCCCTCCCTGCAGGTCACATTTCCAGATGTTCTCTCCTGTCGCAAGCTCCTCCCCCTCTGTGTGTTTGGCCAGGAAAGAAAAACGAGCCTCCGGCAGGGAAGAGAAATCCCCGTTCCACATTCTTTGAACTCTGTTATATTGTTTCATACCCCCAGAGTTCACCTGGTGATTTTTGCAAAATGTCAACCCAATAATTATTATTTTAGCATTGACGCCCTTAGCACCACCCTGTGCGCTGTCAAGTGGAAAAATGGAATCAGAAGGACCTGAAATGAGGATCTCAGGCAGAAGAAATAAAACCAAAGACACAATTCGGAGTCTTTCATTGCTTTAGTCTGAAAACCATCTTTCTTTATGGATGGGCTGTTGCCTTTCTTATATTTGAAATTCCTTCTCACAAACTTGCGTTCCATTTTGGCCCCGAAGTTATTAGTTTTGTTTTTCTCTGAAGTTAGTAACGGCTGGATGTCAGCCCTCTGGATGGGCTGCTCTTGTCACTAAATAGCCCATCTGGGGCTCTCAAGGTGATGGATGGTTTGTAAACTCTTTCCCTCTGGCAATGCAAACTAGATGAGGTGGGAAATGAACCACAAACCTGCATTCTTATCCACAGGCATCAGTCAAATGGGAACCAGGGTGATGTGGGTGTCACCAAGCTTAGAGTAATTACCAGCCTTTTTCTGGAAAGGCAGCCTTGCAGTTGGGGAGTTTGCACCTCTGCTGTACAGCACGGTGGCCTCTGCCACTGTGGCTCTCAAGCATTAAAAATGTGGCTTGTCTCATTGAGATGTGTAAAGTACACACTTGATTTGAAAGATTTAGTAAGAAAGCAAGAATGTAAAACATCTCAATGCTCTCTAAATATTGATTAATGTTCAAATGATAATACTGTGAAGAATTGGCTGAAATACAATATCTTATTAAAATTAATCTCACCTGTTTCTTTTTACTACTATAAAGTGGCTACCAGAAAATTTTAAATGACACATGTGGCTTGCATTTGCAGCTCAGAGTATATTTCTATTGGACAGCGCTGGTTTAGGCAGTTAAAACATTCATTGGAAATCAGTGGAAAAGCTCTATTTACATTATTTATTAGGGTGGCGATGGGGAGGGCAGTTCCTGATACTCTGCCCAGGTTTGCACAGCACGAGGCTTCACGCTGGTGCGTCGCCTTCAGTCTGTACGCCCTCAGAGTCATCTGTTGTTCGTGCTTTTCTCAGCGGTTAGGGAATGAAATTGGGAAGTTTGCGGATGGAGGTGTGCCCAGCTCACAAGAGGCACCACAAACCCTTTAAGTGTCTGGATGCTGAAGTTATTTTTAGAGCTAAATTCACAAATAAGAACAACCAAAGTCCTGCCCTTAGAATAAAACTTTGCTTTTATCTCATTCTTCAACCTAACACGATACTGGACAACATCTAACCACGCACCTCCACCAAATGTGAAAATCAGCTGTTTAGCCCTGATGCTCAATTTCTGTCCATTTAGATAAAGACTGTTATGTACTGGATGACCCACTGGAGAAAAAAATCCCAACATGGCAAAAATCACGTTTCATTACTCTCTTATCAGAGTGGCACCGACGAACTGTAACAGCACCACGGTTCTCTCTCCCAGAGCCCCTGTCCCGAGCAGACCCTCATCCCGTTACTGCCATCCGATGGTGTCCTTGCGTTGGTTTGGCTCCAACTTCTTCCTCTCCAGCTGACCTCATCACCGTTAGGGCATCTCCCTCTGCTGGACTAGGCCTCACGTATAGAGTATCTCGTTTAACTGTTCCAATAACCCACGAGACAGGTTCCAGAGACGTGGGCCCCCAGGCTGGAGGGCTGAGCAATGGGCCTAGATCACAGCCGTGAACGGAGGAGCCAGGGTCCAGGCCCACAGCCTTCCCACCACGTGGCCTGTCTCATGGAGGCATCCCTCCACACTCAAGTTCCCCGACACAGGCCCAGCCTCATCTCCAATTCCAGCCTCCTTCTCCCCGCAACCTTCCTTCTAGTTACCCCTGCCTCTTGCTGGCTTCACCATCAGAGTCCAAATTCTTCTTCGGCTCACCTGGGACCTACCTGGGACCCACCTTGGCCCGCCCGCACTCCGTGGCACCCTTGTCTGCCCATCACCCTCCCCCCAGCCCAGGCCTCACCTGTCCTCTCCTGCTCAAAGCCCCGGCTCCAATGTTCACCTTACTCTCCCTGTCCCGATTCCTGGGCTAATGGATCTGAGCTATCTGCTCGACACTGCTTCCCTTGCTTTCCTCTACAATCTGAGCATCTATGTGACCCTTCCAACAAATTCCTGACATTTCTGAAAACTAGGGTAGGGTTTTTTATTCCTTTCAAACCTTGCTTGACCACCTGGGTTCCAGACCCATTCCTGCAGCCTGGTGAGAACTCCATCACCCAGGAACCACCTGGACTAACCCCTGCCCCAGTGCCATGGGTGAGAGCATGGGCTTGGCGACTGGACAGGGGCGTAAACTGGGGCTCTGCTATCTACCGGCTGAGATTTTTGGAAGTTACTCATCCTCTCCATGCCTCAGTTTCTCCAGCTGTAAAGTAGGAATAGTAATAGCACCTGCCTCCTAGGGCTGCTGAGAGGATTAAATTAACATCAATAAGACAGTGCTCGGGGTACAGTGTATGCTATAAAAGCCTGAGTCAAAAAAAAAAAAAAAAAAAAAGCCTGAGTCATTCTCATTCTTTCCTGGTTCTATTTTCTTGCCTTTTGAAACCTGTATTGAGCGGCTATTACCCACCACAAACACCAGCCAGATTCATTCATTATTGCCCCTTACTCTTATGTACCACCCATGCTGGCCAAAGAAATCTTGTTTGGGTTCCTATATGCCTTTTTCAGTCACTACTTTCTAAAATGTCTCCCTTCTCCTATTCTCTGCCCACCTCCACCCCAGGGACCATGGACTCAGGCAATTCTTATCCTCTTGTCTTTTGAGATCCAGCTGAGATCTGCTTTTCCCAGACAACTCCCCGTGATTAATCTCTCTTGATTCTCTCCTAGGTTCATGGTTCCCTCAATCCTCACAAATTCAGTTTCTCCACCTGGGGTGATCTTACCTCCCAGGGGACATTTGGCACTGTCAGAAGACAGTTTTATTCTCACAGCTGGGGCAGGGGGGTGCTCATGGCATCTAGTGGGTAGAGGGGAGGGATGCTGCTACCCATCCTGCAAACTCAGGACGGCCCTCACCGCAAAGAATTCTCTGCCTCAAACTGTCCGCAGCGCAAAGATTGTAAACCCTGCATCACAACCATCTGCCCTTAATGACGTTCCTTTGTTTGCTTGTTTGTTTTAAAAAGCCTTCTTGGCCATCAGGCAAGCTGAGGACAAGAGGCCTCAGGAGAAACCAAACCAGCCGACACATTGATCTGGGACTTCCAGCCTCCAGAACTGCGAGAAAATAAATTTCTGTTGTTTAAAAAAAGAAGCCTCAGTGTTTTCACTCTGTATGCTAGCCTCCAGCTAGATTTTTGATTCCTCCATAGTTCTTAAGATAGTGCGTGCTTAAAATAGATTAACTGATAATGATTCATTTTCTAACTAAACAACCAGCCGGGAATACTTTTCATTAAGTGTCTGGGATATGTCATCATAAGATAAAAAATAACCACATAAATGTTTGAAGCATTCTGTGCTCGTTCGGAGAAAAATGCAGTCATCTCTCTGTAGTCACCCAGCAAAAGTTTGTCCAACTACAGACAGCTTCCTCTCAACGCTGGCCACAATCACACACCCACGTGACCTGTTCTCCACCGCTTTCATTTCTGGGTTCTTTTCTTAGAACTTGACGTTTTTGTTGGTATTCATGGGATTAATATCATATATGACAGCAAAACCTTCCCATCCGTATCTAAGAGAAAAATGTGTCCTTCTTTTTTCTAAAATGGCAGAGGCGATGAGGAAGGTGCCTCAGTGTTAAAATTGATGTACAGCGGATTAAGGCACAGGTGAACGGCATGCAGGGAAATAAATGAAACACCCAGCAACTGTCTCCTGGTCTGAAAAGATGGTAACAGGGAAGAAAAGACTATCACTCGCACCTCGGTCGGAAGCACCTGTAACTGGACGGGGGTTTATACAGAGCACAAGTGAGCGAGCCCTTGACCTACTCCTGCCCAGGTGAGGAAGCTGAGGAAAGCAGGCAACCACAGGCATTCTTGTGTAGCTGCTCTTAATAACCTCTCTCTGCAGAGCGGTGACCAGGAAAACAGAGGGGCAGCCCTGTCCCAAATGCCCATGCTTCACTCACTGGCTTGAAAAGCCTAGAATCCCAGTCCCTCAAAGAGTCATGCATACGCTGTGGAATTTATAATAATAATTAGATGAAAAGTCTTGGCGAGAGTGTTACGTTGTCCTTTTAGACGAGGCTCATAGGACATTCATGTTCACTAAGATAGGCCTGAACCATGGTGAAACTGCACAAGCTAAAAACAAACTAATTGGGACTTCCCTGGTGGTCCAGTGGTTCACCTTCCAATGCAGGGAGTGTGGGTTCGATCCCTGGTTGGGGAGCTAAGAGCCCATGTGCCTCGCGGTCAAAACACCAAAAACATAAGACAGGAGCAATACTGTAACACATTTAATAAATACTTTAAAAATCTTAAAAAAAAACCCAACTAATTAAGGATCAGAAGCCACCTTTCAAGTGGGCCTCTTCTCCAAGTAATTTCAAACTTCAAATCAACCATATGACATAAGGAGTGTTACCAGGATCCAATCTGAAAGTTCTGGCCTCACTGACACTTGTGATGGCCCAACTCTCGCCCTCCCAAATGAATCCATTATACCTGAGTGAGTGCAGAAGAGTTACATCTCGTAAAATAATATATGCCCCAAGTGTCCTCCTGCTGGGATTTTTGGCTTTGGAGCAACCCTTGACAACACACACACACACACACACACTCCACACACGGGGAGGACAGTCCCAACAGCGAGACAACAGCTCCAGCTGGCTTTAGATAATCAGCAATCCTTTGATAGGAAGTGAAAGACAAACTTCTCCCATGAGGCACCAGAAGTAAACTTTTCAACAGCCTTCTGCTAGCACGTGGTACCCAGAGGCTTTGATAACCCTGGGATACTCTCACCCCAGCCCATGGGTGAGCTCGGGAAATCTGTGACAACTGTTAAATGACAGCTCCCCAGTCCTGAGGATCCATGCAGAGAGGGCTTAGCTTGGCCATGACCTGTGACACGGGTCCCCAAAGCATAAACACGGCATGCTTCCCTTAGATGAGTCCATACCAGATCATTCAAGTCCCCGGGTATTGTTCTTAAATTTCCCATTTGAGTCACTATATTTGTATCTTAGGAAACAGACCACGGGAAAGCAAGCCACCCATTCCCCGACTAATTCCTTTGAGACGCACGAGTTCTGTGGTTGTTCAACTCTCCAGAGATGCTTGACTCTGCCTTCAGATATGTATTATGGAATACATAACAGGCGGAGGATCTCAAAGGAGGAATCCAGTGGTTATTCAAATGATCCCAAAACAAGATAAACAATACCAAGAACTCTCAGAGATTCCAATAACTATTTAGGCCCAATTCTTTGTTCTGTATGTTCATGTTGTCCAATATGGCAGCCACTAGCCATGTGTATCTACTGAGCAGGTGGAATGTGGCGCATCGGAATTGCTATGTGCTGTAAGTGCGAGATACACACTGAAAGGAATTCATACCAAAAAACCCACCAAAATGTAAGGGATTTTGTTGGTACTTTTTTATATTGAATACATGTCGAAATGATACTATTTTGGATATACGGGGCTAAATAAAATATACTATTAAAATTGATTTCACCTATCCCTCTTCACTTTAATGTCACTAGAAAACTTGCAATTACACATGTGGTTTGCATTATATTTCTGTTGAACTCAGTATCGCTCCAAGCGTGTTCCATTTAGTTTTGTGAGGGCCACAGGAGATTTTAGCCTATTTCTGTTCTATTGATTTCTATTGAGTGCAAGGAGTAACCCATCCATTCACTCACTCAAGGACCCCTGGACTTCAAGTTTCTACCCTTAAAGGAAAATAAAGAGATTTTGTCAAGTGCACACTCCAGATTCTGATGGTATGAAGTATGGCATTCATCCACTTGGATTTCTGTTTTCTCTTAGAAAGTGTTAATCTACAGTTTCCAAATAAATGGTCTTCACTTCTGTCCACCTACATAAGCCAACTTTTTCCTACAGGAGCCTTGGAAGATAAATCTGGATACATGAAAAATGTTAGGAATTTTTTCTGTACCAAACATGGTGGCAGGAAGCGCCCCACCATTCTTCCAGATAGAACCACCTCAAGCCTTCCCTGTCCTCTTTCATGTACCTTCCAGCCTCTGAGTGCTAATGCCCATCACAAGCTTGGACAACACAGCTGACGTTAGTCTACTTATATTCTTAGGCAATGAGTCTTAGCCTCAGAGCTTATCTACAAGAAACACAACAGTTGAGCTCTCTCCCATAACCTAGATTTGAGTTTTCTAGGACACAGGAGGGAAGGGAGATATAGCATGCCCCAGCCCCCCCAAACCAGCTGTAAATCCCTACACTGCAGCATTAAACTCCAAAGAAAGAGGAAGAAAGTTCACTTGGAAAACAACGGTGAGTTGGTTGGATTACATCAAGGTTTCCGAGGGTGATTATTATGACACAGTTTCATTGATATCACAGACCCCAAAGGTAACATGTCAACGAAGTTACACATTCACAGAGTATGCGAGTGCATAAATGACACACGGGCATCTGACAGGTGAGGGAAAAGGATAAGCAGAGACAGTAACGAATGGGTTGCTTGGCAAGAGGCTCTCACTTAAATTGGATTCCTAATTTAGACTCTAGCCACAAACCGTGCAGGTGTTGGTTACAAAGCAGTATGTGGGATGACTCCCCGGGCTGTTAAAAGAAAAAAAAAAAAAGCTCTTCCCAAGAAAACGGCAAGGCAGACCTATTGCTTCTCTGACCACAGCACTCCATCCTTAAATCATCTCTGCTGCTCAGCGTGGCGGGTAATTCTTTCCTGGACCTGCACCTGCTCGGCCTCTCCCGGCTCCTCCCAGCTGAGCCCCGCCCCACCTCCTTGCCACTCCATTTCCTCTCTCCTCCCAGAGTCCTTTGTTTCCTTTTATTCCTGAGCTGCCTTTCATGCTACTCTACACTTGTCAGAAGAAAATGCCTCCCACTTCCCAGCACAAAGAGCCTGCTCACTCTTCTGATTAACCTTCTCCGGGGGGACTTCTCTCCTGAAAGGCCATTCTCGCCTCCCTCCCCATCCCACCCAACGCACACACCGGCGGCGGCGGCGGCGGCGGCAGCGTGACCAGATCCCATTTTGCCCAACAGGCCCTGCCTGGATAAGTGCTTTAGCTTTGACTTCCCTCTAAAACCTACTGACTGGCTGACTCACTCCCTCACTCAGAGAGCTACTGTTTCATCATCCTACTTTACCCTCCCAAGCATACCAGTTAAAGTAATAACGATAGTAATATTCCAGTGAGTCATTTAAATATCTCGCTTATTTCGCAGCAACTACAGTTTACTTGTTGAATTTACATGGGTGTGCGTATAGCTTTGCGTTCTAAAATTACTAACGGAATATGTCACTCCTGTTTCAGTAGCTGAATAGGCTTAATAACCTTCTAAAGCATTTAGGTTGCCAGATTTTCATGGTCAAGCAAAGGAGGAAGAAGGGTTTATTTCTAGAATCACAGAATAACAACACTAGAATGGATCTTTGCACTTAGTGGATCTATTTTATATGCATCAAAATCAAGGCCCAGAGAAGTTCAAACACTTCTCAGGATTATACAGCGAGTGGAACAGTTGGGATGCAGGCTCAATCAACTTATTGACAGAGCCGGCGCTCATAGCCACATACTTTACTGATGATGAAAACATAGATGGACTTTGAACTCTGCAAAGCACTATCTAAAGAGAAAATATTTATTGATACAGTTGTTTTCATAAGTAGTAATAAAGAATGTGAAGCACCTACTCAGATTTGCTGCAGGAAGTTGTTACACTGAATGCTCAAAGTAAATGAAGTTGTAGTGTGCCAAATTCCTGAAAATACGATGGTCCCGAGAGCTTAAGAGGAGAGGAAGCAAATACTGACTATTGGAGAGGACGGTCATAGGTTTGGGCACCCGTCGCAGGGAGGGAGGTGGAAAGGCTTTAGGGCTGTGCTTCTCAGCTTTCATGTGAATTACCTGCGTCTGGTTTAAAGGACAGACGCTGATTCAGCAGGTGGGCTGGGGGCTGAGGTCCTGCAGGTCTACTCAGTTCCCAGGTGATTTTTAAAATATTTATTTATTTATTTATTGGCTGCGCTGGGTCTTCGTTGCTGTGCGCAGGCTTTCTCTAGTTGCGGCGAGCGGGGGCTACTCTTTGTTGCGGTGCAGGGGCCACTTGGTTTCTCATTGCGGTGGCTTCTCTTGTTGCAGAGCACGGGCTCTAGGCGCACGGGCTTCAGTAGTTGCAGCATTTGGGCTCAGTAGTTGTGGCTCACGGGCTCTAGAGCGCAGGCTCAGTAGTTGTGGCGCACGGGCTTAGTGCTCCGCACCACGTGGGATCTTCTTGGACCAGGGCTTGAACCCGTGTCCCCTGCATTGGCAGGCGGATTCTTAACCACTGCACCACCAGGGAAGCCCCTCCCAGGTGATGTTGATGTTGCTTTTTCACGGACCTCGCTTTGATTTAGGATTTAGGGATTCAGTTTCAGAAGCAAAAAAAGTCAAAGGAGAGGTATAGCACCTGCACGTGGCGTCAGGACCCCAGGGCTGGAGTCTCAGGTCTGTCTCAGATTCGCTCTGTGTGAGCATTGGCGGATTTGTACCTGTCTCTCTTTGAGACTTGGTTTACTCATCTGTAAACTAAGGGAGTTGTCCAGGACAGACTCCATGATTGCTGAGGTCCCTTTAAACTGGGACTTCCTATGACTCAGAGCATTGCAATGAACCAGCCTACCTGCAGTCGGGGAGGTGAGCTGAGAAAGCTCTTGTATTACAGCCAGGAGATCCATGAGTCAGCAGTCTTCTTAGTGCCCCCAGCTGGGTGAGGATGGGCCTCTAATTTCCATTAACAAGCTCCAGGCTCTTGCTCTTTCCTTTGGCCATATTCTTGAACCACGTGGTCCCAATTTTCCCATCCCTTTCATGCCACTTGATCCTTTACTTCCCCTCCTTGCAGCACCTGGCTTCCGCCGTTCCCTTGAAGTTGACATTTTCCTCACCCTGGTTCTTTCATCATCTTTCCCCTTTTTGTGGCCTTGTATATGAGAAATGATTACAATTACAGTACTTTTTTTTTTTAAAGTAAAGCATGTCAACATTGCTCTATGTCATCACTTTGCTGATTTAACACAGACTCTTTAAAGACTGTGACATTGGTGCAGTGAGAGAGAGAGAGATTTCCCCTTACCTGAAATGAAGTGATAGCATTGCTTTTAGGAAGGAGTTCATCAGTTCTACAGAAGATTTTCCAATCTGTACATACATACACATATATAAGTCAAATCTTCAACTGTATTGAGAAACACCCAGTAGATTTAGGATGGGGACTACGGAGGTCACTAAAATACCTATGTAGATTTAGGAATTCAGGCTCAGTAAATACATTTGCATCAGAAACTGGCCGCAGTTCCAGCGCACAGTACATTCCCAAAAGTTTGGACTTCTACAGGAAGAAGAAATAACATAGGCTTCAACGAGCATCCTGGATGAAACACACCCATTCTTCCAAATCCTTCAGTAAAACAAAATCTCCAGCTCCTTCCATCCCTCAGAACTAGACCCTTTGGAACCTTGTGGTATTTCCCCAAATACCATAATTCTGAACTGTGACATCTGGTTTCCAGCTCTCCCAGGGTGGGATTTTTTTTAAAAGAGACGATCAGGAAGTTTGACATTCTAAGCAACCATTCTGCATTTCTCTAGGAGACTCACTACCCTTCCCTGGCATCAGTACACACTAGATGATTCTGGCATTTTCTCCTAAACAAGGAAATGCCTCTTCTAGAAGGTATTTCAGATATGGTAGGACACCCTGCCCCCCCTTCCCTTAACTCCTTCACAAGCATCAGGGAACAACTAGACATCAGCGAGGCAGCTCCAACAGGGCCGTCAGGTTGTCTGGAGTTTCCCTGTAGTTGTTCTTCTCCACCCACTTGGGCTCAGGATTTGAGAACCAGGCCCACTAGCCACAGTGTGCTGGACACGGCTCTCTATTTCTGACGGTGGCTATGACAGGGAGACCCAGCCAATGGGCCAGGGAAGTTGGAGGAGCAGATGATGCTGACAATCTGGGGCGGGGAGAGAGAATATAACTTACGGGCAAAGGGAAGTGCTACCTGCTCCAGGGGTCCCAGAAATTTCCCCTTGGGGCAACAAGATGGTGGGCAGTAGCAGGCGGTGGTTAATAGCACAGGGTGTCATGGCAGACCGACCTGTATTTGACTGCCAGCTCTGGTCAGATGACCTTCAGCAAATCTGAGCACCAGCTTTCTCTTACATAAAATAGGAACATTAATAGCATCTAAACATCATGGAGTGGCTGTGGTGAGTCTTAAATGAGATCATACATGGAAAGAAGTTAGCATAATGCCGGGCACAAGAGAAGTACTTAATAAAAATAGCTATTAATACTATTCTACCTTTTCATCGTGGACCAATAAACAAATTACTTTACAGGAAAAGGGCAGGGAATATTTTATTTCAGTGGACACAGGTAAATGCTTAAGCTGGTGCATAAAAGAGAAAGTCTAAAAGCTAATGAAGTAGCATCATAATAATGCTGGAAAGAACAGGGTAGAGAACAGGCAGCAGGGGAGAGCGAATGGGAAAGGCAGGAAGGAATCCCAGAGAGGCAGGTGCAGTTCAATTCTAGACAAAGTTCTTGGTCTAGCAGAATGTTCATGAGGTCCTGAAATGACCACACTGCAAATAAAAATTACACAAAGGATTAACTGCGGTAATTTTGGAGATGAGTAGGGAGGTGCAAATAAGAATAGGAGAAATGGACAGAAAATGTCACCTTCTGAAAAGAAAACTGGCAAAAATCAATCAAATTAACCATCTTTGATGCCTGCCTTTTTTCTTTTTTTCTTGCATATTCAAGTGTGGCTATCTAGTATACAGCATACAACGTGACTGCAAAATGTATGGGAAGAGGTCATCACAGAGCAATCACAGCCAATAGACTAGTTATAAGGCAAAAAATAAATGAAACCATCAATTTTAAAAGCAATTTTATGGTGAATATTACCAGTAGAAATAACTAACACAAAAAGAAGCCAATTATGGCTTACAAAATTCACACAGTAAAAAATTAAGTCACCAGGAAAATTTGTTGTAGTAGAAATAGCAGTTCTATAAGAAAATCTGGGACTTCCCTGGCAGTCTAGTGGTTAAGACACTGCACTTCCCAGTGCAGGGGGAGTGGGTTCAATCCCTGGTCAGGGAACTAAGATCCCACATGCTGTGGGATGCAACCAAAAATTGAAAAAAATTGGAAAAAAAAAAAAAAAAGAAAATTCATAATGGCAGCTTTCATAATATTAAAAAAAAAATCACAAAAAAATCTTAGTTATAAATTTTACACAGAAATCACTCCAATAAAAATAATTTTGGTACAATAAAAATGGCAATGAGAAAAAATTGGAAATAGTGTAGCTTTACAATAGAGAAAATTAAGGTCTTAAATGCGCTTAAGAATGTTCTCCTCAGAAAGCATTTTCTTCAACAAAACTCCATCAGTGTTATTAAAATTCCAATGAAAATGTTTCTACTCTTAAACATAGAATTAAGATGTTTTGGGGGAGAAAACTAACAAGTCAGATGGGTGGTGAACACACCCTGTTTCCAGAGCCCTTGCAGGAATTGCACTCTCTGGGACAGTGTAGACCTGAGCTGCTGACAAGGCCAGTGCCTCCGTGGAGGCAGGAAGCTGACTGCTTGCTTCCTAGACGGCTCCTCCAGAGGATACCCAGCCCAAGGACGGCTTTAAGAGGCAATGAAATATAAACTCCAGTGTTAGAAATGGTGACTGTTTCCGGGTACTACAAGGAAAATTCTTGGATGATGAGAATTTGACCAAAAGAGTATGGGAGAGAGAGAGAAAGAAGAAGAAAGGAGGAGGGAGAGGAGGGAGGAGAGGAGAGGAGAGAAGGCGGCGGAGAAGGGGGAGGAGAGGAAGAGGAGGGAGGGGAGAGGGGGTCAGAGCAGAGGGAAGGGAGGCGCAAACATGGGCACTGTCCAGCAGAGTGGTACTCTAGCCGGCCAGTAAAAGGTTCAGAGTGGAGACAATAATTCTTCAGATTCTGCCACAGCACAGGTGAATTTTTTAAAGGCCACCTGGCTTCCTTTAATCTGATTCCATCCTCACCAAGCAGCCATTAGATCACTTACTTGGGGTCGGGGTTACCGTGACACGGGGAGAGAGCTTCCTAAATAACTAGCCTTGCTTTTAGAGCCCAACAGGCGGAGTGCATATTTCAGCTTACAGTTGCCGTCCCTGTCTTGGCAACCTCAGGATGGGAAGAGATGCACACGGGACAGAAGGAAGGAGGGAGACCCGCCTCTTTCCCCTATTTTGATCCCTGGAAAGGTCTATCCCTAATTGAAATGAAATGCTTGGAGCCCGTGAAGGTGGTATCGTAATTTTTTCTAAGCCCAAATCAGTTGCTTAGTATCTGATCGTCCCCGAGTGAACTGAAAGAACTGAGTTTCCAAAACTAAAAAGTTTCCAAGCAGGACTCCAATGACCCCAGCAGGACCTCCCTGGACTCCTGTTGGCATTCTTGGCTGTCTTTTTAGCTGCAACATGAGTTATTGGGAAGGCTCTTTCAGAAGAAAGAAGTGTAAGGCGTTTCCAGAGACTTGGAACAGACTCTGAGACACACAGCCTCCTCTTCGCCACCCACTCCTCTCCAGAAATCTGAAGACGGGGTAGCTGGTCAGATGCTTGGCAAATCTTCAATCAGCTCCTCAGATGGACGGTTTCAAGTGGCTGTTCTGGGCTTCTACACGCAGAGAAATACAATGGATAATTGGAATCAATAGCCCTAATAATAAAAAGTTTCCAAATCGCATTTTTCATTTTTCCTTCTTTAGAGAGCACGAAATAAATGTGGTAGGATTTCATTGAAACATCATCTTATTTTCCACAGCCAAGTGATATACGGGAGAACTCCTTATAAAGCATTAGACCAGCTCTGCTGTTTATTTCCATCACAAACTGGGTCGCTTTTTATGAGAATCTGTGTTTATAGAAGGTGAAGAGAGAACCAAGTGGGAAAAGAGGAGAATTTTTCTCAAAAATTTCTACGATTTACTGAGCTAATCCTGACAAGAACCTCACAGGCTCTGGGTCCTTATTCCCATGTTGAAGTTAAGAACATGGTGGGATGAGGTTTAGAAAGTGCACAACTAGCCTAAAGTCCCACAACCAGAGGACGGGAGAGCCTTCTTCCTTCTCCTCCATCCTCCTCCTCTCTCCTTTCCTCTCTTCCTCCTTTTTATTTTTGACAGCTTTATTGTGGTATAAATTACATTACATAACAGTTATCCATTGTAAGTGCACAATACAACGATTTTAGTAAATGTATTAGTTTATGCAACCATCACCACAATGCATTTTACACCATTTTCATCCCTCCAACAAGTTCTCTCACATCCATGTGTGTGGTCAGCCCTCAGTCCTAGCCCCAGCCTGGGCAATCCCTGATTTGCTCTCTTTTCTGAAAGTTTGCCCTTTCTGGACATTTCATATAAATGGAACCACACAGTATTTAGTCTTCTGATTTGGCTTCTTTCAACCTGTGTCAACACTTTGCTCCATTTTACTGCTTAACAGTATTCCATTGTGTGGACTGACCACATACTGTACATCAGTTCACCCACCGATGGACATTTGGGCTGTTTCCAGTTTTTGGTTATTAGGTATAATGCACATACAAGCACGTGTATTTTCATTTCTCTTGGATATATACGGAGGCGTAGAATTGCTGGGTCATATGGTAACTTTAACTTCTTGAGGACTTTTGAGAAGAGTTTTCCAAAGTGGCTGCACCATTTTATGTTCCCACCTGTAACGCATGAGGGTTCCAATTTGTCCACATCCTCATCAACACCGTCCGTCTTTCTGGTTGGAGCCATTTTAGTGGGTGTCAAGTGGTACTGCACTATGGTTTTGATTTGCATTTCCCTAACAACTAATGATGTTGAGCATCTTTTCATGTGCTTATTGGCCATTCATATATATGCTTTGAAAAAAATGTTCAATTCTTTACCCATCTTTTAATTGGGTTGTTTGTCTTATTATTGACTTGTAAGAGATCTTAATATGTTCTAGATACAAGTACGAAATGTTTTATCAGATGTTCGATTTGTGAATATTTTCTCCCAGTCTGTGGTTTGTCTTTTCATTTTCTTAAATGGTATCTTTTGAAGCACAAAAGTTTTTAATTTGATGCAATTCAATTTATCATCTTTTTCTTTTACAGATCACGTTTTTGGTGTCATATCTAAGAACTCTGCCTAACACAAGGTCATGAAAATTTTCTCTATGTTTCCTTCAGAAGTTTTATCATTTTCGCTCTTATATGTAGGTCTATGATTCATTTAAAATTTATGTATGGTGTGAGGTAAGGGTTCAAATTCATCTTTCTAATATGGACAACCAGTTTCTTTACTTGCTATGTGTTTTTTCCGATTTTTTATTTCTTCCTGAGTCGTTCTTTTTGGTAATTGTGGCTTTCTAAGAATTTGTTCATTTGTCTAAGTGGTCTAATTTGTAGCATAAAGTTAAAATCCTATGGTGATGCCCCCGCTTTCATTCCTGATTTCGGTAATTCACATCTTCTCTCTTTTTCTCTGTCTTTTTTTGGAGTGGAAGGTCAGGGGAGTAGAGTCACAGGTTTGTCAATTTTGTTGACCTTCTCTAAGGACTAACTTTTGGGCTCACTCATATTCTCTGTTGTTTTCCGTATTCTGTTTCATTGATTTCCACTGTCATCTTTAAGACTTCCTTACTCCTACTTGCTTTGAGTTCAGTTTGCTCTTCTTTGTCCAGTTTCTTAAGGTGAAAGTTTCAGTTTCTGGTTTTTTCCATGCTCCACTCCAAATCAAGTCAGCCCCTCAGACAGAGATGCTGCTGGTTTTCAGGGCTTGTCCTGTCCAGGTAGAACTTCCTCACCTCTGAACGCAGGTTAGCGATTAGAGCAGCCCCAGGACAGAATGCCACAGACTCCCACTGTTCTTACCCAGAGTTCGTCAGTTTTTCATAAATAACCACTCCTCAAATTCCAGAGTCATGAAATGATTGTTTCTGACTATTTTGTCTAGGCTCATCATTGCCTTTCAGGGAAGGATGTGCCAGGCTACTCATTTCTGCCATGCCAAAGCCCTGTCTCTACAGTCCCTTTTCTCTCCTTCACGGGAAATAAAATTTGGTTTTATCCTTTACCCCATCTAGTTCTCTCACAGAATCTGTGTCTCTGGGGGGCGGAGACATGGGGGCAGAGCTGGTTTTTAAAAATTGCTTATGTTGAAAAATACTGCTCTGAGATTATCAACTTTAAGAAAAAAAAAACTAAACAAAACAACAAAAAAATTGCACTTCAGTGAATCATTCAACTTCCTCAATGTTAACGATGGAAAGTCTGTGCCTCTTAGAATCTGCATTCATCATAGAGAATTCCAATGGCACTCTTTATTATCCACTTTGTAAGGAAGGCAAACCCCCCCCCAGTTCCTGACCTTGCTGATTCTGCAGATGCTCCTAGCACTAACAGGGAGGTGGGAGGGAAAACAGGATCACAGCAGGAAAATGCTTAACGGCCAGTGTGGGGAGCTGGGCTGTCTGCACACTGCTTGAGTAGGAGTTTCGAGCTTGTGCCAGTTTGACATGGGCATAGACTACGCAGTTTCTAGAGGCCCCGTTCTATTCCTTGAAGGAAACTGGGCCTTCAAGAGCAAGAACATCCCTAAAGAACAACGGATGAGACCCAGGAGACCTGGGTTGAAGGCTCTGGCTCTGCCACTTTCTCCCATTTAACCACTCTGGGGCTTCGTTTTCTTATTTGTAAAATGGGTGTCATAATAAAGTCTTCCTCACAAACTTGCTGGGATGTGATCAAATTCAATGACCGTCATGGATGGCCTTTACAGATTATTAACAAGCTATAAATGTAGGCTTTAGATTATGAAATAATACCCTGTGTTCAAATCTCAATAGGTGGTGTCAAAGAAAGAGATTGTCTCCCCACTTCCCTACCTCAGGACACAAGGAGGCTGCAGCCCAGCAGACAACTCACATACACTCCCATAATCAACTCCTTTACTGCTTCCCTCCCAGGTGACAGGGATGAAGGATGGAAGCAGATGCTCAGAGAAGGACATGTCTGTGCTTCAGCACTTGGGGAGGTGGACCAGAGCAGATGGTACCTATCAAGACCCACACTTGTACCTCTTTATACTGTGGAAAGTGGGGGTCTTTCATCTGAGTGGGCTGTGAACGGAAGCCCACTGGGAGAGAACTAATTCTGTCAAATGATTTTTCATGCCTAAACTTTATGTTCACACTGAGTCATCACAGCCCCCTGCCACGCTTGTCAAATTATCACTGTACCACAGCAAAGCTGCACATTCACAAAGGCAAACTTTTAAAAGGAAGCTCTCTTTTTAATTAAAAAAAGGACTTTAAGGGTTCTTTGTATGAGGGATCAGGATTGGTTTTAATATCTTTAAAATGGATTGCTGGAAATTTTTAATCCTAGGATTTCCAATATCTAAGGAAAAATAAAGCCATTCATCTCAATATATACCAGAAATATACATCTTTGTTATGCCTTAATAAAGGAAATGCTGGATCCTAGGCTGGATAAATAGGACAGCAGTCTAAGATGTAACGTTTCCAGGTTTACATCATGGAAACCAGAGTTCAGCTATGATGATAATAAAAGGGAATGAAGAGCAGCCACCAGGAACTACAGCTTTCACAACAGAGGCTCCTTCTCAGAGGGGACTCGGACGCTCGGGTTTCAAAGAGCTCGGTGGCAGCGGGCTGCCTGACGGCACCGCCAGCTTGCCTCCAGTGCACCGGTCCCTCAGCCTTACCTCCGACCACTTTCCATCCCACCTCCTACTCAGGTCATCCTCAGGGCAAGTGAATGAAAACTTCGGGACTCCTCCCCGGGGACTTGGCACTGTCCAGCGCCCAGCCCCTCCTGCACGGGCTCCTCGTTTGTCCTCCCGCACTGGGGCTGAGCACAGGTGGAAAGTGACCAGAGGCTAAGGGCGGACCTTCAGGGTTACCTATTTGCCTTTCCAGGTCGGCGGCTTCATCAGGTGTGGCTCGCGGAAGGACGCCAGGGTCGCTGAAGCTGGTGCGCAGCAGGGTCCCCATCACAAAGAAGAACAGAATGCCACCGACCACGGGGATAGCAGGGGTGATTTTCACTGCTAGATACGGACAGCTGCCAGCAGGTTGGGAAGGCGGGGGGGAGGGGAGAAAGAAAGGAAATACAATGTCAGTAATCAACAGTGATCACTCTGTATTTTCCAAGAAACTAACGGCTTTTTTGGAGAAGCAAAATTGATTTCCATTAAAAATTCATCTATGTTTTAAGCATTTACATTTGGGGAGGTCTGCAATTCTCTCTTGTGGACAATTTAACCCCCCTTCTCAGCTACAATAATCCTCTGCTCCCACCGTGGTACTCAGGAAAGACACTGGCAGAAAAATTAAAATAACCCTGCTTGTACAATCCATGTAAGATGCACAGAGCTTGCACCCTTTGTCCTGTAAACAGAGCACATGATTTATGGGACTCTCCACCCATCTCTGGAATTGCATAACATAGGACGACACCAGCTTGGAACTGTCTTCATCATACCCGGCCTTTCCTCCCTGGGTCAGACAACTCAGGGCACGGAACGCAGAGAACCACAAGCCACCCTCAAAAGGCAAGAAATCACTTTTTCAATAGTTTGGAGCTAATCTATGCAAAAGAGGTTAATGAGCTATGGAAATGTACTTGCAGGCCGTTTCCGAAGAGGATTAAAAGGATTTAGGCAGCTGGAATATAATAGTCTCATGCTCTTCAAGAAGGCATCTGAGCTACCAACGGATGAACACGGCGCATCTTGATTCTACGAAACCCCTTCACTGTCCTGCAGTGAATGAACTGACACGCAGCAGGGGCTGTGATGAGTCAGGGAGAGATGCCCTTGGGACAGACTGACATCTATGCCAGCTGGCTCCAGGGATCCAGGAACCAGGCTTAAGCACCACCCTGGTCCACTGTCATTGCTCCCTGACTCTGCAGAGGCGGTGAGAGGCAGAGTGAAAAGTAGCTTGGTGCCTGGAGCTGGGTGAAGGATGGCCCTGCAATGACTATGGTCAGTGTATTGTCATCACATTCAGTAACCTCATGGGCTTTGAGAAACACCACACAGAATCATGGAATTGTCACATCCAGAGTGGAAAGCACCTCCCAGATGGTCTGCCTCACCAGGGGATACTCTTCCAGATACTCAAGACCACACAAAGAGAGGGAGCTGGAGAAGAAAGGGTTGGAAAGCTTTGCTCAAGAGGTGAGCCAGGGGGCTCATTCCTGGGGTGTTGGGGACAGCACCCCACTCCTGTGCAGTACTTGCAGAGAGGTGGCAAGGTCTCTGATGGGATGGCAAGGGGATGCTGGCAAGCATCCAGGCCTCGGGGACCACAGGCCATGGTCCCCTTTGCTGAGACCAACATCAGGCAAGTTAGAGCATCTAGTTTTCCAGCGGCTGGTGACTCAGGTCTATGTGGAGTGGTTACTGTGAACTAAAGACCAAGGGCCTGTCCTGAATCCCCTGCTCTGCAGAAACCAGAGACTTTCCAGCCACTTTAAGAAGATGGAAGAGCAACCCCAAACATGACTAGGTAAGATTGCCCACCAGACAAGTGGACTGCGGTCTCCAAGAGAATCACCTGATTTAGAGACACAAAATATGTGACATTTCTAACTTGTCTCATCTTTCCCACACCAGCTCCCCTGCAGAAACAGAACAGAATGAACGACAGAAAGTATCAGATCACACTTGGGCTGGATTGCCTGTTGTGACTTCTCTTCACAGGATTCATGGGAGACCATAAAAAACTATTAGTTGTCTGTCCTGCATCAACGTCCCCGCCCAAACTCCCAGGCACTTAGAGCCTTTTTGAACATCGTCAGAGATTCTCATAGAAAAGAGAATTCGGCAACGAGGACAAGAAGATATACAGGGATTGCTGTGGAAAAAAGGAATACAAGAGTGTCTAAGCTGAAGAAATACCCTTTGTGAAAGCATTCACTTTAACTATGGAACGGACTTTTTTAATCCAATGGATTTTGTTGCGTAAAAAAGAGTCACTGCTTTTCCTAGAGTGTTTTCAGACAAACACTAACATAACTAAACTCTTCAGTGGTTTCCAGTTTTCTTAAAAATTTGATTTTATAATTTTAGGTACTGAAAAGCTTCAAATGAAACACTTTCCTGCAACAGAGATCCACTAGTTCTGAAAATTAGAAAGAAACCATTTAAAAGATGGTGCTGCTTGGGGTGCCTCCTGTTTTCGTTTTTGCTTTGCCTTTGGGAGCCCTTCTTTTATTGGGAAATAAATACAGAGTCAAAGAGGTGGGCCAGCCCTACAGCCTAACACAGAACTTGCATTTCAACTTGACACATGTAGAGAATAAAAGTCTTGTCAGGAAATCACCATCTTCCCTTTAAAGATTCAGTATAAAGTGACAATCAAAATCCCATTTAATACTGCCCTGAAATGTTCACATGGCTGCATCCCAGCTCTAGGGTACAGTGCAGTGCCAGGGGCTACAAAAACAGATACCTTTCCAAGGCGTGTCTATTACGTTAAATGGAGCATGTTTGGACTGTGACGTGGAGCTTTTATGAAGAGCTGGAGATAAATATCAGTTGCTGCAAGTCTATTGATTAAATCTCTGACTGTGATATCAATCAAGTTAATATCAAGGAACTCAAACTCCAAAGAACATTAGAAAGTATTTGTGTCATAAAATATGACTGACATTATCTTTGTTACTCTTATTGTCATATAAAAAGCAACCTGAAGTTGTATGAAGCCTTGAAAATGTGCTAGGGTACCACAATCAGAAATAAACACAGTCCATATTAAAATTGAACCTGATACTAATAAACTTCAATTTATATAGATTAGCCTTAAAATTTTGTTTTAGTCCAAAAGAATCTACTCTAGGTGGGCCTCTTTTTTTTTTTTTTTTTTAACAAAATGGTTAGGAAAATGATCAATTGTGTAGAGGAGAATTTTTCCAGAACTGAAATTCATAATTCAACAGAAGAATGCCTGTTTGAACAAAGGCAGAGAATACAACAGGCCAACTGTTTCCTCTTTCTCATTATTAATGAGTTTCAATAAGAAACAACTGGAACAGTTGTTAGGCAGCTGCACCCAGGTCACAGCTGGACAATATTACCTGGAGGGACCAGCCAGTAGGATGTGATCCACCTTGGGTGTTTAGGGGTGGAATTTATTTAGCTCCATTTGGCTTCTCCAGAGATGGATTCTTCAGTGCTGTTGGAACCCTCCTGTGGAGTTGATTTAGTAGATCTTAGGTTATGGTGTATTTGTTTTTCCCTTTTGGTTCTGAAATGTAACTTGGTTGACCTCAAGAGTTTGCCTGCTCACAGCAAGATGTCGTTAATGAGTAAGCCATGTCCTAAACGGTTTCTTGTTGTCCCAAGTGCACTGTATGTAAAGCTACCCACTGCTCCAGGCTGATGGCTCTGGAGGACTCCCACCGCTTCCACCCGCCTCTCCCCACCTCCCGCCGAGGATGTCTGCTGCCCTTGCCAATATCTGATATTCAGGATTAGAGATCAACGTCTTTAACTTTTCTGTCCCCTGGCACATTCTCATGGAGGAGACAAGACCCTGTGATTTAAGTTGTTTGCACTTGAGTGTCAATTCATTTATTCAGCCCTGGTCCGGGAAAGGAGGAAGACGAAGAATCTAGTTGATGGGTAAATGCCTACCACTCTGTGAAAAACTCAGACGGATCCTGACTTTTCTGGTCATGAGATGAAGGTAACAGAAAGTCCTTCAGTCACTTTAAGTGACAGACAGTCTCATTAACCATTTCAAAGTGTAACAATCCTAATTACCAGTGGAAATTTCTAACTTGGTTTTGTGTTAAACCTCCTCCCCCTCCCCAGCTGGCCAAGTGCCGTTTCTGGCCCCTCTGTGGCTGGAGAAGAAAGGACATGGGGGTAGGAAGGGGGCCGGGATTTGGAAGGCGCTGATTTGGAAGCTCTGTTACAAGGCGGCTTTGTGTTCTCTGGGTCTACCAGATGTATAAACCTGTCCCACTGGAGTCTAAGTCCTTCAGAAGCCCCCTGGAAGCCAAAGGGCGCTGCCCCGGGGGTACCCTTCTCCTCTCTCCCTCTTCTTGGGTAGAGAGGAGACAGCCTTCCTCCCGCCCTAAGGCCCATCCTTCTACCGCACTGTGGCCCCATTCCCCACCTCTCATGAACCTCAGGGGTACTGCCCTGAATTCCTCAGCTCCCTGCTTCTTGCCTGGGGGACAGCAGAACATCCATCTCAGCCCTCTGCCTGCCCCACTTCAGGTTACCCCAAACACACCGACACATCTCTGTTCCAAAGCCTGCAATGACTCCCCTTCTCCTGCCAAATCAACTTCAAGCTCCTTCTCTGGCGCCCATACCCCATGGTGCCTAGTCTCCGGTCTCCCCTTCTCATGTCCTGCTCTACCCCCCTTTTCACACATACGGGGACAGCAACCCTGACCCCTGGCCTTCCCAGAAAGGCGCCTGCCACCCAGCCTTGGTGTCTGGAACACCCTCACCCCTAACTCAGCTTGTTAAAGCTGCCCCAACTTTCAAGTTCGCATAAGGACTTGGTGAAAAGATTTTCTGGGCTCTACCCCCGAGCTAAAGTGCTGGCTTCTTTTCCTAAAGCTCCGTAATATTTTTGTTTGCTTCTCTTGATGGTACTTGTGGCTGTTTGTGGACATGCCTCATGAAACTCACTGGACTGGAAGTCCTGGAGGGTGAGACTGGGCCCTGGTCAGCATGTGTCCTTCACAGCGCCGGGCACAATGCCTCGCACAGGGTAGCTATTTGACAAGTACTTGTTGAGCAACTGAATGAATGAGACCTATTCACTGAATTTTACAGTAACACAGAAAAGAGCAGGAAAGTCAAATCAGCCATATTCTCAACATTGACCATGTACCCCGAGTCTAGAACTTGCTCCTCTAACTTCTAAGCTTGCTGGGTCTTGTAACGTCCTTCAAACAGGTGCTAAGGATCTGCCCCGTTCAGGATGCTTCCGCCACCGAGAAAAGGTGGGATTGCAAACACTGAGTTTAATGTGTGCCACACACTCTAAAGTTCTAGCAGATGAAGCACCGTGTGTTGGTACAACTTTGCGCAATACTAGGTGCTCTGTGACAGTCACCCATCCTACCAGCCTCTGTATTTCAAAGGACAATGTTGAGTTGCTCATTGAAGTCTTGGACATCGCTATCTATAAAAGCAGCAGAATTCAGGCCCCCAGGCAAACAATAAGATCAGTGCTGCACAGACACATTCAAACCGCTGCTCAGAAAAAGCCAAGAGTGTCTGCAGTCCCGCTGGTAAAGACAAAGCAGACGCGGCCCATGACGGCGATAACGAGACCTCCGTAAGGAGGCGAGACTGATGGGAAAATCTCAGCCAACCCCCAGCAACTGGCACGACGTAATAGCTGAAGCGCTGCAAGGGGCAAAGAAAATGCCTAGCCCGAGCTCAGACAACTTGAAAACGGCTCCTTCACGTTTCTGAGCAACTGCGGATGGGCGTTCCAATTCCGAGTGCCATCTGTGATGAGGAAGACTCCTTCCCCCGAGGGCCTGGATTTGATACAAGATGATGATGCAGCTGCCAAAGACATAAACCCCAAATGAAGTCCTCTTTCGGTCTGAAGAACTGTGACCTATAGACCAGCCAGGGCCGAGTGGATAATAGGCTACCAGCACCTTAGTCTTCATAAAGCTCAATGGGAAAATGACAGGAGGAAAAAAAAGAATCTGAAAGCACGCATTTTCATAACATAAAAGAAATGAGCTAATTTAGCACCAGAGGCAACAAATGCTATGGTGATGAAAGCCTGTACAGTAATCCCCTTCCTATCATACACATCAGTGAGGTGTTTGTCTTTATATATGATGATTAAATGCCTACTACTGATTGTCATCTCACTGTACATTAGAGGTAAAGAAAGGTCCTTCTGGGTAATAATTAGAAAATGTAGCATTGCCAAAAGATTAGAGGGAATTTTTTCAGTTCTAATAGTAATCTTCTCAAAACTTTAGGAAAAATAATTATTTGTATTTTGCTGTTTATACATGAAGGGTGGAACCATTTTCTGGGTGCTATATTATATTATGCAATTAGTGTATTATGTCATTATTTATGACAAAATTATTTTACCATCAGATACTGACATTCCAGGATCAGCACTCTCATTAATTCTGTATTTCTATGTAGAAACTGGCTCGCAGGTTAGAATTTACTCTCAGTAGAATTGATTCCCTGGATGAAAGTCCTGGGGCTAAACTAATATCTTAAACATTTCAAATAGGAAATCTGGATTTCATTATTGGGTAGCTAAGTCTCTCTTTTTCTCTACAGGACGTTCTTTGGGAGAAGATTAACTTGACTTGAAAACCAAACCAAAACAAAACAACATTAAGAAGATGTAGCAGAGACATTAAGACCAAGTGCCCTTTAGAACAAAAAGTAGAGAATCTTTTGCCATTGATAACAGATGTGTAATCTACCTGCCCACAGGCCATGACTGACCCTTTGAAATGTAGGAAGGTGAGCAGAAAGACATAGCAAACATGTAATAGCAATAATATTACATAACAACAACAACAAAAGTAGAGAATCTTTTCCCATAGCAAAACAATTTGAGTCATCTTTTCATATTTTGCCTGCAAATGGATACGCACAGAAAAAAACATCCCGTTAATTGTAGCGCATGACCTCTGGCTACAACATGACCTATGTTTGACATTTTTGTTCTGTCCTGTATATATGAAAGCATAAAGATGAGAATAACTATTCTTTATACATAGAAATGAGGCAATTAAAGTTGATAGAGGGGGCACGGCCTTGCTTTATCGATGCCATGCTCCACCGAAGGAGGTTTCTATATTTCAGAAATCACAAAGTTCGGCTATTATTTTAAACGTCAGAGTCTTGATTGCAATGCATTTCAATAATAAACAGTTAAGGCAAATGATCATAAAATGAAATAATCTGAGCCAATGATTCACACGTCTGAAATGATAACAGAGTAGCACTGTGAGAGTAGTAATAAAAATGATCTGTTTCCTTTTCATCTGAGTCACTGTAAAATGAATGTATTCTTCATTTATAGGCAGGAACATAAACACCATTACTTTTATGATTTGTTCCTTAATCACATATTTAGAAATAAATGTACCACTACAGGGCAAAGAGCAGCACAATACTTGGAGACAAATAGAGAAAAAAGTGGACTCGGAAATAACATCCACTCACAACCGTGGAATGGGAAAACCAGACGATTTCATAGAGCGCTACCCCCGCCAGACACCCCGCAGCAGCGCCCAGCGCTTGAAAAGCCCCTTCTTAGCAATCGCACGGAGTGATGAATCTACCAATGTAGAAGGAGGGAGTTTAAATAAATGGACACGGGGACCAAAGGGGAAGAATATAACAAAAGGACACTGGAAGGAAAAGCTCAAACCCAGAGAGAAAGGACGGGGAGAGGAGAACTCCATGTAGGAATGTGTGGACCATGAAGAGGACTCACAGTGTCATCAGAGGCTCCACAGTTCGTCTTTTCACCAGGCTACGGCTACTTTCTCATCGAGAGCAGTAGCTTTCGGGCTTACAAAGGGAAGAAGGCTGGTGAAGCTCTCCCTGCCCAGGAAAGGACAGTAGCTAAGGGCTCCGCTTTCTCCCTGCAGGCCTCCTGGCTAGATGTGGTTACAGCAGGGATGTCTGCACACAGCACAGTCTCGCCTGAAGCCTGTGGAGCTCCTATGTGACAAAATCAGTGTCATTATTCTTAATTCAGGGCCTCCCAGACCACCCAGACAGGTCCAGCTATAGACACAGAACCTGGGAAGCTATAGTTTAAAAACACAGGCTTCAAATCACAGTGTGTAAACAGTTTCATTTCCCCATCTACTATTGAGAATGTGCAAGGGTTTGTTAGGGAAAATTGTGGTGTTTCAAACTTTTTTGGCAAAGTGATTTTGAGTTTGACTTAAAATTCCAGAAGGTCCCATGGTAAAGCAATTATACTCCAGTAAAGATGTTAAAATAAAATAAAATAAAATTCCAGGAGGCCAAAGGCTTCTGGCTAGTGTGTGGATCACGGGGAGGAAAGCCAGCATTTCTCTGCCCCCAAACTGGCTCTTTAATGACCTAATGGGATTACGTAGGCATGGCAACCATACAGCCACTATCCCTGTACGTCCATGGATGTACACAGCATACATCCATGGCAACCATACAAACAATAACTCACATGATTGTGTCATTTTCAGGAGTACGGCTGCCGAACTAATTGGCCATAGTAACTCCATCACCTTGCTTTTAGTGCATCCTGGACCCATAAGAAATTAGCAGGGCAGGACTTCCGAGAAGATGGCGGAAGAGTAAGACGCGGAGATCACCTTCCTCCTCACAGATACACCAGAAATACATCTACACGTGGAACACCTCCTACAGAACACCTACTGAACGCTGACAGAAGACCTCAGACCTCCCAAAAGGCAAGAAACCCGTCACGTACCTGGGTAGGGCAAAAGAAAAAAGAATAAACAGGGACAAAAGGATAGGGATGGGATCTGCACCAGTGGGAGGGAGCTGTGAAGGAGGAAAGGTTTCCACACACTAGGAAGCCCCTTAACGGGCGGAGACTGCGGGTGGCGGAAGGTAAAAGCTTCGGGGCCGCGGAGGAGAGCACAGCAAAAGGGGTGCGGAGGGCAAAGCGGGGAGATTCCCGCACAGAGGATCAGGGCCGACCGGCACTCACCAGCCCGAGAGGCTTGTCTGCTCACCCGCCGGGGCGGGCGGGGCTGCGAGCTGAGGCTCGGGCTTCGGTCGGAGCGCCGGGAGAGGACGGGGGGTTGGCGGCGTGAATACAGCCTGCAGGGGCTTGGTGCGCCACGGCTGGCCGGGAGGGAGTCCGGGGAAAAGTCTGGAGCTGCCGAAGAGGCAAGAGACTTTTTCTTCCCTGTTTGTTTCCTGGTGCGCGAGGAGAGGGGATTAAGAGCGCTGCTTAAAGGAGCTCCAGAGACGGCCCCAGAGACGGGCCTAAGACGCTAAGGCTGCTGCTGCCGCCACCAAGAAGCCTGTGTGCGAGCACAGGTCACTCTCCACACCTGCCCTGCCGGGAACCTGTGCAGCCCGCCACTGCCAGGGTCCCGGGATCCAGGGACAACTTTCCTGAGAGAACGCACGGCGCGCCTCAGGCTGGTGCAATGTCACGCCGGCCTCTTCCGCCGCAGGCCCGCCCTGCACTCCGTGCCCCGCCCTCCCCCCTGGCCTGAGTGAGCTAGAGCCCCCGAATCAGCGGCTCCTTTAACTCCGTCCTGTCTGAGCGAAGAACAGACGCCCTCCGGCGACCTACACGCAGGGGTGGGGCCAAATCCAAAGCTGAGCCCCCGGGAGCTGTGAGAACAAATAAGAGAAAGGGAAATCTCTCCCAGCAGCCGCAGGAGCAGCGGATTAAAGCTCCACAATCAACTTGATGTACCCTGCATCTGTGGAATACAGGAATAGACAACGAATCATCCCAAATTGAGGAGGTGGGCTTTGAGAGCAAGATCTATGATTTTTTTCCCCTTTTCCTCTTTTTGTGAGTGTGTATGTGGATGCTTCTGTGTGAGATTTTGTCTGTATAGCTTAGCTTCCACCATTTGTCCTAGGGTTCTATCCGTCCGTTATTTTGTTTTTTTCTCTTAATAATTATTTTTTATTTCAATAACTTTATTATATTTTATCTTACTTTATTTTATTTTACTTTATCTTCTTTCTTTTCTTCCTTCCTTCCCTCCTTCCTTCCCTCCTTCCTCCCTCCCTCCCTCCTTTTTCTTTCTACTTCTACTAATTCTTTCTTTCTACTTTTTCTCCCTTTTCTTCTGAGCCATGTGGATGAAAGGCTCTTGGTGCTGCACCCAGGAGTCAGTGCTGTGCCTCTGAGGTGGGAGAGCCAACTTCAGGACACTGGTCCACAAGAGACCTCCCAGCTCCACATAATATCAAACGGCGAAAATCTCCCAGAGATCTCCATCTCAACACCAGCACCCAGCTTCACTCAACGACCAGCAAGCTACAGTGCTGGACATCCTATGCCAAACAACTAGCAAGACAGGAACACAACCCCACCCATTAGCAGAGAGGCTGCCCAAAATCATAGTAAGTCCACAGACACCCCAAAACACACCACCAGACGTGGACCTGCCCACCAGAAAGACAAGACCCAGCCTCATCCACCAGAACACAGGCACTAGTCCCCTCCACCAGGAAGCCTACACAACCCACTGAACCAACTTTAGCCACTGGGGACAGACACCAAAACCAACGGAAACTACGAACCTGCAGCCTGCGAAAAGGAGACCCCAAACACAGTAAGATAAGCAAAATGAGAAGACAGAAAAACACACAGCAGATGAAGGAGCAAGATAAAAACCCACCAGACCTAACAAATGAAGAGGAAATAGGCAGTCTACCTGAAAAAGAATTCAGAATAATGATAGTAAAGATGATCCAAAATCTTGGAAATAGAATAGACAAAATGCAAGAAACATTTAACAAGGACCTAGAAGAACTAAAGATGAAACAAACAACGATGAACACCACAATAAATGAAATGAAAAATACTCTAGATGGGATCAATAGCAGAATAACTGAGGCAGAAGAACGGATAAGTGACCTGGAAGATAAAATAGTGGAAATAACTACTGCAGAGCAGAACAAAGAAAAAAGAATGAAAAGAACTGAGGACAGTCTCAGAGACCTCTGGGACAACATTAAATGCACCAACATTCGAATTATAGGGGTTCCAGAAGAAGAAGAGAAAAAGGAAGGGACTGAGAAAATATTTGAAGAGATTATAGTTGAAAACTTCTGTAATATGGGAAAGGAAATAGTTAATCAAGTCCAGGAAGCACAGAGAGTCCCATACAGGATAAATCCAAGGAGAAATACGCCAAGACACATATTAATCAAACTGTCAAAAATTAAATACAAAGAAAACGTATTAAAAGCAGCAAGGGAAAAACAACAAATACCACACAAGGGAATCCCCATAAGGTTAACAGCTGATCTTTCAGCAGAAGCTCTGCAAGCCAGAAGGGACTGGCAGGACATATTGAAAGTGTTGAAGGAGAAAAACCTGCAACCAAGATTACTCTACCCAGCAAAGATCTCATTCAGATTTGATGGAGAAATTAAAACCTTTACAGACAAGCAAAAGCTGAGAGAGTTCAGCACCACCAAACCAGCTCTACAACAACTGCTAAAGGAACTTCTCTAGGCAAGAAACACAAGAGAAGGAAAAGACCTACAATAACGAACCCAAATCAATTAAGAAAATGGGAACAGGAACATACATATCAATAATTACCTTAAATGTATATGGACTAAATGCTCCCACCAAAAGACACAGATTGGCTGAATGGATACAAAAACAAGACCCATATATTTGCTGTCTACAAGAGACCCACTTCAGACCTAGAGACACATACAGACTGAAAGTAAGGGGATGGAAAAAGATATTTCATGCAAATGGAAACCAAAAGAAAGCTGGAGTAGCAATTCTCATATCAGACAAAATAGACTTTAAAATAAAGACTATTACAAGAGACAAAGAAGGACACTACATAATGATCAAGGGATCGATCCAAGAAGAAGACATAACATTTGTAAATATTTATGCACCCAACACAGGAGCACCTCAATACATAAGGCAAATGCTAACAGCCATAAAGGGGAAATCGACAGTAACACAATCATAGCAGGGGACTTTAACACCCCACTTTCACCAATGGACAGATCATCCAAAATGAAAATAAATAAGGAAACACAAGCTTTAAATGATACATTAAACAAGATGGACTTAATTGATAGATAGGACATTCCACCCAAAAACAACAGAATACATGTTCTTCTCAAGTGCTCATGGAACATTCTCCAGGATAGATCATATCTTGGGTCACAAATCAAGCCTTGGTAAATTTAAGAAAACTGAAATCGTATCAAGTATCTTTTCTGACCACAACGCTACGAGACTAGATATCAATTACAGGGAAAAAAACTAAAAAATACAAACACATGGAGGCTAAACAATACACTACTTAATAACGAAGTGATCACTGAAGAAATCAAAGAGGAAATAAAAAAATACCTAGAAACAAATGACAATGGAGACACAACAACCCAAAATCTATGGGATGCAGCAAAAGCAGTTCTAAGAGGGAAGTTTATAGCAATACAATCCTACCTTAAGAAACAGGAAACATCTCAAATAAACAACCTAACCCTGCACCTAAAGCAATTAGAGAAAGAAGAACAAAAAAAAACCAAAGTTAGCAGAAGGAAAGAAATCATAAAGATCAGATCAGAAATAAATGAAAAAGAAATGAAGGAAACAATAGCAAAGATCAATAAAACTAAAAGCTGGTTCTTTGAGAAGATAAACAAAATTGATAAACCATTAGCCAGACTCATCAAGAAAAAAAGGGAGAAGACTCAAATCAATAGGATTAGAAATGAAAAAGGAGAAGTAACAACTGACACTGCAGAAATACAAAAGATCAGGAGAGATTACTACAAGCAACTCTATGCCAATAAAATGGACAACCTGGAAGAAATGGACAAATTCTTAGAAAGGCACAACCTGCCAAGACTGAATCAGGAAGAAATAGAAAATATGAACAGACCAATCGCAAGCACTGAAATTGAAACTGATTAAAAATCTTCCAACAAACAAAAGCCCAGGACCAGATGCCTTCACAGGCGAATTCTATCAAACATTTAGAGAAGAGCTAACACCTATCCTTCTCAAACTCTTCCAACATATAGCAGAGGGAGGAACACTCCCAAACTCATTCTACGAGGCCACCATCACCCTGATACCAAAACCAGACTCACAAAGAAAGAAAACTACAGGCCAATATCACTGATGAACATAGATGCAAAAATCCTCAACAAAATACTAGCAAACAGAATCCAGCAGCACACTAAACGGATCATACACCATGATCAAGTGGGGTTTATTCCAGGAATGCAAGGATTCTTCAATATACGCAAATCAATCAACGTGATACACCGTATCAACAAATTGAAGGAGAAAAACCATATGATCATCTCAATAGATGCAGAGAAAGCTTTCGACAAAATTCAACACCCATTTATGATCAAAACTCTCCAGAAAGTGGGCATAGAGGGAACTTTCCTCAACATTATAAAGACCATATATGACAAACCCACAGCCAACATCGTCCTCAATGGTGAAAAACTGAAAGCATTTCCACTAAGATCAGGAACAAGACAAGGTTGCCCACTCTCACCACTGTTATTCAACATAGTTTTGGAAGTTTTAGCCACAGCAATCAGAGAAGAAAAGGAAGTAAAAGGAATCCAAATTGGAAAAGAAGAAGTAAAGCTGTCACTATTTGCAGATGACATGATCCTATACATAGAGAATCCTAAAGATGCTACCAGAAAACTACTAGAGCTAATCAATGAATTTGGTAAAGTAGCAGGATACAAAATTAATGCACAGAAATCTCTGGCATTCCTATACACTAATGAGGAAAAATCTGAAAGTGAAATCAAGAAAACAATCCCATTTACCACTGCAACAAAAAGAATAAAATACCTAGGAATAAACCTACTTAAGGAGACAAAAGACCTGTATGCAGAAAACTATAAGACACTGATGAAAGAAATTAAAGATGATACAAACAGATGGAGAGATATACCATGTTCTTGGATTGGAAGAATCAACATTGTGAAAATGACTCTACTACCCAAAGCAATCTACAGATTCAATGCAATCCCTATCAAAGTACCACTGGCATTTTTCACAGAAGTAGAACAAAAAATTTCACAATTTGTATGGAAGCACAAAAGACCCTGAATAGCCAAAGCAATCTTGAGAACGAAAAATGGAGCTGGAGGAATCAGGCTCCCTGAATTCAGACTATACTACAAAGCTACAGTAATCAAGACAGTATGGTACTGGCACAAAAACAGAAAGATAGATCAATGGAACAGGATAGAAAGCCCAGAGATAAACCCACGCACATATGGTCACCTTATCTTTGATAAAAGAGGCAGGAATATAGAGTGGAGAAAGGACAGCCTCTTCAATAAGTGGTGCTGGGAAAACTGGACAGGTACATGTAAAAGTATGAGATTAGATCACTCCCTAACACCATACACAAAAATAAGCTCAAAATGGATTAAAGACCTAAATGTAAGGCCAGAAACTATCAAACTCTTAGAGGAAAACATAGGCAGGACACTCTATGACATAAATCACAGCAAGATCCTTTTTGACCCACCTGCTAGAGAAATGGAAATAAAAACAAAAATAAACAAATGGGACCTAATGAAACTTCAAAGCTTTTGCACAGCAAAGGAAACCATAAAGAAGACCAAAAGACAACCATCAGAATGGGAGAAAATATTTGCAGATGAAGCAACTGACAAAGGATTAATCTCCAAAATTTATAAGCAGCTCATGCAGCTAATAACAAAAAAACAAACAACCCAATCCAAAAATGGGCAGAAGACCTAAATAGACATTTCTCCAAAGAAGATATACAGACTGCCAACAAACACATGAAAGAATGCTCAACTTCATTAATCATTAGAGAAATGCAAATCAAAACTACAATGAGATATCATCTCACACCAGTCAGAATGGCCATCATCAAAAAATATAGAAACAATAAATGCTGCAGAGGGTGTGGAGAAAAGGGAACCCTCTTGCACTGTTGGTGGGAATGTAAATTGATACAGCCACTGTGGAGAACAGTATGGAGGTTCCTTAAAAAAGTACAAATAGAACTACCATATGACCCAGCAATCCCACTACTGGGCATATACCCTGAGAAAACCATAATTCAAAAAGAGTCATGTACCAAAATGTTCACTGCAGCTCTATTTACAATAGCCCGGAGATGGAAACAACCTAAGTGTCCATCATCAGATGAATGGATAAAGAAGATGTGGCACATATATACAATGGAATATTACTCATCCATAAAAAGAAACGAAATTGAGCTATTTGTAATGAGGTGGATAGACCTAGAGTCTGTCATACAGAGTGAAGTAAGTCAGAAAGAGAGAGACAAATACCGTATGCTAACACATATATATGGAATTTAAGAAAAAAAATGTCATGAAGAACCTAGGGGTAAAACAGGAATAAAGACACAGACCTACTGGAGAATGGACTTGAGGACACAGGGAGGGGGAAGGGTAAGCTGTGACAAAGCGAGAGAGAGGCATGGACATATATACACTACCAAACGTAAGGTAGATAGCTAGTGGGAAGCAGCCGCATAGCACAGGGAGATCAGCTCGGTGCTTTGTGACTGCCTGGAGGGGTGGGATAGGGAGGGTGGGAGGGAGGGAGACGCAAGAGGGAAGAGATATGGGAACATATGTATATATATAACTGATTCATTTTGTTGTAAAGCAGAAACTAACACACCATTGTAAAGCAATTATACTCCAGTAAAGATGTTAAAATAAAATAAAATAAAATTCCAGGAGGCCAAAGGCTTCTGGCTAGTGTGTGGATCACGGGGAGGAAAGCCAGCATTTCTCTGCCCCCAAACTGGCTCTTTAATGACCTAATGGGATTACATAGGTATGGCAACCATACATCCACTATCCCTGTACGTCCATGGATGTACATGCCATACATCAATGGCAACCATACAAACAATAACTCACATGATTGTGTCATTTTCGGGAGTACGGCTGCCGAACTAATTGGCCATAGTAACTCCATCACCTTGCTTTCAGTGCATCCTGGACCCATAAGAAATTAACAGGGCAGGAGAGGTCCCTGCGGAAAGTTCCCTGCCTCGCAGCACGCTAGGAGTATATGCTAGGCGAGGCCTCTATACAGGAGGACCAGAGGAGAAAGCCGGGATTTGCTCCAGCCGTCAACAGAATTCCAAGGTATGGTTGCTTCTGACCCCGTTTTATACCTGAAAGAGTGTCCACTCTCCTTCCATTTTTGACAACTCTGTACAGGAAAGTCTCAGCGGGACCTCAGCTCTATTCGTAATTCCTGATTTCATCAAATCTAAGGTAGCCCAACTTGAAGATGTACCATTAAGGAAGAGTGTACCAAATAAGACAACATTCTCTAATCACTGGGAATCTTTATTTTATACTTATCGAAAGAGCTATGTTAGATTGATTTAGACACCAATTTTAAAATCATACACCGATGGTGCACATATATTTTTTTAAATGTGAATGAAATAAATTGGTCAAAGGATCCCTAAAACATCTTCATCGTTTTCTGAATTGCTCTTTGACTCAGCACGTGTCACGGTCTGAGGTTTCTGGCACAGCACCACTCTGATGGATCCAGAGCCATAGCTTCCTGACTCCCCTCCTTGCCTCCAGTCCTGCCCCACAGCCCATCCCATCTCTCATCTTCTACTCCACCCTCTCACCCATTCGTCCCTCCTCACGTTTCTCTGTGGCTCTTGGAACGTTCCAGGTAGCCTCTGCTCAGGGTTTCCGTCTGTGCTGTGCCCTCTGCCTAGAAAGCGGTTCCTGAAAAGCCACAGAGCTCCCCCACCTCCTGCAAGTCTCCGCTCCAATATCACTTTCCCTGCAGAGCCTTCTCTGACCTCGTTTTGTAAAATCACAGCCCTCCTCACCAGCACTCCCTGCCCCCCGGGTCCCCTTCCGGGCTTTCCTTTTCCTCCCATCACTTACCCCACCTAGCAGAATGTATACACACTCACCTTCATACTGTCTGACTCTCCCACTAGAAAAAAAAACAAACCCTCCAAGCAATGAGGAATTCTGTCCACTTGGTTCGAAGATGTAACCCTGGTGCCTGGAATTGGGGCCGGCACATAGTGGCCTTCGATAAATATCTGCTGAACGAACTGAAAACACAGGATACAAAGCAGACTCGGGATGATCCCATGTTTGTTTCAAACACACATTTATGTTCATAACTGGAAGAATATGCCCTGAAGTGTTACCTCATTTTCCGTGGTGAAAGATGTGAGGGTGATTTTGTGCATATGTGCTTTGTGACAGTTTCCAAACTTCTTAATCAAATGTGGCTTATTTTTGCAGTGGAAAAATAGGATTAAAAATAAGTGCATAAATATTCATTAAACTGAAAAAAGTGGGTATTGCCAAAATATTAAAATCTCTCTGTTCTTTTCAAAACTGAGCTATCAATAAAAAAGATGCTGGACAATAATTCATGCTCTGGGTTAGATCAAAACCTCAGAAGGCTAAAGCCCTTGATTTCTGAAGGTTGCCCCCATCAGATGGGTGTGTTTTGAGGTAGGGGGTATCATACATTCAAGGATACAAAACTCAAGTTACCTCTCATCTCAACTTGAGTCTATACACAATTTCTTACAGGGATGTGACTGGAGAAGTTCTTCTGCCATCATTGTGGATTTCTACCTTAAACTGGACATTTATAGATTAAAGGCAGAGAAAGCTATACCCTGTTGTCCCTATGTCACAGTGAAAAACAAAAAACAACCCCAAAGAGCCAGACACAGGCTCCCAGCAATGCTTCTGGAGATCCAGAGCCTCAGACTCACTGAAGTTTCCCTTTTCCTTTCTTTGGGTCGGGGGTGAGTCCAAGGGTAGCAGGAAGGGGAAGGGGATCTTTAGGAATGAGAAGGGATGAAAAGCTACACAATTTCAACCCCTAAACACTGGCAATGTTCTTGGAGTTGAACCCGAAGGCTAGATATCTCAGTTACAAGCATAGCGGGGGAACGGATTATTCAACCCAGAGACGTTCTCAACTAAATACAAATTAGTTTGATCATTATGTGTTTGAGAAAACCTTTATGGGATGAAGATGCCCTGTCCTGTTTTAGACTGCTCCGTGAACATTAGTGAGCCTTCTCCTGTCCTGAGACCCTCGGGGCATCAGGCTCTGTGCTGGGATGCAGCCCAGGGACACCTCGGGTGTGGTGCTGGCTGGTACCACTCAGCGTATAATTGTTGTTTGTGCGGCCTGTTTCCTCCTCCCTCCTGCTAGCTGTTATTCCCCGTGCTCCAGCTCTCAGCAGCTCCCCCCACCCCTCACCCAGGGCTTCGGTTGCCCTCCCAAGTTTGGTAAAGCAGTGAACAAGGTTTTACACATTACTGAGGTCTCTGCCATGCAGCGTGCCCCAGCCCTAACCATCACACTGGGCCATGTCCTCTCCTGCCAGTGTCCAGAAGTTACTGTGAAAAGTGGTCTTGGGTATTATGAAGAAGCACGAACTCAGAACATTTTGGTCTTTGGGTGAGTTTTGGAAAGTTTCTACAAAGATAGAGAGCAAGTACAGTGGATACTGTGGATACCCCATGTCCCTGAGCATCTCTCATTCCTGCACTCAATCGCTCCACACACTTTTCTTGAGGACCTACTACACGCCAACACACTGGACCAAATGCTTGGGACGGACACAAGATGAAGACAAGATCGTTGCTCTCAAGCTACTCAGAGTCCAGTAGGAGAGACAGACCCCAAATCAGTAAACTACAAACAAAACAGCACGTTAGGTGACACAGATAAAGACAGTGTACTGAGGGAAGAGTGAAGGGGATCAGCTCAGTGGGCCTGGATGGAATCAGAGAAGGTTTTCTGGATGGGGTGTTGATGGCTAAGCAGGAGTTAGACCAACAAAGAGGATGGGCATCAGCAAGGACATGGAGCCCCAAAACCCTTCACTGTATTTACTGTTTCCAGACCTTCCATGCTTGCCCAACAAGGGGTAAGATGAAGCCTACCTGGACTGGACCCCACCGCAGGGGCAATTCAGCAGGAGGGGTCTTTGCAGGTTGTTTAGTCACTGCTGTATCCCCAGCCCCCAGACACTTCCTACGGCAGAGTAGGCCCTCTGCAAACATTTGCTGAGTTGAATTTGATACAATCATCAGAGCAGACCTGAGAGACCTGGGTCCATGCTCTGGGTGGTGAACTGCAAGGTGATTTGTAGCAAAGATGGTCGTGCAGTTGAAAAAATTAAAGAAAGCATATATGGAGATGAGCAGACACTCATTTCCGTGCATTCCCCACTCCTGCCGACAGTTCCCTCCTGCTCTGCTAAAGCTCTCCGCACCCAAGTGTCATGGTTAATTTCCCCCCATCCCTGGAAGGGAAAGAGGGGGCACCTTCTTCCTTTTGCAAAGGAAGAAGAATTACTAAGTAAGTTTTCCTTTATAATATTTCCCTAAGACTGCAGAGGAATTGAAGAGTGGTTTTTAACATACCATCCTCACAAGCCTCTTAGAAGCAGATAACAGAGGATAAATACAGGTTAGAAAGAGCCAATCATTTAGACAGAGATGCATGTGAGTTTGGATGGTTAAGCTATTTCACTCATTAGCTCATAAAACAATCCCTTTTTCAATAGTAGACAAACCATAATTTGAAACATAGTACATGATACTTATATAAAATGGAAATACGGTACTTTTGACTAGAGAAGAAAAGTGCTACTTATGCAATTAAAAAAAAAAGTTTTTCCCTAAAGGAGAGAAATGAACACAAAGTAAGGAGAAGAGATTAACAAGCCCATGAACATTCTGACACCAAGGTGGAGGCCAGTGGGTCGAGACAGCTTCAGGAGCACACATTTGGTAGGAAAGTGAACAACATGAGATTCACTAGGAGTTGTGGGCTACTGGGTTGCGGCTGGGGGCTGCAGATTTATTCTTACCCTTGTCTAAAGGGGCAGATGACTCACTAACAGATGATTCCTGATTCCCCACCAAAACGCTGCCCATGGAATGGAATATTTTCCTTTGTCAAGAAAGTGCCTTTGCACTAAAAAATGCATTTCTCTTGCCCAATGGTGGGGAGGACTCCTACCATGTAATCATCCAGCCCATCAGAAGGCAAGGTCAGAACAGACAGACACAGAGGGAAGGTCCACCCTTGCCAGACACACAGATGTGGTCACACGGTTTCTAAAGTAACAGGCAGCTGGGCAGGGAGACTGCAGGGAAAGGATGAACATTTCCCGTTTTTGATCGAGTACCTGTGATTTCAAGTAGTTTCACATATCGTATTTCATGTAGTCTTTGCAAAAAGTCTATGACCTTGGTATTTTTGAGACCATTTTACAGATGAGGAAACTAAGCCCTTAAGAGACTCACTAAGTTGACTGAGGCCATCCAGCTAGTAAATTTCAGGACCGTGTGGCTGTCTTCTAATCCCACACGCCACGGCACATAATCTCAATTACACCCCAGTGAGGTCTGCATTTCTGATTTGCACCCTCTACGTTTTCTTGGGAGAATACAGGTTTTAAAAAGATTCTACCCTTTTATAATGATCTCAGTTACCCTCATTATGTACAATTAAAATGCCTAGAAAACCTGAAACTTGATTTAGCTTGAAGGTGCCTCACCCAGTTTGGGGTGAATGAAGGCTCTGGAGTCATGGGCGATGGTACCTCTCAATGATGGACTGCCAGCAGATGGACAAGAAAGGAAACGATTCGTTGTCCTGCCAGAAAGACAGCTAAGCATGGGATCCTGACTGCCGTGAGCAGGGGCTGGAGCCCATTCAAGGAATGGGGTCGGGCAGCTGTGAGGGGTGGAGAGCCATGGCCACTCATGTGTGGGACACAGGACACCTTTTGGTTTCTGCATCTCCAGGGACACACAGGATCTTACACCGTTCAGGACGCTCCCTGAGCTTCAGTGAAACTAATGAGGGAATAACACCTTAGCGCTCCAAGGTCAAGAACGTTTCTTTTGGGCTCTGCTTCCCAATTCCAGTTGCTAAACAACCAGCTCCGTAGTTTCTACGTAGAACAGAGCTTGTATTCCCAGAGTCCCTGTTAACCAGGCTTTGACACTGAATGCTGAAGACTGCTCCTGTTACTTCAAAACACCCTTATGCCACACAAAGGTAGTACTGGTTAGGTTTGCTTCAACATTGCGGGGTGGGGGGCAGGGGGCGGGGGCATGGATTCTGATGGATATAACGCCAAAGCTAAGTTTTCATTTATGGAAAAAGAGAAGCTTCCTAAAACCGCCAAGTTATGCTCAAGAAGTAACTTGCTTCCTGTGAGAAGAGGGTGGGGTGCAGAAAGTCCAAAGCCCCCCACTTCCAAAAAGCCAGTATGGAACTTAACATACTGTGATATGTACTCCTGTCAAGCAGGTGAGATGAAGAACCTCAGAAAAATATAGGCGGCGGGTGCCAGGCAACACCTGGAAGTCTGAGTATTTTTACTGGATACTACTAAGTACAATGATACACTTTTTATGAAACTCTTTGAACTCACTGGATAAAAACAAAAACACAAACAAAAAAATACCACGCTGCTGTTGGCCAGTTAGTGCCTTAACCACCCTGCTCGCCGAATTGCACTTTTCCAACAATATTCTTCTGTGATTAAACTTTCATGTTGCCTCTTGTTTTCTTTTAAGCCGCACACTTCTGAGATAAAAATCTGTTCAGTTCATTTTAAAATATAACAGGTTCCTGAGGACTGCCCAGTGGCAAACATGACTATTAGTTAATTTTTAAAAAGAGGAGGTCAAAAGGCAGAATGACGTTCATGAGTTCCGCAGAAAATCGTGGAAACAACCTTAAGGGATCTAGTGGAGCCATATCTGGGAAAACCATATCTTATGAGAGATTCCCCAGCAGGGATTCAGGCAAAGGAAATCATGCCTGGCTCTTCCGATGGAACTTTTGGAAGATGTTACTATCATGAAAGGTACAATAAATTAAGTGACGGTGGCCGCATTCCTTGAATTTTGCCCAGCAGGTGGCAAGGCTGGAGAATCAACCGGGAAGCCGGAGAGTGATACAGTGGAGAGGGGAGAAGATCAGAAGGCATCATCTCCCACGGGACTAACTCCTCATTCATCCGGGGCTTGTGCCACACATCGTCCAGCTGGTTTAAACAGTCAGTAGAATTAGCAGAGCCCCAAAGAGCTGTCAAGTTCTGAGGATGGTCTTTTAGATTTCCAGAGACACCGCCTGAGAGAGCTGTCACTTGGCTGCCAGAAAGCCATCACTTCATGCCTTAAGCCCCTGTGAGACTCAACGATGTCAGATAGCAGAGCCCACCAAGCAAAGCCCCGGAAAACAGGGCTCTAAACGCTCCAGCTGTGCCTACGTGCTCAGGGGCAAAACCTCCCAGCTGTAATGCTATTCTGGCCATTTTCTTGAAGACTTTTTCAACCAGAAGTTTCCGTTTGGCTTTTGCCTCCTCTCCTTCCCTGAGTGGAATGTGTACGGCTGCACATGTGGAAGGATTTTAATGTTGTCTAAATACAACAGCAGGCTTTGCAAAGACACTTTTTTTTGAAGAGAAGCGCTCTTGAACAGGATGTCTGGGTTGCAACCAGGAAAACAGGGAAACTGAGCAAAGGAATATCAATGGTGGCTGTTCCACAAACGAGCTGAGAGCTCAGCCCCTCCTTCAGAGGAAGCAGGAGGAGCCACTGGTCTGGGAGGAGGTGGGGACGCCCAGGCAGCAGCCCCGGTGACGGCGACCGGCTCTCAGCCGAGGCTTCAGCACGGCAGAAGAGGCCGAGCCTTACTCAGGCCATGTCTTCACCCGGAGCTTATGGGCTTCACCTCCAAGGGGTTTGTGACCCCCAAAGCTCCTGTTACGGAGGGAGGCAGGCGTGCACCCATCTACCAGTACAGGAGTGCTGAAGATGCTGTCGGGGAGCCTTAGCGTCCCCAGCCTCCGCTCGCTGCCCGAGCCCCTCCCGCACACACCGGGGGCCTCTCCACGTCCAGCAAAAGAAGCTAACGTCTGCCACGTCGGAGGCCTCCCGCAGTTGTTGAATAACTTGGCCGTCAGCTCTGCCTGTAGGTCTCAGGAGTGGAACCAGCCTCCCCAGCGAAGCCTTGGTGCACACTCAGGGGTCCAACCAAAGGCGGGTGCACACAGTCCTGAAGTAAGGGCAGGAGTGAAGCCCCTTCCTCATCCATAAGCGTGGGGGTGGGCAAGACGCCGAAATGCTGAAACGACTTGTGTGAAGAAGAAAAGGAGCCCAAGGCGAACCTGAGAATGTGAAGAAGGTTCTGGAAGAAACTGAGGAGAGCACCACCCCATCCCCAGGCTTGCCTGGACTCTGAGAACTTCACCTTGGTGAGACCGGGTAGACTGACAGTTAAGACAAGAACCTCATCCACTTCCACACCAGAACGAGGGGGTGGGTCCAGAGGCCCACCAGGAAAAGTTCCATGGTGGGAACTCTTGTGGGAAGGCCTTGGGCCCGGAATCAGACTGACTGGCCTCTGCTCTTCAATCTGGCAGTAATTCTGTCAACTTGACAGAGTGACTTATTCTCCTGAGTCTTAGTTTCCTCACGGGGTTAAACTAGAATAATGTAAATTATAGGTGATGACAGCCCCATTGCAGTTTTGGTTTGAGAGCTGATGAGTTACTGTGTGGAAGACATTTAGCAGAGCCTCTGCGTTTCCATTAGATCCTCCCTAAATATTATCCCCTTCCTCCTGTGAGAGCTAGTCTTGCACTTGCGTGGATCTCTGGTAATTTTCCACACTTCCCTGCTGTTCCTCATTCTGGTTGAGTCCAGCTGGCTTCCCAGCAGTTTACAGTAAAAGCCTCTGAGAGCTGTATATCTGCTTCAGAGGCCAGTGAGGCTGGGAAGAAGTTGGGCTTCCAAGCTCAGAGAGGAATTCAAGCAGAAAAGCGACTGGTAGCCGCTGGAAGAGGGGGTGAGTGGGCCAATTCCCGAGAAGTCTGTGAGAGAGAGAAGTGTGTGGGGAAAGGGGGGGCAGCTTGAAACCAGTCACCTGCCCTGTGGGTTTAGCAGGCAGGAAACTCCATTCCCCACAGCCACTAAACAGTGGTGGGACTAAAAGGGGCAATATTTTCATGCCTTCTGATGCCCAGAATCGTTATAATTGAAACTCCATGGAAAAAAGTCCTTACACGGCATGGTAGGTAGCCTCTTGGATGGCTCCAGTGATCCCTGCCTCCTGGTATTCACACTCCCGTTGAGTGGGGGTGGCCCTAGAGGCTTCTAGAAAATAACAAATGTGATGGGGCATCACTTCCAAGATGAGGTTACAAGATTGCAACTTCCCCCTTGCTCAATGTCTCTCGCTGCTCTCTCTGAGGGAGGCCTGAGGGACGCTGTGAGCCGTCCCATGGTGAGGCTCATGGGGCTAAGCTCATGAGGGTGGCCACTGGCCAACAGGCACATGAGTGAGCCTAGAAGCAGACACTCCCCCAGGCAAGCATTAAGATGACAGCAGTCCCAGCCCCATCATGATTTAACCCTGCGGGAACCCTGAGCCAGAGGACACAACTAAGCTGCTCTGCATTTCTGACCCAGAAACTGTATGTAATAAATGTTTGCTGTTTTAAGCTACTAAATTCTGGGGTAATTTGTTACACAGCAATAGCTCACTAACACACATGGCTCTATCAGGCACAAACTAGATTTGGAAACGACATATCCCAAATAAAATGGAATATTCTTCTTTTTACAGTGAGAGAGCAGAATCAGTGAATGAAATAAATCCACAGCATCTTTCTACCTGTGATTTCCTCTGACTAGCCAAATGGTATACAGGAATTCTTCCAGATGTAAGGAAAACTTATACATTATTCATTTGCGTTCTGTCATTAATTAACTGAAGTTTCAGTTACCTCTCCATGGTCTAATGGCTGTGCTCAAGGAGATATGAGAATTTTACAGAAACAACGACCAAGAAAATTTGACTTCTTAATATGTAAAAAAAAGATACATATGAGGAACTAATATGGAAACAGAAAACACGCTTATGCACAACCATATGCCACAAAAAAGACCTTTAAGGAGCAAAAAACTGCTACCTATTAAAAGACTGCGAATAGAAGTGAAGTTAATAATAGAGTGAACACCAATAAACCATTCTGGCATTTCCTACAGATACTCTTAAATCTCTTTATTTACCCACAGTAGTTCTTTAATCCTGTGCTAGATACCACCAAACATCTAATTTCCTCCCCTCTTTTTATTTCCATCTTTTGTACCAAAAAGTAAGAGAGAAACATTTACCAGTGAATCTTTGTCTTTTAATGAGTTAAAAGAATAGTCTTTCTGGAATCAGGCAATGCCAACTTTTATGCCCCAGTGGTTTGAGATTATTGTGAGTGGCATAAAAGAAAAGAAGAAGAAGAAAAAAAAAGTCAAGAGTCTTTGTGGTGGGGAATGCCCGGCGGGTGACTACACAAGTCTGATACCCCTCCGCCCAGCCTCCCACCAGAACCCTCATGATGACACAGAAAGGACAAAATGTCAATAGCAACGAAGGCTGAAGATAAGAGCACACCACAGGCCAAAGTCCAGGGGGTTTCCATTAATGCCCTGTTGATGGTGGAGGCGGGCTGAGAAGGGCTTTTTTGGATCACACATCTCAAAGTCCATAAACCGTAAAGCAACAAAGCAGATGCCTGCCAAAGGGCAGGAAAGGACCTTAACTCAGAAGCAGAAATTAAAATGGCCATCAACCTCCCTAGCAAACAAAGAAAGGGAAATTAAAAATACCGCTAGTAGATTTACAATGACAAATGCCCCTAAGGCTTCAGGGTGGGGCATGGGGGTGGTGTCCTCCCTCCTGCGTGGCACTGTGGTCGGCCAAGCAGGCTTTTTAGAAAACAGTATGGAAATCAGTGCCCAGAGCCCAACAGTTTAAGGCCTCTTCTTTTTTAAACCTTTTCAGTGTGGCAAGAAGGAAGGGGGTGGGAGGATGGTGGAGGGAAAGAGAAGAAAAAAATATTACAGTGAGTAGACTTCTAAAAAACCATTTAAAAATTACTTTAAACTTACTTTTTAAATAATAAAAAATTATTTTTAAAATGGTTTTGGTAGCCTTGTGAGAGCAGAAAAGAAATAATTTCCTCAAAATGCATACCATCAAAAATTAGACTACTGGGCTTCCCTGGTGGCGCAGTGGTTGAGAGTCCGCCTGCCGATGCAGGGGATGCGGGTTCGTGCCCTGGTCCAGGAAGATCCCACGCGCCGCGGAGCGGCTGGGCCCGTGAGGCATGGCCGCTGAGCCTGCGCGTCCGGAGCCTGTGCTCCGCAACGGGAGAGGCCACAACAGTGAGAGGCCCGCGTACCGCAAAAAAAAAAAAAAAAAAATTAGACTACTGAACTTCCTTTTCTAAGCTGATATTTCCTATGTTTGTTATTTCTCTAAGATCACAGAAGCAGAAGAAAACAACACAACAGGGCCCCAAACAAGATCACACCCCTCACACATAATGAAAGAGCTGATGTGAAAACCAGTGACACGGTGTCAAATCTATTCCTGTTTGTGAACAGATTTACCAGTTTCTCACTAACATCTGAATTTAATTTGAGATCAGGCATCAGGTCTAAACGCTAATTATCTGATGGTAGAATTTCTTATTTTTAGTTGTTAAAGCCATTTTATCTGTTTGGCTTTTGACAAAATATTTGTTTTTATAAAGGCAGGATCTAATATTTTTAATGAACAGGTCCAGGGACCTGAAACAAAGACTGCACTTGTCACAACAATCCTATGAGTAGGTGTTGTGATCAATGATGAAACAGTCCCTAAGCAAACTATCAAAGGCCATCTAGGTAGGAAGTGAAAAGGGCAAATCCAGGACCAACTCATGTCACAGATGTGTATCTCTGTGCAGCCCAGCTTTGTGACTTTTCAAAAAAAACAATTTTTTACATAGTCTAGAATTTTCAGGTTAATTAGGTTAATGCGACCATCTCAAATGTTCCCCCTTTATGACGTGGCCTTCCAGTTTCTAAAGCAAAGCATTCCTTGCTATGGACTGGGAGCACGGATCAGTCAGTCATCAATGGAGGAATGACAGCTCTCCCTGGCTCCCAGTAGGGGAGACCTGTGGCAGAGAAGCCAACGGCCCAACCAGGGATTTCAGGTCAGCACCTTCCTTACCCTGTTGTTCCAGGAACCAGAATAGGCTTTTCTCACACCTAAGATGCCTCCTGCTCTAAAGGTAAGGTTCAGAGTGGAAACCACAGGAGTCCCTTACCCAAGGTTTCTCTCCAGAATTTCCTGAGCCTATATTCCAGGATGGGCACGGCACTGGATTACTAATGACTTCAAACTTTGCTAAAATGCCTGACTCCAAACCATGAAGCAAAACGAAACAGATCTGACTCCCTGTGTGGGATCTTGACTCTACCTCCCTGGGTGTCCACGTCTTCATCTGTAAATGAAGTTGGACTGACTGCCCCCCACCGTGAGCCCTTGAATTTGAACATTCTATGGCTTCAAATATACATCTGCATGTACACTTGGTCTTTCCCTTCTTCTCCAATTCACTTACATGCTGGTAAACAGAGTGCAGGTACATTTTATGTGGATTTAAACTGATGTGAATTTGAAAGGTGTATGATTATAAAGGTGTTAATAAAGCTTCATTTGATGTGCAAAAATTCAAATCCCTCTAAATTCAAAAAATTATCAAGAGCCGTTATCATTTCAAGGTTGGCAGGAAGTGAACTGTCAACTATGTTACACTACTGCCCCCTTTTAAGTACTCCTGTTATCCAGACCAGGACAGGGCTGGGATGGAACTCCGGAAACCCGACACCTCAATCAGACTCAACCTTTTAGATCCAAAGCGACCTTGTTCTGCAAATGCCCTTCCCTTCAACTCAGCTGAAATGTCACCCACTCCAAGAAGTCTTTCCTAAGCAACACTCCTAGCTCCTTAGTGCCCACCCCGGGCCATCAACATCCCCACTGCACTGTAACTGCTGATTTTCTCATTTCCCTTTCTCATCAGGACTCTGTGAGTTCCCTGGGGGCAGGGACCAGTTGGTTAGTTTTTCATCCCCAGGACCTAGCAAAGCGACACATTCGAGTGGGCGCCCTGTAGACTCCTGTCTGATCGATCAAACAGCTGAATCCTTTCCTTTTACAGAGAAAGATCTGAGAGAAGGGCCTTCCCCGGACCACACGGCTCCCAGGGACCAGAGCTGAGACCAGAACCCACGTGTCCTGGCTCCAAGGCCTTCACCTGCTGGTCACCTGGGACACGGACGGTTCTGAACTTTCACTCGATCAGTTTAAGTCACCTCCAGAATCGATGTAAAGGCAATTAATGTCTCTAGAACAACCAAGACAGTGCCTTTGAGAAAATTATCTCTTCCCCACAAGCTCAAACCTCTGGACAAGCAGATAGAAGCTGCTCAGCACATACTCACTGAGCACCTTAAGATAAGGACTCAAATAAGCAAAGTCTCACTTTTTTCCTTGCAATGTCCTACTTGCCTTGGTGTTTATTAAAATCAGATATTGTTTCCTACGACTGTTTCAAAGCAAAATTTGTCTCTTTGCTTCTAGCTTGAAGTAAAGACATTATCAAAGTTTTAATATCAGGAATGGAAAAATACAATGTAGAAAATAGGACTGAAACTTAGTTGCTACTTTCCCACACTGCAGGGAAAACAACAACTCTGCCTTCACCCATGTGTCTGAGATGTTGCTAGCTCCTGTTGCCTAGCAGAACAGCTTCGTGGTGAGTCAGCCAACAGAACACTAGTTAACACAGGGGAGATGTGGGTGCTGGAGGCCTCAACAGGGAGCAACAGGAGTGATGCTCAGGTAGGTCCCCATCACCTGAACAGACCTGCTCACACCGGCTGCTGTGCGGCTTGCAGCTCTCCTCTTGCCCCATCCCCGCCACCGCCCGGGGAAGCGGAGGGCCCCAAACCACACTGTAAACACTGTGTTGATCTCAGAGCACTGTGATGAATTCACGGTGGAAATCATCACTGAGACCAGGAGGTGGGGGGCAGGACGGGGGTCCACAAACGCAAGGGCTGTCTGCTTAAATCCAGGTTCCAGGAGATGCATTTTGAGATGGAGTCTAAAAACCAAAGCAGCCATGTTGGAAAAGACTGAGAACAGGCAAAGGTTTCAGGACTGGGAATGGTCTGGGAACAGGGCTGTGTCAGCTGTGGGCCAGGGGCTCTGATGTGACTTACACGCAGAAGCAACTGGGGGGTATTTCATCCCCTTTATGTCTTCTGTGAGTTGTAACTCATTCCTCACCACAGCTTTCCGGGCCTCTACTCTACAAGCACGGAGCCCAGCACCACCTTGGTTTAGGTTGGTTGTGACATGGTGGTGACATGCCCCACCACCCCCAGCTGCCTGGAGGAGCTGGACGGCCACACACAGGGCCCATAAGTGACCACCGTTAGGTACCACCTGTTTGAATCCCAAATGTAACTACTAGCGGCAAACCCGTCAGCTTGACTCAAGGAAGCTCCCGCAGGAGCCAGTTCTTTACACTGAAGCTGGAAAAGACTCCGGGCTGCAGCGAGATAAAAAGGGAAAGAAAAGCAATGGCAGGTGGGTGGTCTTCGTTCTAGCAGGCCTCCCACGCAGGCCAGGGAAGCTCAAACTCCAGGAAGATAAACAAAGCTGCTGTGGCCTGCTGTGTGTACAGAAGCCAACAAGGTCACTGACCCCTGCCTCCCCCCAGCCTCCTGCAGAGGGTGGGTCCGCATCCATGAGCGCTAGGGTGTGTGCGCGTGCACACACACGTGCACGCGCACAGACACCGTTTCAAGCTGTCCACAGGTGATGACTCTTCCTACTGATTGGTTTGTTGTCAGTTGCCAGCTCAGGGCCAGTATGGGGGCTTTGATGACGAACACGGGCGTTGCCTGCAGCAGCAGGTTAAAAAAAAATCTATCCTCTCTAGGTGATGACATTATCTTCTTGAAAAATAAAAAAGGCAAAGCAAATGCCAGCACTGTTTCTGAAATGCAATAAGTGCTGAGACGGTAAGCGGCTGTGTGGATGAGGATGCAGTGTGAAGTAGGGCAGGTACCTCCCAAAGGACCCTTCGTTCAGGGCTGAGCCTGGTTGATTTCCTCAGGCTCAGAGGTCACTGCTTTGGGTGTAGGTGACAGAGTTTCAAGACGCACTGTGTGGGTGACTGCTTGGGGGGTACTTTAGGGGAGATGGCTCTTTAGGGTACAACCCTCCCCCATCACACCGCCTAGAAAGCAGCCAGTCCCACTAGGAAAGACAGTTCCCCACTTTTGGAGAACTGTTCTCAGCTCATGATTTCCTGAGGAAGGGCTCAGTGACATAGTGATTGAGGCAACAAAGGTGACAAGGAGCCCTGGCCTGCACCCCACGTTCACTTCAGTGCCACTGCCAGATGCCCAGGGACGCCTGCTTCCTGGGTGCAAATAACCCCTTTGCCCTCCACTCGGGACTCTCAGTACTCACTCTCACGATATTGCGGCAGTTTTCAGAAAGGAAAAATAAGAGACCCTGCTGTCTCCTTTCCTCCCCGGACACCACCATGTTGTGGTGTCCGCGTACGGCAGATGGGATGGGTGCGTGGGGACAGGTTTCTTCTGGAAGACAACAGTTGCACCTGCAGTGGTTTGGATATTTATTAACTCGTTAACTCGATGCATCTCACTGTGTCTGGTGACTCACACGCTCCCAGGAAGGCGCGTAGAGCCTCCGCGTCTGCTAGCCTTTCAATTCTCTTGCTTTGTCGCACCTCAAACCCGATCTTCTTTCTCCTTGATTCAGCCTTCCTTGCACAATTCCTCTAGCGTGGTGGGACGCGGCAATAGTAAAACAGAAATTAGCAGCCTTAATTTTCATTTTTCAGTGCAGCCCAATATTTTAGGTCTTCCCTCATCAAAACATTCATTCAACTAATAATTATAGACTACTTAGTACAGGGGTCCCCAACCCCCGGGCCGCGGACCGCTACTGGTCCACAGCCTGTTAGGAACCGGGCCGCACAGCAGGAGGGGAGCAGCGAGTGGACAAGCGAGCGAAGCTTCGTCTGCCTCTCCCCATTACTCGTATTACCACCTGAACCAACCCGCCCCCCAGAAAAACTGTCTTCCACGAAACCGGTCCCTGGTGCCAAACAGGTTGGGGACCGTCTGGCAGGAGAAGATCGGCCAGGTCCACAAATGGCACCTTGGTGTGGCAGTAAGAGCACTGAGAAAGGGCACTTGAGGTCTTGTAGCCTGTCCCCGGGGGTGACAGGAACATACTCCCAGAACTCTGAGACAAAATTACTTTAAGAGCAAACTTAAAGATAGATAGATTCAAAATATAGTTGTTTTTCCCCAACGACATATACGAGATGTTCATAGCAACACTATAAGCACATCAACAGTAGGATGTATTCATAAATTATTACTATAATGAATACTATACAGCAATGATACTAATGCACTAATTCCAACAACGCACACATATCGTACAAATATAATGTTGAGCAAAAAGAGTACACTGTGAGTTTCATTTATATAAAGCTCAAAAACAATCAGAATTAAACCTATGATTTATTAGAGGGGAGGACAGCATTTCCTCTTGAGAAGGCAGTGGCTTAGGAGGACATGAAGGGGACTCGTGGGGTGCTGATGTGTTCTCTTTCTTGCTCTGACTGCTGGTTCTAGGATGCCAATAACTTTTACTGAGCTGTACTCATAATCTGTACACTTTTCTATATGTATATGATATATCAATAAAATGTTTACTTAATATACGTACACATATACGCGTATTTGCAGTCAGTGCATATAGTAGGCAGCTTTGGAAGTAACACAAGAGACTGAAGATGCGCCGCTACAGAAGCCTGGGATGTTCCCCGTTCATCGCGCATGACCTGGCACAAGCTCAGAAAAGAAGGCCTAACTGTGATTATAATCATGCCAGCGGGAGTGCAATCAATTACCCTGGCTCCGCTCAAACAACAGTGAAAAAGATTTGGAGACGAAGTTTGCAATGTCTGTCCCTCACTGGAGGAGGGCAGGAATATTCTGGTCAGTAGAGATATGCTCAGTGGAGGGGGTCATCAGGTCTCGCCATTCTTGGACAACGTGTCATATAAGGTCATCTCTCCCTTCGCTCTCATTGCCCACTTGCCAACCGCCTTCCAACAACACATTCAATGTCCCCAGCCTGGCACACACTGGAGAGGTGAGAATATTCTGTCGCTATAAAATGGCCGCACTGGGCTTCCCTGGTGGCGCAGTGGTTGAGAATCCACCTGCCAATGCAGGGGACACGGGTTCGAGCCCTGGTCTGGGAAGATCCCACATGCCGTGGAGCGGCTGGGCCCGTGAGCCACAACTACTGAGCCTGCGCATCTGGACCCTGTGCTCCGCAACAAGACAGGCCGCGATAGTGAGAGGCCCGCGCACCACGATGAAGAGTGGCCCCCGCTCGCCACAACTAGAGAAAGCCCTCACACAGAAACGAAGACCCAACACAGCAAAAATAAATAAATTAATTAATAAACTCCTACCCCCAATATCTTCTAAAATAAAATAATAATAAAATAAAATGGCCACACTAATCGATTGGCATCATTTTGATACCACAGACACCTGAGAGGCTCCTGATGCAAACACTTCTGAAAACAATGACAAAATGGAGCTCCCGGACCTGCCCGGTCAAGATCCGGACCTTGGACGATGGAGATGCCACCAAAGCGTGGCTCCTCTGAGCCCCCGCCCCAGACACTCCCATCCTCTTGGAACTGGTTACTCAAGGTGTGTTTTCTGTGCTTGTATCATAGGTGGCCACTCCCCACTGCCCTGAAGGAACAGAGGCTGGTCAACCTTCCCAAGGTCAAGGTCAGCAAGACTTTAGTGGTTAAGAGGCTTCAGGGCTCAGACAGCCAGAGTCAGGGATCTGTCCCTTGCCTCAGGGGTTCCTTCAAGTTGTGTGGCATTTGTCATAAATCACTCCTCTCTGTCCCGATGCCCACTAACAAACAGAGAAACTAAGTCCTACATTGGGAATCCCGGGCACCCTTTCCAGTCCGACTTCTCGCTGAGATCGGAATATTAAACAACAACAATCTCATCTGAGGATACTTTTTGCTGTACTGTCCCCTAAAGCAGAGCCCTCCATCCCCGCCCTTCTACAGGAAGCCCAAAGCCATGGCAGCCACAGGGGGGCATCCAGGGTCTGCTCTTTGCACAGCTGACCGTGAGCACAGGTGAAAGTGACCAGGGGCATGGAAAGAGGAGAGTTACACCCTGACAGCCTTCTGACCACGGAGATAGAAATCCCCACAGAGGAGACAGCAGGCAGGACCCCCCTGTACAGTGGCAGCGACTCCATCCTGGACCCCGAGAGGGCAGGGCAGCCGCAGTCAGTGCCGGCCTAACAGCCATGAGCTTGCTTGTCTGCTTATTTCCAAAGGAACTGGACAGCCCAGAATCCATTCATACCCGCTTGCCTTCAATATGTCACATCCCAGCTGTCTTTTAACCTCTGAATCTACATTTCTCACACTTGCTAATGAAAACTCAACTCATTTAGTTCCTATAGAAAGAGCCAATTCTGGTGAGGCAGATTCATTCAGGAAGACTGATGTGAGTATCAGCCACTGTCAGAGAAAGGGCGAGGGCTGTGACGTCGTGTCACAGTGGGAAGAGCATGGGGGTCTGAGACCTCCGACACGAGTGAGACCTTGGCCATGCCACTCTTCTCTGAGCCACGACTGCGCGTCCATAAAATGAGGGGCTGGAAAGCCATGCCTCTAAGTTCTCCTCCAGATGCATGACGGATGGTAAGGAGCCTCATCTTCCGGTTATAAAAACCTGGATTCTGAGCTCTGATTCCATCACCAGCTGTGTGACTCAGGCAAGTTACCTAAATTCTCTGAAGCTCAGTTTCTTAATTTGTGAAACAAAAGCAATAATAATCATATATAATGATAACAGAGTATATAATATACAAATACTATAATGCTATAATAGTAATAATGAAGACTGGATGAAGTAACTATGTATGACATTTAGTGAGGTGCCCCGTACAGTGTAAATAATAAACAGCAAAAGGCAAAAAGAGCCGTGAGTCTGTTTCCATTGACAGAATCTCAAATGGGACACAGATGGTAACTGGGAGCAATAACAGCTAAAGTAATGGTGTGAATGTTCAGAAATGGCTGAATTACCATCAGATCTGACCCTGACTCTTTTTTTTTTTTTTTGCGGTACGCGGGCCTCTCACTGTTGTGGCCTCTCCCGTTGTGGAGCACAGGCTCCGGATGCGCAGGCTCAGCGGCCATGGCTCACGGGCGCATACGCTCCGCGGCGTGTGGGATCCTCCCAGACCGGGGCACGAACCCGTGTCCCCTGTATGAGCAGGCGGACTCTCAACCACTGCGCCACCAGGGAAGCCCGACCCTGACTCTTTAAGTGACTGACACTGGCTTTACTGGCAGCTGTGAAACATCTTTTCTATAGGCAATTCCTGAGATTTTAGTGCACATTTATGGAAGCTAATGACACCAAGAGAAGGAGAATTGTGCTGAATAGTCCATTTGTTTTCATCTTACAGAGAACAGTAAGCTATTAAGAGCAGTCTGTGCTTAACAGCAAGATGTGACAAACAAGCTGGGCCATCTCTCCTGGTGTCCTCGGCTCAAGGATCTCCTTAAGAATAACAGCATCAACTATGCCTTATTTAGAAGTGGATACATTATTTAATGACATACTGGTATAAGCTTTATTTTGGAACACTGATATGACAGTTATACACATGCCTTGGTCAATGTGCCAAATACTAGGATTTTGTTTGTTTCTTTTCTGGGTTCTTTTGAACTTTTTGTCATTGACAATGAAATACTAATTGTATACAAAGGCAGAAACACAGGCATTTCCTGAGGTTAGGAGAAATATTTAACTGTAATATGTAAAATATGTAACTCCTCAATAATGATGATAAGGAAGCTTTAAGAATATCTAGTGTAGTTGAATCCTATATTCTGATGAGCACAGAAATTAGAAAATACAAATGCTGAAAGACAGGTATATTTTGGTCTGTTCCAACAAGTTCACCCACTTCAAAATAAGCAATTTATTTACTATTGCTCTCTTTCCCCAAAGCAGCCCATGGTGTGTGTCTGAATGTGTTTTGAACCACAGTCTGTTCTACATGGTGCAGAAATGTCAAGCCAAGGTGAATTGTAAAAATCTTGAGGAAATGGCCAAATCCAGAACAGAGCTGCCGATACTCCACAGGGATATGCAGCCACGAGCTAAGGAGGGGCTCTCTGGTGGGCAAGTTAGTGTGGCAGGGAGCCCGCTGGTGTCTGGGTGGCCAGGGGCATGGACCCTGCATCAGGGTAACTGTGTTAAAGTCCTGGCTCCACGCTTACTTGCTACGTGACTTCAAGTTATCTAACTTCCATCTGCTTGAGTTTCCTCAATTCTAAAATGAAGATAATAATCGAACCTATGCAGGAGGGAACTGTGTATTACTCAGCACGAATAATGTACTTAAGGTAGCGCTGGTCACTGTCTTCCTCAATGTAGGTTATTATTACCTTTGAAACATTCTAGTTCATTGTCTCCCCACCTAAAGCATGTTGTCTGTGTATCTGTATAATAAGTCAAGACCACTAACAGGTACAACCGACACCTTCTCTACCAGTTTTCATGAATATGATCAACCACATAGGCATTATTAAAATACCATTTGTTTCTGACATTGTTCTAGTTGCTGCACTAAACACACATACATGGGTCCTTTAGAAATTCACAACACGTAAAGAAATAAGGGCACTCAACACACGCACTAAACAAACATGGAAACTAAATCTGCAGGACATTTACAATATTTGCAAGCGGATGTACTATTATATACAATTTTTCTTCTCCTCTACTCGTTAACCACTAATTCCACTCCACTCCAAGCAGAATGATTAGCTATGTTTTCTAGAAAATGACACCAGGAATCAAATATATTAAGAAAGAAATATCTGGCCCAGGGTGCCTCCTCTTCTTGCTTTACACCTTAAAATTCCATCTGACCCCAGCAGTAAGTGGAACCACCATCCAGGTAGAAATGTGAGGTGAGTAATCCAGGCCGTTTTGCCCCACAGTGTGATCTGAATCTTAGAAGCAAATTCAGACAACACTGTATTAAAACAGGTAAGAGGCCTCGGCTCTGAGGTGAAGCCTGGAGTTAGTGAGGGTGGAGTTGGGGATAGTTACTTTCCATGATTTGACCACAAAGGTCAATTTTGATTAATTTTTTTATCATTTATATCGTTCATTTTTTTAATACTAAAAGAAGAAAAAAATTTGAAAGGAAATGGCAAATACATAGGCAGCACGTATAAAGCTGAAACTACTGAAGTCTCAGTGGTTTCCGAGGAGGTGAGACACTGGTGGAAACCGGGGGCCTGGGGTCCGTACCTGGCCCACGTTGAGCACGGCTGCCGGGCAGGGCGCTGGGTCACACGGTGGACGTGACGCATGTGCCGTGCCCACTGCTGTCGGCACAGGCCCATCGTCCCCCGTTGACCCTCTGCTTCCTGCAACACCCGTCTGAGTCTGCACGTGCTTCTCCTTTTGTAGACCGCAGAGCAGGCCAGTGGCAGAGCCCTGAAAACAGCAAACAGGCCAAGAAAGAAAAGTGACCATGGAAGGGTAGTCGGAAAGTAGGAGGAGAATCCAAGGGAACGGCAGCAGCACGAAGCCAAGAGGAGAGAGCTCAGGAGGAGAGAGCTCAGGAGGAGGCCACGCTCTCAAGTGCTCAGGGGTTAAGTAACGCGTGGGTGAGGGAAGACAGCTCACCAGAAAACCAACACGCACCGTGTGTATAACCGTGCCCCTCAAGCCTGCGGGACTTCGGACACCGAGGATTGAGAACCTTTTAGGAGCAGGAAGCTCAGGGCAAACCAGACCTCTGCTGTCCTGGGTACCACTTCTCAAGGGCCTCATTCCCTCTGGGTCTACAGACACATGTTTGGGGAGCTTTGCGGAAGCACAGTGGTATCTACTACCCGATATCCAGACAGGTTGTTTTCCTTTGGCTACAGACAATGGTGCACACTGACATTTCCCCTGGGCCCGAATACAGCTCATCTATTGATAAGTTTTGCATAATTGAGCACATGAAGACTCACTAAAATTGATGGGCTTTTTCACACCCCATCTAAGTTCTATATCTAAAATACTCTGGAAAGACTCTGGAAAGGTCTAGTTGTCATTGCTAAGTCTACTATCATTGCGTGGTTCAGGGAGAAGTACCTGGAATATGATTAAAATGAATGAGAAATAATGTTCACAGGGACTTACAGGGGTCTGTGTTATCTGAAGCACAAATGGCAGTGACAGAACAAGTAAGGTGAGCCTCGTCCTGACTCTGGGAGAGGTGGGGTGGGACACGTGTCCCTTGACAAAGAGATTCCCAGAGTCACAGAAGCTTGGATTTCAAAGTGACCTCAGAACTCATCTAGTTCAGGAGTTTCTCAGTTTTTCTGGGTCTCTCCATGTATACACGTTACTAAACATTGATTCTTCTCCTGTTTTTTTAAAAAAGGAAATTATCTAGTTCAACACTTTTCTTTTACTCAAGGGGACATTGAGGGAGAGGCTGTCAAAATCACACTTGTCCAATGTAGTCACTTGTGGTTAGACAGTGACTTGAACACGGGCTCAGTCTAGACTTTACGTTGAGAGAGACATGGAAAGTTTCTAGAGGGACGTGGAAAGATTGTGCCGAATGACATCAGAAGGCCCACCTTCATGAGACACAGAACTTGTTATTTTACCATTGAGAGAGTCTAGGATAGAATATTCTATGAAAGGCTAAGTTGGCAAAAGCCCTTTACCGCATGAGCGACTGTTTTCCCACCAAGCATCAATGCCTGGGGGGAACTGAACAAGAAGTGGAAACCACACCCAGGTGTGCCAGCTACACGAACGCTCACCTGCCCTATTTCTGAGCCAAATGGGCCCCGCTCTCGAGCTTAAAGCTCACCTGCTCAGGGTTTCACCAGGCTGCACTCAGCGCACCCTCTCACCATGGGATTCTCCTGCCTGTGCATTGCTCTCCCAAATCATTCACTAAAAATATCCTATACAGCAAATACTGACTGGCTGCCACAGAAACGAAAAGCTTACACTTCTAAAGGAAGGCTCGTTTACTCATCTTTTTTAAAAACTCACTTATTTACTTATTTTTTACTTCTGATCCCTGTCTCCCTACCTCTGAGGAAACATTTCCCCAACCCACAATGATGTCAGGGTTTAATAACTCAAGATAGATAGCCTTTGTATATCTTAACTTACGCTAGTCTTTAATCAAAGGCTTTTTCCAAGGCCTAAACAGATGACAGCCGCTGTTTCTCCCCAACCACATGATTCATCAGACATGGTTTCCTCTTACAAGAATCATGTTACTTTGTCACTCTACTGCAACAAATCACGTTTGCTTAAGAGCTCAGGAGCCTATACTTTGAGAAGTGTTATGTAATCTTTGACATGTAGAAATATAGATAGATGGATAGAAACAAAGTTATGAAGCCCCAAATAAAACACCCCAGTTTCTACCACCAGACTAAAGATTAGATCTCATTATCAATGCCATTGGAGATAACCTGATGCTCTTCCTGGACCCCACCTTCCCAACTATCCTTCTCTTGCTTTTAAATATAGTTTTACCAAATACGGATGTATCCTAACAATATATTGCTTAAATCTGCTTGCTTCTGAATTTTATAAACATGGTATTTCACTGTAGGTAGTCTTGGGCAACCTGCTTTCTTAAATTAAATACTAAGTCTTTAAGATACATCCACGTTGCTGCATGCAGCTGTAGTTTCTTCATTTTCCACTGCTGCATAATAGTCTTTTATGAGAATATACCACAGGGCATTTATTTGTTCTCCTGTTCTGTGACTTTTAGATTGTTTTCAACTTTTTTGCTATTATGAGCAGTATTATAATGAACATTCTCAAACGTGTCTCTTGGAGAAATTGCAAATTTTTTCCTAGTTATATATACCTATAAATGTGTATTTACCTTTGTTAAGTCAAAGGGTATATGCATGTTCCACTTTACAAGGTAGTACAAACTTTTCTCACAAAGTGATGATGGTACCAGACGACACTCCCACCAGCAGTACATGAGAGGTCCTGTTTCCCCATACGCATCATCGCCAATACTTCATATTCTCAGACTTCTTAATTTTTGCCAGTTTAGTGGGAGTTTAATAGTATGTCACTGTGATCCTCATTTACATTTCCCTGAGTGCTAACGAGGCTGAGCACGTTTTGATGTTTTTAGATTGTCTACCACCTGGCTCCTAATAATTTTAGGCAATTCATTTTGTAGCCCTGCATATCAAACTATTCATTAGCCCAAAATCTTGCCTGGGAGGATGGATAATAAGACACATACAGAAAACACTGGTGGCTCTGAGTCTTCGTGTAATGGACCTTGTTGATGTTGCAATCATTCAGCTCCGCCCCTAGTAAGCAGCTGTCTGTGGCTTGGGGATTTGAGCTCAGCTCAAAAGGTAGCCATGCACGATCTAAGGGAATCCCACCCTTCTAGCCATTAATTGGTTCAGGAATGGAGACATGAAATGAGTCTGTCTAAGGAGATACAAAGAGAGGACTACTGGAGGCTTCTGGGAAAATACTTCCTTACACTTGCAAGCAGCAATGGGAAGCCAGGATCTAGCTGACACTAGATGTGAAACAGGAGGCGTGTGGACCCACCTGCTTCCAGCAGCCACCCTGTGCCCAGAAGGCTAACCAATCAGAATAAAGTTGTCTATATGGAAGCAGAGCAGACAGGTGCAAACAAACTGAGTCCTTGATCCCACTGCTGAACTGCCAGATGAATCAACACAGAATCACTCAATCTCTGGGTGCCAATTTATACAAACCAATACGTTTCCCTACTGCTTAAGCTAATTTGAAACTGGCTTGCTATTACTTCAACCAGAAGCATCTTGAAACACGTGATGTGGTTTAAAAACAAACAAAACCAACAAAAAACTATGAGCCATGAACGGCATTTCTGACACTGGTAGAGAACTGGCCAATAAAAAGGTGGACTGATCCCCCACTATTGTCACCATGTTGGTGGACCGGTGGCTGATGGGAGGTGGGGATCTGGTGCAGGGATGATATTCGGAAACCTGGGATTGCAGAGCACAAGCTTTATTACCAAGGCAGGCTTTGAAACCTCCTGCAAAAGCTCCTTCAGGATAGCTGTTATTAAGTAAATTCCACTCAAGGTAGCTCCTGGAAGAGCTGACTAATGCCACCGAAGTCTGACTGCTCTCTTATCCACTCTCTCTCAGCACTTATGTGAAGCAGGCAGCTCATACTCACTCATGGTGTTCTTGCTTATATAGACTTGTCTTCTTGAAGTTTCATATAAGTACCTTCTGGGTCTCCCCTTCTAGGGTGTATATATCCTAAAGGAAAGCATTATACTGTCTTCCACTTTGCTCCTACTTTGCTCTACTTCCTCCTTTCCCCCCACCGTGGACATTGGTCCTGCTGGCAACTCTCTTGGGCCCTAAGAGAGCCATTTACTCTCTCTCAGTTTCATTTTCTTTCTCTGTCACAGAGCAACACTGCAAGAATGTTGGGTGGATTTGCAACAATACATACTAAGTGGTCAATAAATGGGAGCCCCTGTTGTTAATGACTGACGTTGTGTAAGTGCCCAACGTTCGTGGTGGCCATGTACGGTCAAAAGCTGAGTTTTAGCCTCAGAATCCCTTCCAGCCCAGAACACAGTCCTGTGTCCTAAAGAGTCTGGAACTGTTTTTCCTCTTTGGGAGAAGTAAAACCCTATTAAATTATCAATAAAGGAGAATCTGAGCAACATATATGTCAGCCGAAGAATGATGATCTTGTTATCAAATCAGATTCATCATAAAACCAACCATTGATACTCTGTTGCGGGCAAAGCTACCAGCGCCATGAACCAGTAAATGGCTAAATCCATGATCTGTGCACGAGGAAACCAGTCACAGGGGGCTGGTCTTGTCTGTGCATCCCCAAATAAAACAACATTGGCTTTGGCCACCCAGGAGCACTCTGAACATGACTGCACTCTTTCTAATTTCATGTGTTCATGGATATAAAACAAGAGCTGACACAGTTTTAATATCAACATTTAAGTATTGCATTTCATTCAGTGCAATTAAATGTATCTAATAGCAGGCTATAAATGGAATCTTAAAGAACAAAAGAATACTCAGCTAATTTAGAGTTGAACAGATTCCTGGGATGATTATTTATTCAGAAAAAGATCAAGAAATGGTTAACACCCCCCAAATCACATTATTTCAATTTTGCACATTTTTTTTTACAAAAGTATCCTAAAGCAATAGCATAGTTGTCTTAGAAAAATTTAGAAACCATATAATGTATGTTGAATTATTTTTTGCAGGGGAAAATTCTGATAATCAGCCATGGAGGAAGGAAGGAATAATAACAGAACAAAAGGAAAGGAAACAGGAAATCCAAAATGAGTCCACCCAACACTGAGCTGAGATTTAAAATTTCACATGCCAGAACTGAGGAAAGAAAAATCGGAATTTTCATTATTTGCTTCTTTTCACCATTAACCGTCCTGATTCTGTCTAGGATTCTTATCCAGCAGAAGAAACTGTAAATTAAATTCAGTCTTTCCAATACACTAAATAATGAACTTCTTAATGAGCCCACCATAATGGGTCTCTTCTTCCTGGAAATTGCAATTTACTTTCTTTTTCTAAGGAACATCTGTTGTGGTTTTGAAAGGTTGCTAAGGAAAGGTTTTTTAAAAGGCGTTACAAAGCAAGCAAAATCTTTATTCTATTCTTCACCAAAAACCTATCATATTTAAAAATTAAACTTTTATTTAAAAATTCGAAAGCCACTTAAGGCTTTGATCATTCTTCATCTTCATAAAGGGGCCATGGACTCAGCTACCATGGGTCACATTCACTCTGGGGCAATGGGGTGGGGTGGGGAGGGGTTAGTGACTGTGGCCCGTGGGCATCACTAACTGGAGAATAAGAGTAAAACTGTTCCCCTGGTAACCACATCCCACATTCGCCCACCAACAAATCGCGTCAACCATCAAAGTACTCCTCACTCCCACTGCTCCTGTGTCCTCCATCACCAGCCCCAGTCAAGTCCACCCTCATCTCTCCTCTGGAATCTTGCAATAGTTTCTGCACTTCCCTGTCTCCTCTCGTGCTCCCCTACACTCCACTCTCCATACAGCTGCTAGAGTGATTTTTTTTTTAGTGACTTCCCATTATACTTAGAACAGAATCGGAATCACCCTCACCGTGGGCTATAGGGCCCTCCCTGAACTGGCCTCTGGCTATGGCTCTGGCCTCATCTTTATCACTTTCTCCTTCATTCAATGCACTCCAGTCACAATGACCTTCTTACCGTTCCCCAAACAGGTCAACTTCATCCCACTCAGGGCCTTTGCACTTGCTGCCCCCTCTCCCTAGAATGCCCTTCCCCAACATATTCAAAAGTCTGGATCCCCACTTCTTTCATATTTCTGCTCAGTGTTACCTCTTCAAAGATGCCTTCCCCAACTATTCCATCTGGAACAGCCTAATCTCCCCACGTCATTGTCTATTTTCTTACCCTTCGTAATTTCCACTAACAGTCATCATTATCATGCGATATCACATTACACATCTATTCGTGGATTTGCTGTTACCCATATTAGAACGTAAGCCCACTGAAAGTGGAGACTTTGTCTCCTTCATTGCTAGCACATGGTCCTAGAACAATGTCTAGTCCTCACTAAATATTTGTCGAATGAATGAACGAATCTATTGGTCTCCTAAAAGCTGCAGACCTAAGAGCTGCAAAATGCAAATAAAATCTCTACTTCTTAAATATTATATTATACCATAATTGTAAGCAGGTGGCCACCTGTATGCTTAGGGTGATCCACGTAGCAAAAACCAGTCAATCATGCGACACGGCACACAGCCTTCATGCCACTCTTATCCCATGAACCTCCCGTAAAGACGTCCTTAAGGAATGCCAGTAACTGAAGCCTCTGGTGAGCTCAGTCTGGACTGATGGGGTCAGACCAAATGCTGCTCTTTGGCAAAGGACCCCACAGCAGTGCCCATACACCAGAAGTGTTCTCTGATCCCCAGGGGAAGTTTAACTGCAAGAGTTTTATGAGCTATAGGAGGCGAATGGGATTAAAACTGGGCAGGTTGTCAGCATTTTCCGTTTTTTTTTTTTTTTCAAGTTTTCAGAACTGAATACATCATCTAACCACAAACAAAAACAGTGTCAAACACAGTTCCACTTTACCAAAGCTATTAAGAACCCATGCGAATCGAATTAACATTGAATGGGGTCAAAATCTGCTTGGCTATCCCTGTATAACAGCCATTGAAGTCAACGCAAAGTAAACTCAGATAAAAGCAATGGGTAGCTTTAATCTATGAATAAAGTCCCCAGTTTAAATTAACAGACATTTGGGCACTATTCTTTGCATATACTACCACCTTTATTTGAATTCTCCACTTTTTATTTTTACGTTTTCTATATGCAAACGAAATAAATAAGGACAAGAGGGAGGATGAATAAAGTGCTAACATCTGTTACAGTAAAGTGCTTTTTCTTACTGCTCAGTGGGGCAGACATTTGCCAAGAGATTCCAGAGATTATGTGCCTTAAAGAACTTTCATAAATAAAAAATAATCATCTGCGCAATGATGATATCTACAACGGTGCTTTTCTGCCCCAAGTCCCTCGAGTCACTTTGACTTGGACTTGACCTCAAATATTGGCTGGAAGAAGCACAGTAACTCCCCATCCCAGCCAAACTGTCAACTGATCAAAACACTCCCCAATTCACACTTTCCCAACTCTGCTCACGGTCTTTTGTCCTGGACACCCCTCCTCAGCCACAAATGTCTCCTGTAAAAATTATACCCGTTACAGGGCTTCCCTGGTGGCGCAGCAGTTGAGAGTCCGCCTGCCGATGCAGGGGACATGGGTTCGTGCCCCGGTCCGGGAAGATCCCACATGCCGCGGAGCGGCTGGGCCCATGAGCCATGGCCGCTGAGCCATGGCCGCTGAGCCTGCGCGTCCGGAGCCTGTGCTCCGCAATGGGAGAGGCCACAGCAGTGAGAGGTCCGCGTACCGCAAAAAAAAAAAAAAAAAAAAATTATACCCATTACAAAGGCTGCAATCTGCCTCTTCAAGTCTACACCAGTTCCTCACTTCTCTGAATCCCTTACTGCTAATAATATTTCTCCAGTAATAGTGCATTTTATAGCTTTCAAAGCTTTTTCATATCACTAGTGCAGGAGACAAGACAAATATCATGATTCCAGGATATAGATGGGAAAAAGACAAGTTTTCTGAGTCTTCCGGTATAAGGGATCGACAGAAGGCCCTCTTGCCCCTGTTGCCCTACTGTCTTCATCAAACAAACTCTGGGAGATTGGCTTTGCCCGTTTGATGAGGCTATAGGCTATGAAAAGAAGAAAGTAATATCTCACAGTGCTGGCCACACGGTAATTACTTTAAAATGTTTGTTGACTGGGATGGTAGAAGGAGCCATGAAAATTGGATTCTGGTTCTGACTATTATCAGTATAACTGGCGGCAAGTCACCGAGATTCAGATTCCACATCTGCCAAAATGACGGGGAAAGCTGAAAGCTGGCACTAACTCTCTCATCCCATAATTCATGAGCAGTATGCTCACACACTGTTTCTCCTTGGTTCATGCCTTCTGGCAGTACCATCACGAGATCTCCACAGATCTCAAATGGTCAAATCCCCAAATTCAAGAACTCCTAAAAAAAAAAAAATCTCCTGTAAATGTGACGGAGGTTCAGGGCTGCCATGGGCCCACTGGAATCTAATCCTCTGACGCCTTCCTTTTGGGATTCACATCATGAATGACACCCATAATTCTGACCACACCACACATGAGGGGGTGTTTTTAGACCCATCACCACTTAGTATAGATATGGCCCTTGGGGAATACTCACAGGAAGGTACAAAACTCTTAACCCTAATCCATGAATGCCAAAATCCCATCATCTTTTCAAACAATTGTATATACCTTTCAAGCTCTCTATAACTACTGAACTTCGAGAGACTTGAAAATTCCACCTTTTCCAATTCCTGAAGTTAATAGTGTTGGCAATGGAGCCCACAATTGTTCCTAAAATGGAAATTCCTTCCCACTTTTCTCATTACCGTCATCATACTCACTCTCCAGGGCAAGGAATAATTTTCAAAACTAGAGAGCCTTGAAGTTCAAAGTCATGAAGTTATTCTGTATTTGGGCCTCAGTCTCCTTCCTTATCCGACTCTACTCTGAGCAGACTCTTGGCTTCTTTCCATGCCGTTCCCACCCGGCCCCACACCCTCTGAGGCCCCTGGTGCCTGGTCCCCACTGTGGCAGCAGGCTTCCAGCAGCTCTTCTCCACTTTCCCTAGTCCATCCTACCCACAGCAGAGAGAATAACTCCTGGATTTCTGCTTTGCTACACCGTCCTACCTCTACACCCACAAAATGTTTTATGTCACTGTGTTCACAAGAAGGGCAGATAAGAAGAAGAGATAAAGAGGAAGTGGTGAAGGAAATAATGAGTCTGGTGTCTGTGATCTGTGTCAAAGGAAGCCCTTTGAAGGCTTATACACGTTGGCAGGTATGTTTCCTAGGGCTGCATAACGAAGTACAACAAACTGGGTGACTTGAAACATCAGAACTTTGTTGTGACAGTTCCGGAGGCTAGCAGTCTGAAATTAAGGTGTCGGCAGGGCTGTGCTCTCGCTGAAGGCTCTAGGGGAGAACGGTTCCTTGCCTCTTCTAGCTTCTGGTGTTTGCCAGCGATCCTTGGGGTTGCTTGCTTGTAGATGTTTCACTCTTAGCCACATGGCCATCTTCTCCCTGTGTCTTAGTCTATTCAAGCTGCTATAAAAATATTCCACCAACTGGGTAGCGTGTAAACAATAAATTTATTTCTCACAGTTCTGGAGGCTGCGAAGTCCAAGACCAAGGCACCAGCATGGTCACATTCTGGTAGGAGCCCCCCTTCCTGGTTCATAGCCAGTCCCTTCGTCCCTTCTCACTGTGTCCTCACGTGGCGGAAGCCTCTTTTATATGGGCACTAATCCTGTTCATGAAGGCTCCACCCTCTTGACCTACACACCTCCCAAAGGCCCCACCTTCTAATACCATCACACTGGGCAAGAGAATTTCAATATATGAATTTGGGGGAGGGGTCACATTCAGACTATAGCACCCTGTATGCCTTCAGCTGGTCTTCCCTCTGTGTCCAAATTTTCCCTTTTTATAAAGATACCAGTCATTATGGATTGGGGCCCAACCTAATGACCTCATTTTAACTTGATTACCTCTGTAAAAAACCTTATTTCTAAATAAGATCATGTTCGAAGGATTAGGACTTCAACTTTTTTTTTGAGAGGACACAATACAACCCTGACAGCACCGGGGAAGGCAACTTACTCTCCAGCGTGGGAGTGGACCAGCCCTTGATGTAACTCCTCCGCCCACATACACTATGAGCCACACACGATATACCTACGTAGGCCCGGGGACAGTCCCGGGTGAGCTTGGCTTGACCTTCCTTCCCTCAGTATGACACTAGGGAGACAGAGCTGGAGTCCCAGAAGTTGTGGGGTACTGTTCTGTGATTCTTGGCTCCAAGAAAGAATACAGCAGGAAGAGAAGTCAGTTTTCCCAGGAGAACAGGCATTCCTGCCCATGAAAGGTACAGGCTTGATACAATGGATACAAAGAGATGTGCTGTAGGAGCAAGAAGATCCCAGATGCTTTTTCATGTGGCCTTGTCTCTGGTCTGGTAGAAGCGTTTGCTGGTGCCTTCTTACTAAAGCAGCCCCTTCTGGACTATACCAGCTCCAATTCAGTAGGCATTGTGGTGATCTGTGCGGCCTCTTCCCTTTCACAGGCATTCTGTCGTGAGTGGGAATGTTTAAAACACCCTCCACCCACACGCTGCCTGACGGGTGGGGAACCATCAAAATGGCATTTCATTCTTTTATCTTTTACTGAGAGAGAGAGAAAAAAAGAGGCAAGATGAAAGCCCCAAGCTTGTTTTGTCTTCTCAAAGTGCAGCCTTTAAGGGCATAAGAATATTATAGATGTTAAATAGTAAGAATGTTAGCTACTTTATTTGCTGAGTTCATGCAAGGTTGCTGAATAATGCTAATAAATGCAATTTGTCCTTAAAGTAAATCTCATATTAAGACAGTAAACATTTATCGCACACTCAAATAAAAATGAAGCCACGTAAACACTGGTGGGTTCATTACAGAACGTTTATAACAATAATGCAAACTTAGAGCTCACTCTGAGAAAAACATTTTTAAAAGGTCTCTGATCCCTCCTTGGAAAAAAAAAAAACAGTGGAAAGAAACATAAGCTTATACTTGTCTCAGGACTTTGTCCAGAGTTCCACACACAGCAGCGATACACAAAATGTTGACTTGCTGAAAGCGTGTCTACAAAAATGACTATAGAACTTGAGCATTTTAAATTTAATTCAAAATGTATTTTGAGATTTAGAATGAGAAAATGTTAAAGTCTAGCTCATCGTCATTAGATACATTTTTGAACACATGGTTCATAATGAATAGCAAGGATTCAGGCTTCTCTTTTGTCAGTGTTTTATGTTGAAATCTCCTTTTTTTTTTTTCCTAGTGAACACACTGCTTTAAAATTTTAGAATGCTGTTTTTCAGAAAAGCTTGTCTAGTCTAGCAATCTGTAAGCCCATCCACCACCTAACACACTACAGACTGCTTATCTACCGGCCCTCGAAGTTCATGTGCTGAAACGCAACCCCCAGTGTGATGGTATTTGGAGGCAGTTCCTTTGGGAGGTGCTTAGGTCATTGGGGTGGAGCCCTCATGAATGCGGTTAGTGCCCTTCGAACAGAGACCCCAGACAGCTCTCATCTCTTTAGCCGTGTAAGGACAGAGCAAAAAGAACCAGAAAGTGGACGCTGACCAGACACCAAACCTTCTGCAGCCTTGATCTTGTGCTTCCTAGCCTCCAGAACTGGGAGAAACAGATTTCTCTTGTTTGTAAGCCCGCATTCTGTGGTATTTTTGTTATAGCAGCCTGAACAGACTAAGACACAACTTAAGGAGGACGATGCTAGAAGACAGCACCCTGGGAGGCGCTCCCCGTCCAGCCCGGGCTCCCAGAGCCTCCAGGCTGCCTGCACCCCCCACCACTGATACGCCACGCCTTGAATCAGAGGACAGCCCGAAGCAACACTGTGAGCTGAGTGCCCGCGTGGGCAAGCGTGGGAGCAGAGGCCAGCAGCCCAAAGGCGGTGGAGAGGTGGTCCCTGTCCTAGAAGGCCCATGGGTTAGTGAACACACGGCTGCTGTCTACAGCCTTCGGTCTGCGTGCTCAACCAGGCCTGCACCCTGCAGTGACCCCCACATTGCCTCCTCAACCCCTCGGAGCCTTGCAGCTCCCCATCCTGTCCCGTGCTTTCCTTGTCCACATTTCCCCTCTGTTATCTCATCTCTTCTCAACCACACTCCTGGTTACCTAACCTCAGCAGCCCCTTATAGCTGGTTCAGCTGAGTCCCACAGACCCCTCTTCCTCTCCCTTGGGGCTGGTCCCAGCAGCAGAAAACCCATGGCCCAGGCGAGGTTAGGGCTTCAGAACCAAATCTCTCTCACTGATGTTGATTGTTATTCCCCTATTATTTCAAACCCTCCAACTGCTCCCCGCTGCCAAGTAAGGCACAGACTCCTTGGCTTTCCTTACACACCGACCTGCTTTCCAGTATTACCCCAGCTAACAACAGTTATTAACCCAGACTTCTCAACATTTCCCCCAAATGCTGGCACTGTCCTCCCTCTATACCTTTATTAATGTCATTCTTTTCCGCTTCCTCCTCTTGATAAAATCCTGCGTCTCTCCAGAGGGCATCTCCACTATGCCTCCTTCTCTGAACACTTCAGGGCTCATTCAGCAGAAATATTTGTTAAACAAATGAAACAGGAGAAATTTTCTATTCCAATTTTAGGCTGCTTAAAAAAAAAAATCTCATAGTTACCTATGACAACAAAATCAGAGCTTATTTAAATACTCCAAAATATATAGGTTTGCACTTTGGTGCTCAGCAAGAAATCTACACGTGGATGCTTTGGACAGGGTGGCGGGATGTTTGTGAAAACTCCCCATCTCTTGGGGTACACTTTTCCCAAATCCATTTTAAAAGGAAAGAAAAACAAACCCAAAGAGGCACTCTAGGAGGCCCTAACCCCATTTAATAGTGTAACACAGCTATAGAGAAAAGCTGAGATACCAATTCCAAGTTATGTTATTTCTAGGGAAACATGAAATAGGAAAATACAGTCTTTTTGTGGCCAGGAAGACGAGAAGAAACTTTCAGGTTGTCAATGAGCATATTATCACTTGTCGATTGGTTTGGCTGTTCCTGGTATTATTTAAATGTGGGATATGTATTCAGGATATAAAATGCATTTGAAATTACGCACTTAGGAAATGAAATAGATTTGAGACCTTACTGCTTACAAAATGCAATTTAACATTTTCTCTTTTCAAATTCATTGGATTTTTAAAAAAGTTATTTCCTTTTGAACTTCCTGAATGAAACAAAACAAACTGCTTTGTCACAAATGATTTGACGGGAGTGAGTGTTCTCAAAGGGGCCCCAATCCATAAGGAAAATGTTACGTTCCTCTTTATAAAAATCTGCCTACGGTTTTGGGCCTCTTGCGTGGATTTGCAAAGAACTTCAGGAGCCCAGGATTCCAGTCCACGTGTTGCTTCCTGGCTGCCCTCTCTAATCCTCAGATCATCATCTTTCAAATGAAAGAATAACAAACTCCTGGCCTGCCCCTCCAGACTGAAAGATTCAGAGAGGATAGACCCGCGTTATCGTTGTCACAGCCATTGGATGTCTACACAGAGGCCTGCAGAGCCTCCAAGGAGGGTGGGGGCAGAGGACGGGGGCAGGGGGCCCAGGAGAGGCCAGGGAAGGGACAGGCATCTGGGGACCCTGTGTCTCTTCTGTGGACCAGCTGGAGGGCAGGGCCTGGCGCTTCACAAAGACCATGAGGGTGACCTCCCACGGACTCTGGCCTTTTAAAAATTTAAGGACTTTAAGGTACCTTAGAAATGATTGGGTCCAGCCCACTTGTTTTAGAGCTGAAGCAACTGAGGAAATGTCCACAGCCGCCGGAGAGTCAGCACCCTGCCAGAATCCTGCGGGGAGCACACATCTTTACAAAGGTCCACAGAACCATGTGAAAACCCACTGCCTGATTCTGCTCTTTTCAGGCATTAAAGCTTTGATACCTAAGTATGCTGCTGCCGTGGTTTGACGATTAGAACCGCGGACCACGCTCGGACAAGAGGAGCCGCTGTAGTCGCCCGCGGACGAGACAACTTCCCAAGGCTGGCCAGCTCGAGGACGGGGCGTCTCCCTGTGTGGCAGCCTATCGCTCACACCCGACGGCCAGACCTGGAGCTGCAGACACCGTGGGGCCGCCTCCCAGGAGAGGCTCCTGCATCCCAAATGCCCAGGACCCCCAGGATGGCATCCCTGAACTGGGAGGGAAGCCGCCTGGCAGAACTCCACGAATTTCCGGAGCCGCAGACTCGGAACTCCTCCTGGCGGTGGCCCCGGCCCCAGGGTCACGTCCACAGCTCAAGCTTTTCTGTCGTCTCCCACAGCAGCGGGTCCACCAGGGGGAGGGCTTTTATTTGGGTGGCTGTTCTCCCTAGAAAATATGTTTGATCAGCACGCTCTGGGGAGTTTTGAATCCCCCAGCTGCGGGAGAGGATGGTATCGCTAAGGCACCCGGAACAAAGCTCCCTCCTGATGCCTGATGGCCACTGCAGAGCGTGTCCTGATGGACACTGCAGAGCCCCAGCCGGGGTCACGGGCCTGACTTCCATTCTCTCTTGACCTGAGCAGGGCCCTGTGGGGTAGAGCGCCAGCCCCACCCTGCCCTCTGGTCCACGGGGGATGCGGTTCCTCTGCCGCAGGGCCTGGCACCCGCCTCTTGTGGGGTGACCTACACTGTGGGACTGTAACCCCCGCCCTGACCCCAAGCTTCCTGCCGGCCTGCCACCTTCTGTGGGACCCTCGATGGACAGCGGTGTCCATTTCCCCCCAGCTGGGGTGCGGTTGGGCCTGCCCTGGAGGAGGAGAAAGAGGAGAGGCCTCAGGAAGGCTGCCCTCTGTCCTCTACCTACATGGCGGCTGCTCGGAGAGAGGCAAGCAAAGGGAATGGAAGTTTCCATGCGTATGTCCGAAACCCAAACACAGCTGGAAGGTCTAATTTAAGCTACAACCCTGATGGGACACAGAACGCATTTGGCAGATTTCCTAAAAGAAGGGAGCAATCACACGTCACGGGGTGACATAGGAAAACAAACACTTCATCAGGAGGTTTTTCCTGTGTTCCAGAAAGTAACGTGGTGGACGGGGGAGATGGAAAGGGAGGGAGGGACAGCGGGAGCGAAGAGGGGAAAAGGTAGGGGAGACGGAGAGCGAGCACTCACATTTGTGAGAGGACTGGAAGTGACGGGCAAAGACAAACTCGCACCTGCACTTGGCAATCCCACTGCTCCTGCTGCCCCTGAAGCCATCCTGGGTGGGTATGCGGGGAGAGCTCCTGGGGTGAAGAGCGCTGTCCAAAGACACTCACCACCCACGAGATGTGGGCACGTTTCTTAACCTCTCATTCTTAAGCCTCATTCATTCAAGCGTTTGTTGCAAACCTATGTGCCAAACACTGTGCCAGGCTGTGGAGATATAAAGGCCGACACTGAAGGAGGAGGGGGATGGAGAAGGGGAGGCAGCAGCTCAGCTCTGACGCAGCTCAGTTTGATGAGAGAGACTTAGCCCAGCAGTCACGCTAATTAACAGATAGGCAAATACTGACATTAAGTGCCCTGAGGAAAGCGATGTTTCTTTCAGTGTGAAACCAAAAGAGTGACCCAGACTGGAGGCGCAGGGCACTGGGGGCTGAGCATGTTCCCTAAGGAGGCACGCTTCAGGGGTGAAAGATCACAGGGAAAGGCACAGAGTAAAATACCCCATTGGATCACCAGCGATCCGCAGCTCCTCTCATCCTTGACTCCACTCCCTCCCACACCCACATCCAATCCCTCGGCAACGCCTGTGGCTCCGCCTCAAATCGCACCTTGCGCCCCGACGGCCTGCCCAGACTCGGCCCCGGCCCGAGCTCCGCCACCTTTGCCTGGACTGTTGCAACAGCACCTCAATAGACTCCTTGCTTCTGCCCTTTCAAGGGCCCGAGAAAACTTTAAAATCCTCCAATGGCTTCCCATCCCGCTTGGAATAAAATCCCAAACTCTAACTCTGACCCACAGGACTCTATCCTGCCATAATGTCCTTAGGTCCTTTCACTGCCTCCCTCCCGCCTTCTTGCTGCTCTGAGAATATGCCAGGCCTTTGCTTTTTTTTTTTTTTTGCCTTTTGTGCATTATTTTATTTAACTTTCAGAAAATTCTGTGGTTCTTCTTCCATTTGCTTAAGCCAAATACGTAATTAAGGCATTCTTTCTTTTTTAATTCAGATATAATCGACATACGCCATTGTGTAAGTTTAAGGGGTACAATGTATCGATTTGATACATTTATATGTTGCAATATGATTCCCACTGTAGTGGTTAGCTAACGCCTCTATCACCTCACACAATTATCATTTCTTTTTTGTGGTGAGAATATTTCAGATCCAGTCTCTTAGCACCTTTGAAGTTTATAATACAATATTGTCTGTAATCACCAAGCTGTGCTTTAGATCCTCAGAACTTACTTATCTGCTAGTTGTAAGTCTGTACCCTTAAATAACATTCCCCCATGTCCTCACTGCCAGACCCCTGGTAACCACCATTCTACTCTCTGTTTCTCCGAGTTTGGCTTTTTAAGGTTCCGCATATAAATGATCTCATACAATATTTGCCTTTCTCTGTCTGGCTTATCTCAGCACAATGTCCTCAAGATCCAACCATGTTGTCACAATGGCAGGATTTCCTTCTTTCTCACGGCTGAATAATATTCCTCTCCCTCTCTATTTATATCATTATATATGATAAATATATATCACATCTTCTTTATCCATTCATCCATTGATGAACACTCAGCTTGTACTGCAACAAATACTGGGGTACAGATAGCTCTTTGATATTTTCATTTCTTTTGGGTATATACCCAGAAGTGGGATTGATGGATTATATGGTAGTTCTCTTTTTAATTTTTAAAAGACCCTCCATACTGTTTTCCACAGTGGCAGAACCAACTTACATTCCCACTAACAGTGCATAAAGGTTCCCTTTTTTGCAAAGCCTCTCCAACATTTGTTATTTCTTGTCTTCTTTTTATTTTAACATCTTTATTGGAGTATAATTGCTTTACAATGGTGTGTTAGTTTCTGCTTTATAACAAAGTGAATCAGTTATACATATACATATGTTCCCATATCCAGGCCTTTGCTTTTAACCACGGGCCCCACCCAGAGCATTCCCTCATTCCACATAGGTCCCTACATAAGGCCTCCTCCACGCCTTTTCATGGCCACCCTGGCTGAAATGCCCCTCTCCTGAGCCCCTACTCGAAAGCACCCCACCGGCTTTAATTTCTTTCGCTCAGCTCCTGCCTGTCCTGTCCTGAATTTCTCTGTTGTCCTAGATTGTAAGGTGCACAAGATTGGGGTCTTTGTTGGGTTCCCTGTAATATTCCCAGCAGCTACAGCAGTGTGTCACATCACAGACACCCAGCACATGAATTAAATGGGTGAAGCATGGTGCTTCCTTTTAGGTATCAGCTGTCCAATCCACACAAGAGCAGACTCTGGCCCCAAGGCCCACTCCCCCACTTCTAGAACTGGCTGAGCCTCCCCCCCCCCCCCCCCCCCCCCCCCCCCCCGCCCCCCCCGCGCGGGGCCCAGGCAGGGAACAGGCAAACAGCCAGTCAAGCCCCCACCGCGGGAAGCAGCAGCAAGGCTTCTAGAATAAGAGAAGGGCAGGAACTCAGAGTGAGGGCAGGGGAGGCAGGCCAAGGCAGAGGAGATGGCCCAGACGGGGCCCAGCACCTCTCACGAAGGAGCCACTGCAGGTTCTGAGCAGGGCGGTAACACACGGGGCTTGACTATGGAAAGGACCCACCCTGGCTCCAGAGTGGAGGTGGGCGGACCTGTGCTTAGGAGGGAGGTGCTGGTGGTTTTAGACGAAGGTGCTAGGAGAGGAGATACATGAGGGGCTGTTTTTCTTCCCCTGTGAGGAAGGGCCTGCCTGGAGGGCTGCTGCCCGGAATAAACGAGGTGACACTTAGCCCAGTGGCTCAGTCACAGCCAGTGGTTGATATTAGAGTTAAGGGGAAGGTGGTACCAGCAGGGAGGTGTGCCCTGGCTTCTGCGAGCGTGCCCCCATGCCATGGTAGAAACTGAGGAGCCCCTGCAGTTGCAAAGTGGGTGAGCTCTGAGCGCTTCTGAAAGTGGCAAATCAGCACGAGAGATAATTCGATAATCAAAATAATGAATCCTCAGGATTACAACTGAGATGCTTGCCACTTACAGACGCTGTCATTACAACCACTCTCAGCCTAGCCCACGTCCATTCCAATTCCCTTTTATTTGCCCATTTACGGAGCCAGCGCTGTTAGTGGGGTGACAGCCAAGGGTACTTGTCAATAAAGCGCCCGCCTGTTTCTAGACGTGAGCCAGATGGAGGGGGCCCGAGGCCTGGGGACTCCCCACCAAAACGGCTGATTTGTGCCTTTGATTTCTGAGTTGAGAAAATTACATTTTAATATAGAAATTCACATTCAGCTCAGTCACAGAAGTTGATTTAAAAAAGTAAAAGAGGAAACCTATATGATTTCATTATAAATGTATTCATCAAGTCCCACGGTTTTTCCATTTACGAAGCCTTACCATTCTCTCCTTTCTTTCCATTTTCAGGGACACTGACCTAGTCCAATCAATCACCCCATAAATATTTATTGAGTACCCACTGCATGCAAACCAGTGCGCCAGGTGCCGGGGCCAGGGGCGGGAGAGAACGAATGTGGTTCCTGCCCTCGACTCTGAGAAGAATACAGAAAGAGCTCCAAATGTGGGCTCTATCTTCACCAAAAGATAACATCTCACCAGAAGAGAACGTGATGGGACCTTCTGCGCGCCTGGCCTTGCTTAGCACGAGGCTCCTCTCATGTGCACGTCCCCCCTGCAGGTGGGCACACACCCCTGAGTGCGGCAGTGTAGCACAAGGTGACAACTCATCGGGACCACAACTGTGGCCGCTGCACCTCAGACCCTCAGGGGAGGCCCTGCCCCCTCTCCGGTCCTCCTCCCTCACCCACTTCCCCCAGCTCTAACCACTCACAGACCTATTGACCCCACGCATCCCTGATTTCTGCCACCCCATCCATCTTTTCACACGGAGCAAGGCAGTTCAGGCAGAAAGTGGTAAAAGACTTTCTGGGAGTAGGCCGTCACTGCAGGGTGATAAAATAGGGCAGGTTCTAGGGAGGTGGATGTGGGGAAATCCAGGTGGGAGCGGGGAGGGTGGGCGCTGCAGACAGGCCAGTAGCATGAACACAGTTTCAGGGCAGCAGGCTACACTCTGACTGGCACTGAAGGGCCCGGCCAAAGCAGGGTTTGCTCAAGTGACATCACAAAGCACTACCGCGTGCAGGCCCCCTACTGGGGGCTGAGGAGCGGAGGGCGGACACAACTGTGCAGGCACCAGGCAGACCCGGTGAGAAACGCTGGATGAAACCAAGAAGAGGGTCACACTGTCAGTACTGCATTTAAAAACCCGCCCTGCCCCACCACAAAATATCATGCTGTAATTCAACTGGAATTCTGTTAAATGTATAGATTAATTTTGGGGAGAATTGACATCTTTGCTATATTTAATATTCTATCTAAATACCTAATATAATTCTCCACTTATTCAAATCTGCATTTATATCCCTCATTAGGTTTTATACTTTTTTTTTTTCCCTAGGAGTACTGAACATTTCTTTAAAGATTTTCCTAGGTTTAAATTACTTAGGTATTGGGTTAAATTTTCAAATGATTTTTATTATATTTTTCATTAGTCATATATTAAGGAAGCAGTTTTTAAAAGTCTATATAGGGCTTCCCTGGTGGCGCAGCGGTTGAGAGTCCGCCTGCTGATGCAGGGGACACGGGTTCGTGCCCCGGTCCGGGAAGATCCCACATGTCGCAGAGCGGCTGGGCCCGTGAGCCACGGCCGCTGAGCCTGCACGTCCGGAGCCTGTGCTCCGCAACGGGAGAGGCCACAACAGTGAGAGGTCCACGTACCGCAAAAAAAAAAAAAAAAAAAAGTCTATATAACTAGCCATCGAGGTATCTCTTATATCATCTCTAACAGTTTTGGTTCTCTTGAGTTTTCATTCTCTTCCTGGAAAAAAGACAATCACATCTTTGGCAAATAATGATAATTTTGCCCCTTTCTTTCCACCACATTATATCTTTTATTTCCTTTTCTAATTGAATTGGCAATCTCTTCCACAACAACTTTAAGTGACAGCACTCAAGGGAACATCCTTGTCTTGCCCTTAACTTTACTGAGAATGTTTCGACATTCTATGATCACCTGTGTGATCAGCCAGCCTGTATTTCTACCACTTTATCTATACGAATGTTATTGGCCACAGGATTATTGTTTTATTGTGCTGCTTTAGAAACTGGAAGTTTTTGAATTACTCACTGAATTAACTCCAAACTCAAATCTCCTCAAACTAGCCCTTAGGGAGCTCCAGCGATGGAGCTGCTGCCCCTTCCTTGTGCAAGGGTACCATCTTCATCTCTTCCTGCAGTTTCCACCACAGCCCCTCTTCTCATCAGCAAGAAGTGAAATCACAAAGGAGTAAGGCTAGAGCCCTTGCTGTACAAATCATCAGTTACCTGACGCTGGATAATTTATTTCTCCTTGTTTTTCTTATGTGTGAAAGACAGACACATCTTGCAGTCGTACTTTAAGATTTAAATGAGATAATGGTTGCACTGCTCCCACCGAAGTGGCTGGTGTTCATGGGCATTCACTAACTGGCGGTTATTCCTATCGTTCTCATCACAGCTTCTCTCCAATCTGCTTGTCTCCCTCCCTAAGGCTTTTTTTTTTTTTTTTTGGCTGTGCAACATGGCTTGCAGGATCTCAGTTTCCCAACCAGGGATTGAAGCCAGGCCACGGCAGTGAAAGCTCGGAATCCTAACCACTAGGCTACCAGGGAACTCCCTCTGTGGCTTCATTCATGCACTTTCTCTCCCCTCCACACCCCTCACCCAAGTATCTTAACTTTCTTGTCCTCCACATGAGGCAATAGCCAATGTTTCCTTCAAAGTACAACTCATGACCCAACTGCCCCAGAGCCCCTTCTTGACTTAATGAATGTGCCCCAAACTCTTCTGTGTGTGTGTTCTCTCAACATTTTATATACAATCCATCCTACATTATGTACTTGATTATCTGTTGCCTTTAGAATTTTCTAGATAATTATAAGTGGTTATTACTTGTTGGTTTCATGTAGCTACACCTTGTCTTTCTAATTAGATTAAAAGTTTTTTAAGGCCAGGATCACATCTGTTGCTTCTTGATTGCCCACAGACCCTGGTGCCTTGAATGGGGCCGTAGAATACATGCTTGCTTAATTACTTTTTACATTTATTAAGTGGGTAAAAGGACCCAAGTGATTTTCCTAATTCAAATGTAAGCATGTAAAACAGAATTGGAGAACTGTGAATACACAATGACTCTATCTGTAGAGAGACACGGAACGTAATTTTTGAGACCCCATAAATCTTCATCTCCCCCCAGTGCCACCCACCAAAGATCTGTTTCTGCTCCTCCAACTTCCCCATTTCAGTAAATGGCATAACCATCCACTGCGTTTCTCTGTCTAGAAACCTACGGGTCACCACTGATCCCTGCCTTTCTTTCACTTCCCCATCCACTCCACTGACATCAGTAGACAGATTCTACCTCCTGGGTCCGTCCACTCCTATTCATTCACCTCCCCCGCCAGCATTCCGTTAGGTCAACGTCACCCCTCCCGTGACGGCTGCAGCAGCCTTGCAACGTCCCCTGCAGCCCCTCTTCCCATCCAACCCACTCCTCACTCACCAGCCAGAGTGAGCTTTCGAAACCACACGTCTGACCCTACCACTTCCCCACAGAAATCCTTCAGTGGCTTGCCATCCTCCTGGGAGGAAAACCCACATTCCCGAGTTCTGTGCTCTGGCTCCAGCCCCGTCTCCTGTGCTCTCTCAGCTGCCACCACACTGCCACCTACCAGCCATCACCTTGCAGCTGCTCCTCCTTCAGGCCTTTCCTGTTGATTATCTGAGGTCGTTCCCTACTCCCCACCCCCACCCCCCGCCCAATATCTGTCTCTATGTCAACGCCATGTGAAGGTTCCTTCTCTCATTGTGTTGTCTTCCTCACTCTCACTCTGTTTCTCACTGGACTGTAAGCTCCATGAGGGAGTGGATCACGGGGGTCTTGCTCCTCCTACCCCCCCAGGAGGCAGTCAGTAAATCTCTGGTGAGTGTACGAAGATGCTCAAGCTGTGAAAGCTCGTTCTCATGGAGCGGGGAGCCTTGCAGGGCGTTTGGACAGCGAGCTCCTCAGGCTGGGACAGGCCCACTTTCTTTACAAGCGTAGTTCCTGGCACGTAATATGCTCAGAGAACGTTTGTGGAATGCATGTAAGAGCACCAGTGCATCCAAGCCTTGTAACGGACCAGTCTTGGAAGTTTGAGAAAGCCAGTTGGCCTCTTCGAGCCGGAGATTCAGCGCATACAAACAGAGAATACCTGCTCTGACCGCCTCGCCAAGGATGTCGTAAGGGCTGAGCAGTAACTGTTCACGACAATGTTCTGAAATACACGTGGCTTTAAACAAGGCAAGGTGTTCTGTCCTGATCCTGAGCATTTTCAGACTTGCCCCCGTGTGCCTGGCTGGGCCTGCTGTAGTCAGGCAGTGCTTTGGGTTCTAGATTTACCAAATCCAGCCCCTTTCCCAAGAATAACCACCACCCCCATTTCAAAATCCAGATGCCACCAACACTGGAATGCCTCAGCAAGATTTACATTCTACGCTGAACACCCTTTTAAAATTTAAAAGTCTAAGAAATGAGAACAATATTACAACATTTTTAAGCCATTCAATGAAAACAGTTAAAAAAAAAAGGTGTTTAAAAACACTTGTCCATTTTTGTCTTGCAAATTTCAAAAACTGACACTTCTTGTCAGGGGATTTTCTTTGGTGCGACTTTAGGCTATTACAACTTTTACAAAGGAAGCAGCTACAACATGAGTTTGTTTTGTATATCAGGTTAACATTACAATTTAAGTCTCCAGCAACGTTTTCATTTTCTAAAAATTTCAACTCTAAATAGTCTTTCTTGAGAAAAGCAAGAATAAAAGTAAAATGAGCAATCTGAGATTCCCTCTAAGTTTTCAGAATTAGTTGTGAACCGGATGAGGAGGGCTGCTTACAGCCTCAATCTGTAAACATCTTTACTCTTCTGGACAGAGTTCTGCTGAGAGCTCTCCCACCCCATGGGCGTGTACCAAACACCAGCAAGCGATGAAAGTAAACACACACAGCATAGTGTCAGGTTAGCCTGTAAATCCATGAAAACGAGTAACAATTCTTCCTCATGCTCACAAGACACACATACTCAATTAATTTATGGAAATTAAATAGGTGGCATGACCGCCGCTCAGAATGCAAACTCCTGGGAGGGGAGAGGCTGCTCTGGGCTTAGCAGATACGACCATCCAGGCAAATGCATGTGCTATTTTTAAAGCACAACCTACATAATGAAAGAAACTCCAAGATGTTTCACCAGGTCCAATCAGCCTTGTGGACAGCCATGCTCTACCCACCTGAAGACAGATAACTACTACATGGTAGTGAATACTGAAATGACACGGTGTGACCCGGGGACCCTTCACAGAAGGAGGGTCAAGGAGGAAGGGGTTCTCCCCCTGCAAAGCCAGGCTACACACTGCAACGAAAGAAGTGACTACTTGGGATTTGACAAGTAAGCTCTTAAATACCCCTAAAAGGGTATGCTATTCAGACATCTTGAGTTAAACTTTCTGGCTTTCTCTACAAGATGACAGCGCCTATTAAATAAACATGAGCTCCACACCCTCTCCTAGAACCTACCCCAATTCAGGGTTTGGGGGGCCACAGGGGAAGTGGATTTCAGATGCAAAGACCCCCCAGAGAGTGTGCCCTGAAATCTCTGAGCTCAAGTCAAGGAGCAGCCTGGCTCCATGGGCCCCAAGGTGGGAGGCTCCTGGGTCTGAAACCCAATCACAGAGTGGAGGAAAGACGAGCAGAAAACTTTCTCCAAACCAAACCCTCTTTCACACTCCTGCCCCTAGAGATGAAGTAGCAAGTCAGGTGCCAAAGGCCCGGTGAGGACTGACTGGAAAGAGGGAACTGGGTGCTGAGGATGCCCAGGAGGTGGCGGGGACGTGTGGCAGGGACTGACGGCCGTCCCCCTGGGGCCGTGTGGATCTCAGATCCCACGAGGACTGCAAGTGGGGATGGTCCTCTGGTGCATGGCCCCCAGCCCAAGGCATCTTGTAGCTGGATGGGCAGAGGAAATATCTGAGGGAGCCTCTGAGGCCCGGAGGGAGGGGGAGAAAGCAGCCCTGGTGCACCTGCCTGGGGTGGGCGATGCTCCAGGGGAAGAGAAAATCCTTGGCTGGCCATCCCAAGGCTGCTAGCCTGGGTTCTGCCATTTCCTTCAGCTCCTGCCTGGCTCTCAGCCTCTGTCTAATAATACTGAGTAATAATAAACAACTGTAATCATATTGATAGAAGCTCTAACTCCCAACCATGCACCAGGCCCCATGCTTCTAGAAGGCAGTGGGCATAGAGGTTAAAAGCTCTGATCCGGGCTGAGTCCCAGCTCCACCATTTACGAACTGTGTGGCCACAGGCAAGTTAGTGTCTGTACGTTGGGATGCTCACTGTTTCTACCTCATGGAGTTGTGAGGATTAATTGGCATAATACCAGCAAAGGCACGTAGGAAAGGCTCAATAACTACAAGGTGATGTTACTTTTTTCTTTCCTTTGGATTTTCTTTCATCCTCACACGTCTGCCAAGAAACTGAGGTCTGAGGTCACAAGAAAGGCTAATGCTGATGGGAGACAGAAGACCAGGTCTGTGGGACCCTAAATGCCACTCACGCTCTCTCCAGGGCACTGCTGAAACTGAGTCCACCCCAGCAGAACAGACCAGCTGACCCAGATCACTTGCCCTTTTCCCACCAACCTTCCTACCTAATTGTGTCACCGTCCTCCTTCCCGAAGTCCTTCTGAGATCCACCCCATCACCTCCAGGTGAAACCCACATTCCCAGCAAGGCAGTCAGGGCCAGGGGGCAAAGGGGTGTTTCTGCATCCCACATCAGAGACAGACAGAGACACAGAGACAGAAACAGAGAGAGAGGGAGGGAGGCAGGGACAGAGAGAAGTCTGCATGGAGGAAAGAGTTTGAGGATTGGTCTCACAAGACCCAAGTTCAAATTCCGCTCTTTTAACTACTACCTATGTGTCCTTCTGGAAGTTACTCAACCTTTCTAAGTCTCAACATCTTCACTTGCAAAATGACACTCACCCAGATTATTTAACTCAGCTGAGGCACGCAGTAAACAGCAGCCACTGTAATCCTGATGTCCCGGCCCCACTCCTGCCATTCTCCCACGGTCACATCATGCTGACGTGGAGGGGCAGCACCCCAGTGCATGTCCTGTCCCCTGAGCCTCACCCGTCCTTTCCATCCCAGCCCTACTTCTCTACCTGATTCAACTGTATTTCTCTTTCAGGATTCCCCTCCAGCATGACCTCCTCTGGGAATGGTTTCCCTCCAGCTCCCTGAGCGTCCCAGGGAGTCAGCCTCATGCTGCTCTCTGGACTGACTGCACTCCCCCATTCCAGAGGCTGGTTTTGTTCCTGTCTTCTCCACTGTACTGTGTTCCTTGAGACCACAGCTGCCATCTCCTGCTTCTGGACCCCAGTTCCTAGTACTCTCTGCATGCTTGTTGACGTGAGAATGAAAATTTATATAAATAGTTCAAGGGCTTCCCTCGTGGTGCAGTGGTTAAGAATCCGCCTGCCAATGCAGGGGACACGGGTTCGAGCCCTGGTCTGGGAAGATCCCATGTGCCGCGGAGCAACTAAGCGGCTGTGCCAGAACAACTGAGCCTGCGCTCTAGAGCCTGCGAGCCACAACTGCTGAAGCCCGCGCGCCTAGAGCCCGCGCTCCGCAACAAGAGAAGCCACCGCAATGAGAAGCCCGTGCACCACAACGAAGAGTAGCCCCCGCTCGCCGCAACTAGAGAAAGCCCACGCGCAGCAACAAAGACCCAGCGCAGACAATAAAAAAATTAAAAAAAAAAAGGTTCAAGATGTCACCGGGAGAATTAAAGCACACAAAGAAGAACAAGAATCAGAACTGTAGAACTTCACAGCTGGAGGGAATATGCACTCTCATCCTGTCCATCGCCTTATCAGAACTGTAGAATTTCACAGCTGGAAGGAATATGCACACTCATCCTGTCCATCGCCTTATCAGAACTGTAGAATTTCACAGCTGGAGGGAATATGCACACTCATCCTGTCCATCGCCTTCATTTTATGGGAAGATTTGTCAACTGGAGTTTGTCAGCTATGCAAGATAATAAAGATAGGAGATGCTCGGCCTGGCAAGTTTAACCAGGACACAGAGCTCTCCAGTAACAGCTGAGTATCATCGTGTGGCCAGGCTTAGGAGGATACGCTTAGTGATGTCATTGGCTATAATGACTGATGGCTCTTACACAAGAGAGGAGTCACCAAGAACACACTAGGAGTCAGCAATGCAGAGACCCAGGCCACTCATGTAACTGACAGCATCAAACAATAAATGCCACTGGCTGGAAAACAGATGTGGTCACCTCATTTCCTAGGTGCCAAAACAGAAAAAGAAATCAAAAATAGGGGAGAGGGTATGGATTTGAAATTGTAAGTTTTGAAAGGTTTAGCTTTTTAAGATTTAGTCACTGGAGCTGTGCACATAAGACAGAGACACAAAATTGGTGTGGGAAAAGCATGTTTTTCCGCCCAGGACAGGCCAGGGAGAGCCAGAAAAGCAGAACAAAAAACAAGACCAAAAACCTAACCACATAAACAAATGGGAATAATCTAAAGAAATAACATTTTGGCTAAGGCTCGGGAAGGAACATTTTAAATACAAGAAAAGATACCAGTAGGACAAGGGAAATTACATTCTAAACTTTCTTCTTTTTTAAAAAAATTTATTTATTTTTGGCTGCGTTGGGTCTTCGTTGCTGTGCACGGGCTTTCTCTAGCTGCGGAGAGTGGGGGCTACTCTTCGTTGCCCCAGAGGAACCAAATCTTCCCACTTCCGTCAGCTTCACTATCCCTGATTATAATGTGGTGAATTTTCAAAGGGAAGGTTCCTGGCCACAGTTTTGTTCCGTTGTGTCTGTGCCCCCCAGATCCTTGGGTGCCTTTGCATTTTTCATTGCACAGAAAGATTTTTAGCAGATAATAGAAATAAAGAGAACACTAAGACAGCATCTCAAAGGCCTCCAAATAAAGCAGCCTGGGCTCCTCGTGGAGCAAGTGGGTCTACACACACAGCAGGGAAGCGAAGTGGGGTGCACAGCCTCCCTTCCTGACCAGCTCCTCTTAGACGTACTTCCAGCAGGAACAGTAATCATCGCCCTCCCAGCAGATGGGATTCTAGGACTGGCCGGTAATGAGCATGAAATGGTTAAACGGTGGTACTACGTCTCAGTCGAGGACCATCGTTATTATTATTCCTGTGAGCCCACAGTCACTTGGACATCTTCCCACCGCGATTCTGTATAAAAGAAAGCAACTCGCCAGTTCAGAAAAAAAAAAAAAGTTTGAAGAACACATTTCATCCAATTTTAAGGGTTGTTCTCTTATGAAGATGAACTTCATAGACAAATAATGCATGGCCGGAGGCTCCCAGTGAGATGCCGTGTACGAGAACTGCTGTTTTGTTAGGCATAACCTCCTGCAAAGAACAAGGCTTGCCCTGAAATGCTTAACAGAACATCAGCAGGTAGGGAGCCAATATTTCTAAAAAGGAGTTGATTAAGGAAGGGCTAGGATGGCAGGATTTGCTTTGCTTCTGTGCAAGAACACACTATTTCCGGACAGTCTGGATGCCCTGCAAGAGGAGCGGGCTGGAAGGGCTGCCAGAGTGAATGAAGAATGTGATTACAAATGCAATCAGCGTGCTTGCGGCCGCCCAGCTACGGGCTTTCGCTCACACCCTGCTTCATCCTGCCTGGGTGCACTTTGAGAATCATTAGATGTCATCACATCTAGACTTGAGAATGGAGCACACTGTTCACACTGAGAGCAACAATTCAGGCCAATTAAGCCGGGGTGCTGACGGGCTGTGAAGAGAGTGTTGATTAGCTTGAACGTAGGTAGATTATTTTAGGGGAGAAGCAGCGCATGAAATACAGACGTTGGAATATTCTACACGCTCGTTAGGTGTTCTCACGCTGCTTTAGGCATTCAAGCCAGACATTTCCAGTTGGCTACTATCAGAAGCTAAGTTTATATTTTGGCATAATTTCCCAGAAAACCCCAACTCCCAGAATATAAAGATCGTGAAATCACTTTTTTGTGAGTGTTCTCTATGGGAAGTAGTATCCGTGGGAATGTCACGTGTCAAGAACTGATCAAGGTATGAAAAAAAAAAAGGTGCCTTGCTTAATCAGTTCATTGAGACTCATTCTCTGAACTCCGATCTTCTCTGCCCGCACACATCCTAATACCAGATTCAGGGACACTGGTGATGATGTGGTGAAAAGGGAGTAGTCACTATTAGATGCAGTTTCCATGACACCTCTCTACAATGCCCTCCCTGGCCAGCACCCTCAGTGGGATCAAAACATGAGCATTACAGGAAACAGTCGGTCAACCCCCATTAGGAAGATGCTTCATGGCCAACTCATGTATACATTCAGTCTATTAGTATTTATCGAGCCCCAGCCATGTCCCAGGCACAGTTCTAAGGGCTGGCATTGAAGCAACGAATAAGACAGATAAGGTCCTTGCTCTCACAGGCTCCAAGAAATAAGCAGTGAACCCAGATTCATTGGACTAGTTCAATTATAATGATGGAGATTATTGGGAATAACCAATGTCTGCAGGGTGAAATTTGAAAGGCAGGAAGAGAACACCATGACATGGCCAGTCTAACCTGTACAAGCTGCACAAACCTGAGGCAGAGCTTATAAACATAATTCTTTTCACCACTCTAATTTCTAAACAATGAGATAAATTAAAAGCAACTTAAATAGCACCATCAAAAGAATACTGTGTTGAAAGACACATCAACATAACAACGAGCTTCAAGGTCATGCAGAGGTGTATGGTACTTTAGGGAACTGTGGCGCCAAGCTCAAGGGCGGAGAACTCCCAAAATGGTTCAGCATAAGAGGAGGAGGTGTTTTGCCTGGAATGCAAGGTCAGGAAACTAAAGAAAGTGCCGAAGTCCCACTTCCTGTCCTGGAGAGACAGTCACCTCCGTGCTGGCGGCTACTGTCATTACCCAACCAGCCACAATCAACCTTCACAATGTACCCTAAACCCAGCTTCTCTCCCTGCATCTCCACTGTCCCTACCCAGCCCCTAACTGCCAACATCCCCCACCTGGATATTGCAGCACCCTCCTACTTGATTTCCTTTCTGCCACTCCTGTCCCCTCTATGGGTCAGGGACCCAAGGGGAAGCATCTGGCACTCAAAAAGGGGTGCTGGGGACAGTTTAACGAAGGGGCTCTTAATGTGTAGGCAGAATTAAGGGACCAACTGGAGAAGGTGAGGGGCCCAGGGCTGGCAGTAACAAGAAGCCATTCTAAGCCCTGGGCCAGAGGCGGAACAGAGGACAGGCACTCAGGGACTGGAGGCACAGGGGAGGCCACCTGCCCGGCTGTGGCCTGGGACAGACATTCAACTACTGCCCAGCTGCTGCCCACAGGGAGAGACGCAGGAATAACTCCCCCGACTTCTCTTTCTTCCTGCGTCCAGTCTACGAGCGGTGCTTCCCACTGGTCCATTCCACTGAAGCCACAGGACCAGTAGCCCTGGTGACATAGTCACAGAGGCCAGCACAGTGGACCGGGTCGGTGTGACTCGGGAGAGGCAGACAGACAACAGCTCGCACACGCGCCTATAGATCTGATCGCCACACAGTAGCCACCATGATCCTTTCAAAACCATGAGATGGCTTTTCATCCTACTTAAGATAAAATCCAGACTCCCAAGCACAGCCCACAAGGCCTTCCCTGACGGGCATCTTCTCCCACGGCCACCACAGGGCTCCGTGCTCCAGCCACGGTCCTCTCATCCCCGTCTGTCCCGGGGGCATGCAGCCACCCACCCCTACCTGGAAAACCCCCAGCTCCACACACAGCCCCTCTCCTCCTTCACACCCACTTTAAATGACATCACCTCTCCAGGAGGACTTCAGGGACTCTGAGCCCAGCCCCCCGGATGTTCTCTTTAGCATCTTGTTACACTTCCTAGTGACTCTTCTCATGGGTTTTAACTACAGCCCGGCCTCCTCGGTTGTTCAGTGACCGCCCCTCTGACCGGAGTGTAAGCACCGTGTGGCTGGGACCCCTGGCCCCTCGCACAGTATTTGGCCTCTTGAAGGGCCTCAATCTTTCTGGACCACACCCGTGATCACACCTTTGGTAAAACTGCTCTGCTCTAGGAAGACCCACAGCGGCTGCCAGCGGAAGAGGAAACACTCCAGGCATCCTCCGGTCCAGTTGCTTTGAACCGGGGGCAGCACCCTTGAACACACACGCACAACCTGCCCTGGGGCTTGTAGAGCCTGCCAAGCTCCCCCCTGCTCTCAGAGCTCAGGGTCACGGGGGGGCTCCCGACAGGAGGGAGCCAGAGACTCCACCTGTGGAGGACAGAGCCCCCTGGACTTGCTCAAGGGATGGCTGGGGACCACATCTTACCCAACCTAGGCCATACTGTGGATGAAAATAAATGAATAACCAAGCAAGCAGGAGAGAAGCAAAAGGAATGAAAACTGTTTCCTAACTGATGGGTTCACGGGGACTTATTACACTCCTTCTACTTCTGTGTATGTTTGAAATTTTCCATAATAAAAAAGTAAAAAAAAAAAAAAACTATCTACAAAGATGTTCTTTGCAGTACTATTTATAGTAATAATAAAAAAGGAGATAATAAACTTAAGAATTCCAAATTAATAGAATATTTAACACAATGGAATACCGTGCAGCCAGAAAAAAAAAAAGAAAAAAAGAAATGAGACTGATCTTTATGTAATGATGAGGAGAGATTTCCAAACTTACTAAGTAACACAAGGTAGGTGCAGAATAATGTATATAGTATACACGCCATATATGTGAGGGAAAATGAGTGCACAAAATAACATACACATAAGCTTATCTATATATGTATATATGTGTATGTTGAGATATGCCTGAAATACAGCTGAAAAAATAAAAACCGTAAGAAACTAAAAAAACAAACACTGTTTCTTCCTTGACAAGCTGGCTCAGGGCTGTACCTGCAACCTGAGGACTAGTCAGGTATCATGGTGATGAGCGGGCACGGTCAACGGGGCCTAAGGCACATCTCAGAAATGAACGTGCTTGTCCAGCTGAACAAACGTAATAATGGAACTGAGACCGGCTGGGTTCCCGCCGGCTACCAGGAACCGTGCTCGGGGCTGTGCAGCCGTGGGCTCTTGAGCTCTTGAAAGCCCAGCTTCCCGGGAGGGCAAACGGCTAGACGCCAAGGCCTCAGCCAGGACCCCAGCCCCTCGCCCAGGGCAGAAGGAGCCCCCCTGGTAGCTGTGGCTGAGAGGCAGGCCCATGGGCGGAGGGGTGCCCTGGCTGGCGTGAAGGGGAGCCCCCAACACCCTGAGCTGCCCCAAGTGAAAAGCCACTGAGGCTGACACTGACTGGGGATGCCCCAGTCACCCTGGCTCCTTCCTCACACCTGTCTGAGTGCGGATCCCAACACAGCCTGGCTGGTCCCACGCCCTGTGTGGCCTGCGGGTTCCGCCTGCCTGTCCCCCAGGGTTGCTGCAGACTCTGGTGCTTTTACCTGGGATTATAAACCAGAGCAACTCTCTCAAGACCCTCAGACTGGACGCCTGTCTCGGGGCACAGCCCAGTCCCAGCTCCACCCTCTGACCTCAGCCCCACTCTTGAATCAAGGGCATCTCTCTTCAGGACCAAGCCGTGTACCTCGTGTCGCTTATGATTTAATGAGAGAGAGAGAGAGAGATGATTGACAGATGATAGATAGTTGATGGATGACTGATAGATAGCTAATTGATAGATAGATGAGATACACAGATGAAGACAGATGACAGGTTGAAGAGCAATTCCAAGCATTGGGTACTATCAACACTAGAGATGGTGCAAAAGTAGGTAATAATGGAGTATCAAGAATTAATACTTGCTTCCATTTGGAGTGAGCAGGGAGAACTTCCTGGAGGAAGTGACAGTTGTGTTAGGTAAAATTACTAGAGGGAAATTTCTACAAGTGCATGTGGTATGGTTTGGGCAGGAAGGGAAAAGGGAAGTAATGGGGGAAACAATTCTAGGTGTAGGACAATGTGAACTATGTGGGAAGGTGTCGGTGTTCACAGCTTGATGACTAGAAGAACTCCTTAAAGCAGAGGGTCTGCAGAGTACAGGGGGTGAGGCCAGGAAGATGGGCAGGGCCTGCTGTTGACTGGCACTTCACTGTACAACTGGTTACCCCAAGTGTGGAGACAATCCACTTATGACCCCTCAAACTCTCTCTCGTTAACTGTCCATTTTCTGTGTAGACTTTAAAGAAAAGGAAGAGAAAGTAAGAGACACAAGTTGCTCATCTACATAAAGTAGTATCTCACATTTCCAGAGATTATTTAGATGAAACACAATAAAAATATCAACTCTCTACATTTTACATGGGAAAAAATGGTGGGAGTGTTGAAACATGTACGTATACACAGAATGTCAGAGCTGAGAGGGCTCTGTAGCTGACACAGGTTAGCTCCAGGCTAGAATAGAAAATCATGTTTTCGGTTGAACAGTCCACTGTCAGGGTTTTTCACCAGCCTGTTTCAACCTACACAGACAACTTTATGATTCTCTCTCCTAACAAAATAACATAAAAATAAACAATGCAAAACAAATTTTATTTCAAACTCCTATAAAATTTTTATGTTCAAGGCGGGAGAATGAGGAATGTATAATACTTACACCTTTCTTCTTGTAATACGAAAATTGTCTATTTTATCACATAAAAAATGATGGGGAAGCCTGTTCAAACATGTAACTTCTGCATCTGAGCACCTGACGCAGAATTAGGAACACCAAGTGGGTGCTATTTACACTCGCAAGAGGGCTAATGTGCCCAATGACAGTGCAGCTACCCTCGGAGAGGGCTTTTCTTAAAACCACTTTCCTCAGAGGGCCCTTCAAGAGCATCTGATCCAGAGAAACCTCGGGGACGGTGGGGACGGTCGGCCTGGTGCAGCCATAAACAGGTTCACCGTCCGAGAGGAATCTAAGGTCAATCCTGAACCCGACTGAAAGCCTCTGCTGCCTGGCACTGCCACAGGCAGGCGATTTGAAACAGTAGCCGTGACAAAACTCTCCCCAGCCTTAGGACCGCTCCAAAGCCCACACTTGGGACACCATGGAACCCAACAGCCCGTCGCTCTTAAAACAGTTCATCTGCTCTTCCAGCAGCCGGTGCCAGAGGCAGAGAAGGAACCACCAGATGAGCCCCATGTGAATGAAGCATCAGCTGCAAAATGCTTCCTCTGGATCCCAAAGCAAGTGTAGGAGGCTCCTGCCCTGACTTTTCACTTCACGGGGCTGCCTCTCTGAGGTCAAGTGAAGCCGAGCTCCCGGGAGCGAGGGGACCAGCAGCCTCCACGCGCACTTCTGGAGGCCGTCCCGCTGCCACCTCTCCTTGCTCCCCGGCCCCTGGGAGCCACACTGCTCCTGTGCAGGTGGCCCTCCCGCAGCTGCCGGCAAACCAAGCCCCCTCGCTCCCTGGAGAAGGCTGGCCGCTTCTCCTTTTTTCTCCTCCTTTCCTGAGCACAGTCTAACTTGATAAGGGCCTGTCTACTTCGACTCACAGATGTAGAAAGCCCTTCAAGAAAGAAAAGCAATCTCCTGTGAGCTCAGAAGCCTCAGGCAAAAGCAGTGGCTAAAAATCTATTTAAACTCTGAGAGATTCTTCTGTGAAACGGCCTGGGGGAAACTTAGAAGGGGCCAAGGAAGAGGGGAACAAATGCCAACCCCTGGAGTCTGGCAGGAGGGCGCTCCCAGGGCCCTGAGAGAGGCCACCTGGGGTGCCTGCGAGGAAGATCCCCTCCACCCCTGCGGCTGGACTGTTAAGTGTGAGGGAGCCATTTCCCAAAGATGGTGACAGCCAACTAAAAATATGAACACCGTAAAAAAACCTCGTTCGGCACATAAAGTAATAGCAAATCCTGACACTGCACTTAAGATGTGTCAGTCACAGTTCCAAGAGCTTTACATAACTGTACTCATTTAATCCCCAAAACACCCCTATCAGTATGTACTTACTACAGCCCCATCTCCCATGACGGGAAACGGGCACAAGGAGGTTAAGTAACTTACCCAGGATGACACAGCTGGTTAGCGACTAAGACAAGACCTGAACCCAGGACGCTGGACTCCAGGGTCCATGCTCTTAACCCCAACGCCACGCTGCCTTTCTGACGGATGGACTATAGAGAGATTACAGAAGGAGAGGCCTCCAACCCAATGCAGGCTCCCCACAGACCACCCCTTGGTGTCACTGGCTTGAAAGAGTCATGGATTTGACTCACTTGTACACCCTTCATAGTTCACAGTTTATAAACACAGATACATGCAGTATATACGTTTGACTTCACATGCCCAGACTGATCCTAAAGGAAATGGTATTGAAAAGGTCCTCTACCTAAATTTTTTCTATGAGCATTTATTAAATTATTAAATATAATGGACATTTGCTGAGCCTTTACTAAGCCCCAGGCATGTTCTAGTGCATCCGATACTCAGAGAGTTACTAACAGCAGATTTAAGAAATAGGAACTTCACTACAACCTGGACAAATAGTGTGCTTCACGGAAACTGGCCAGAAATAAGGCACCATTCTTTGTCGGTCTTGTGTGTGTACAAGGCTAGTAAAAACCAGTGATCTAGGTGTATTTCATCTACTTCATGGAAAGTCATCTTCAGCAAAATGATTCAGAAGGAGAAGTGAAAAGAAGTCTCAGATCTGAATCTACAATTACCTTCTTTAAAAAAAATAAAATAAAATTAGCCTTGTGTTTAACTCTGGGGAAAGGTTAAATAGGAGTCTAAGGTTGTGAGATTGTTGTAAGAGAAGCACAGCCTGTTGGTAAATTTCTAGTTCTTAGAGCAGATGGTAGATTTATGAGTGTTCATTTTATCACTTTGCCTCATAACTTACATATATGCTATCAAATAATACATGGTAATACAAAACTCCGTGATTGTCCGACTTTTCTGAATCATGACTGCTACTGACGACTTAATATATTGCAAACTCCTGAGCAAAGTTCTCCAAGTTTCATGCAAAGTTGTCCAACAATGTGCTCCTAAATTAGAACCTTTTCATTAATCCATGATGTGGCACTGAACTGTTTGAATTACCTAGGAGCTCTGTGTTAAAGTCAAATTAATGTAAATAGACAGATATATTAACTGAACAGCAAAGGGTATTTAATTAAAGTCTAGTAGGATAAACATCACAGCACCAAAACACAATAGGAATTGCTAATTATTTTGCCTATGTCAAAAGAAAGTTAACATCGATTGTACGACAGTATGATAAAACTCCTAGTACATTAATGAAAAGAGTGGGAAAAGCCCTTCTTCCTTTTTTGTTGCAGCAACATAAATAAATGACAAAGATCCTAGAGCCACAAGACAGTATTACAAAATTCCTAAATGTAAATAAACATGACAGCTATGTGATCCAGAGTTATGCTGACGTTCCATATGGGCCTAAAATAGAGAAAAAAATTCAAACAATTATTTGGAATTTTATCTTTACTGGAATCCATCTTTGCTGACATCTGCCTAATATGGACTGTTCAGCCCAAACAGTTTTTTCTTATAAGTGTAAAAGAAAAAAATATGTATGTAATGAAAAAATATAAGAAATTTCCCCAGCATAGGCCAAGGAAAACAAAACACAAATGGTCTGGGGGAACTGCTACATTTATGGATTCCTGGGAATATATTCAGAAATCAAAAATGAATACAAATCTTAAAATGAGCCATAGCTTTTCAAAAGCACCAATCATCTTGTTACCTTTGCTTTTTCAAAGCACAAAATATTAATTTGATTCAGAAAAGCAACACAGCATGACATGGTCCAGCACAGCACCTCCGATCAACGCTGCCAGCTATAAACTTGGCACTTGTTTTGTCTGCACCTAGTTCAATAAATGCTGGAAAACTTGAAAAATTCCTAAGAGCAAAGCCGCCATTTTATACACCTGTAAGCACCAAGTAAGTGCCTCTCCCATTAGTCCCTTCATCACTTTTCTGTAGCAAGTTTGTGAAATGCGCTACCGCCAGAACATGTGTTTCCAATTGTCTTTGCTAGAAAAGTATCATCAAGCAAAGAGGCGGGAATGACAAAAAGAGAAAACCACCTCTAGATTGATTTTTTAAAAATTCACACAGTAAACATAGATTCTGGCATTAAAACTGTGTTTTCTACCCCCAGAAGCGAGCCTCCACTCCACTTATTTGCTGGGTCAAGCGGGACAGTCTGAGGTCAAAGCAGGAATCGCAGCTCTCGGTCCTGAAGACACACACAATAATTTAATAAACACTTACCACTCTGTGTAAGGCCCGTCATGGCCCCAGATGGATGCTCTACATGCCCAGTTGACGTTATGCTGGTTTTAAGCCTATATTAACCGCCCCAGGTCTCCTCCCAGGCTGACGGACCAGCGGCCGTGGGGCATACACTTCTGTCCCGTGTCCTCTGCCACATTTCGGCCCCTACCAGTTAGAGGGCTCAGGGGCCCCTCTACCCCTCCAGCCAGCTGCAGACAGGAGCTGCCCTGACTAGAGGCTCCTTTGCTGGTGGCAGAGCGGGCCGGGCAGCGATGGGAGCGCTCTTTCTATGTCTGGGGAGACTGTCTGCACCTTCAGGAATCCCACCTGTGTTCGCTAATCAGAAAAATAACAGCGGCATGGTAAGCTTCGTCTACAGCATTACATTTGACCCACGAGGGTGGCACCCTGATAAAGCCCATGTTACAGATGAGGAAACAGACACAGAGGGGCTCTGAGCATCTTTGAGATCAGCTCTCCTGTGTCCGACCACAAAACGTGCACGGCGCTGGCTCCGAGGGGTCATTTTCCAAGGCTGAAATAATTAAACTTTTGTTTCCTTCCCTCTTCTACAACTTCCAAGACGGTCTTCTCTCCCCGGGTGCTTTACAACCACTATGCTCAGCAAAACAGGTTCAGCTTCCTGCACAAAAGCAGCCATTTCCCCAGCTATTTCCAGCCCTCAATCTCTTAATTTTAAATAGCTCCCTCCTGGGATAATCTCCCCCTTCTCATATGAGATGGATTTAACGAGCGCAAACCCACTTCTGTGCGTCTGCTGGAATCCCTTCATGGGGGCCAGTTGTGCAGTGTAAACCCCGTGTCCCCGGGGAGCCCCAGGGGAGAAGCAGGTGTATCTGGGGGGCCAGGTCTTAGGAGGGGGAGGCTTGGAGGCCAGAGGTCCAGCAGACAGAGAAATCACCAGGAAAATGCAAGAACCAGAGACTAGCAGACAGCATTCAGAGCTAAATTCCTCACAAGTCTTATTAGTTTGTTCATCTTGCAAATAGATCTCGGAGGCCTTCCTACTGAGCACAGCTACAGAGCATTGAAGCAGATTCCTGGACCTCACTCCAGACTTTCCGAGTCTAAATCCTGGGTGTGGAGATGCACAAATCTGAGCTCTAAATTATGAGCTCTAAATTAGCTCTATATGTGAGGAGCACAGAGCTACCCCGTTGCAGGTCCTGGAACAGACCCGAGAATAACAGAAATGAAAAGGACACATTTCTCACACACAAGGCCTTCATGTCTCTGGGGGAGACCCACATGGCAACCCACCAATAATTTCCAAAGGCAAGTGATGCCTGTTAACTCAGCTCTCCAGGCAAGGTCTGAAGAGCTTTCCTCGTAAAGAATTTTTCAGGTTGCAAAACTTCACTAGCCCTGCTCACATTTGGAAGTCATCATAATCAGTGTGTGCACACCCTTTACTGCCCGAAGATGCTGCTCTATTAGTTTTGCTTTCTACAACATTTCATTTTAGCTCTGGCCCAATTTCTGCCACTGGGTTTGTTAATAGGAGATAACCTATATAGCACAAGTCTACTGTGGGATCAATGTATCTAACTTTAAATTTTCTTAATAATTTCTCAGCAGATCAATAAATGCATTTAGGATACTCTTCTGAAATTTTTCTGTCTGTAAAAGCCACTGCACAGCTCCCACCAGTTATTGCCCCTCAGGCCCAGTGTTGCCAGGTTTTCAGATTTTTTTCAGGAAAAGCCAGAACACTTGAGTTTTAGCTGAAATTTTCCTACTTTGGTTTTCATAACTAATTCAATATTTTTAAAAACCACAGATGTGACTTCTGCCCTTTACTGCTTAGTCAGCAAATACTGCCTGGATGGCTACCGTGTGCTAGGCACAGGCCCAGTCCCGGGATGCACCTGGGATGGGGCCTCAAGGAACAGGCTCTTTTTATGTGGACAATGCTATCATGGAACAGATGGCACTGGGCAGTATGCACTGAGCTGTCCCAAGAGTGTGGCATGGCAAACTGAGGCCCTGGGTTGCCATGGGAACCAGTGTTGCTGGCAGAGAGGTTCACACAGGCAGATGGGAGCCAGCAGCCCGGAGGCTGCAGAGGCCTCTGACCAGCTCTCCCTCAAAGAGGTGTGAGTGGGTTCAGAGGTAGCTGTGGACCAGGCCAGGGCAGAACAAGCCTAAATGCCTAACTCAGGCTTTTGGAGAAAGACTGAGGCACAGAGGCGGACCTGCCCTCGGGGATAGAATATCTTAAGCACGTTGCATTTTTTTTTTTTTTTTTTTTGCGGTATGCGGGCCTCTCACTGTTGCTGCCTCTCCCGTTGCAGGGCACAGGCTCCGGACGCGCAGGCTCAGCGGCCATGGCTCACGGGCCCAGCCGCTCCGCGGCATGTGGGATCTTCCTGGACCGGGGCACAGAACCCGTGTCCCCTGCATCGGCAAGCGGACTCTCAACCACTGCGCCACCAGGGAAGCCCAAGTATGTTGCATTTTAACGACAGCCTCAGAACACCTCGTGAAAGACCAACCTTGGGAGATTTCTATTTTTCTTACCCTCTCTTGCTAAATAGAACGATGCTAACTCTCCGGATATCATGGTTCAAAGCAGCTCCTCCCAGAAAGAAGGGCTCTGACTAGGCTGTTTTATTTCATTTCACAATGTTCACGGGGGAAATGTGTGATTATGGGGGTGGTTACTGTCTTGATGGGTTTGGACATTTTTACTGCATTCTGCTCCCTAGAAGTTCTGTTCTCAAGGAGGAAATTCTCAGAAAGGTTCTCATGAATAACAGTGAGTCAGGACCTCAGAACTGATGTGCTGGTATCAGTTTCAAAGCGGGCACCTAAATGTACTCTATTGGGCTTATGACAGGTTAGATATAATCTAAAAATGCCATAATCTAAAATTTAATGGTGCAATGGGAGAACTGAACATGTGTGTACTTTTCTAAAACAAACAAAAAGTCTCTCTTCATTAATTGGTCCAACCCAATAAGCAAACATTAAAATGTTTTTTTAAAAATGCTACTTTTCACCATGTCATGTGATAGATTAAAGATGGCTGCATTCTTTGCTGCCCCTGCCACTGAGGGATAAAGTGTAACCACTCTCCCCATGAATCTGGGTCCATTTTACTGACTTGCTTGACCAAGAAAATGTGACAGAAGTGCTGATCTGGGATTTCCAAGGCTAATTCATAAGAAGTCTTGCTGCTTTGGCCTTCGTTTCTTAGAATGCTGCCTCTGGAGTCTGACTGCGCAAGACCACCAATCTGTAAGGAAGCCAAGGCTAGCCACGTGGAGAGGCCACGTGGAAACACAGCCTCCCACTGTTCCAGTCATATCCACACAGGAGTCACACACACACACACGAAGAAGCCATGGGCTTCCAGCCCAGTCAATTTCAGACTGAAACTGCATGAAACATCCTAACCCCAAAGCAGAATCTGGTCAACCAAAAGAGCCACGAGGTAGTAGGACAAAATTTGTTTTGGGCTACTAAGTTTCGGAGTGGTTTATTAAACAACAGTAGATAATTTGAATAGGCAGGAAAAGAGAATGTGATTCTTTTTCATAAATCTTCCTTCACGGTCAGAGGAAAATATAGTGGATTTGGACAAATAATAGTTTCACATACATTCACATTCATTTTATGAAGTAAAATCTACTTCATAAGTTATAAATGTAATTTGAAGAGTAGAAATAATCACTAAATCAGTCAATAATATTTATCGAACACCACTGTGTACAAACTGAGAAGTGGAATATCTAACCTGAAGAAAAATTTAACAATTCCTGGCCTAAATGAACTATCAATATATGTAGTCATAGAAGTAGAAGAGGGTAAAGAATTATTTGAAAGGGGAGGGGAATTACTCAGTATATATATTTAAAGAACAAAGTTACAAAAGTACATGGGTTAAAATATACATACAAACTGAATATTCCAGGTTGCAGTCTTATCAAGAGCTGGGAACGATTCTAATCAACCTCTAGAAACTTCAGAACTTCCAGATGAAAGAAAGATTTGCAACGTATGTTTGTGACTGTAATGATGAAATATTTAAGCATGGACTAAATTTCTATTACTGCTTTGAAAAGATCTTTGTTTACTGTGATTTTTAATGGTTTATCATTAGTGGGTTTTTTTTTTATCTCATCAATAATAGTTGTGGAGGGTGAGGGGGAGTGAGACAAAGCTCCAGCAACATCTCCTTGGCTTGAGAATTATTTTACAACTAAGAGCATATCAATCCAAATGGCCATCTTCACCTAGAAGAATCTAGAGTGGGAAAGCTGGATGGATCCATTGGATTATTTCCTTTCTGGATGATTCTCTCTCTAGGATCGATAACTATTTTCTTCTGGTGAGGTGTTGGGCGGGGAGTAGGAAAGCAGTTTAATAAAACATCACTATTAATATTCAATAGTATAAGATCAAGATGGGAAACAATTTTCAATGGTCGACATCCCTACTTACGCCATATTCCAAACACCAAAGAGACAACCGTGAGCTGTGACATTTTCTGTTTTCATATCGTCTCAGGTATCCACATTCCAAACTAAGCATTTCCCACTGAAGGATCTAGTTTCCAGCCATTTCACACGCTCTTGTGCGTGTCTGCATATCTAATGACTAATATAATAATTAATGTTCTCTCATATAATGTGCATCTACCTACTTGAACTCAGCTGCCACAAGACACACTCTGGAAAAGACACTGCTACCCAGCATCACTTATCTTCATGGGATTTCAGGAAATTTCGTTAGTAAGGAAATTGAACCATTTTCTTCTTAGTAATTGTGTGAGGGTCGCAATTAAACTAAGACAGCACCAACTAATCTGTGCTGCACAACACACATCTGCCACCTCACAGTGGGTGACTCCAGCTCAAATCTGGGAGCTGACCCCTCCAAAGCACAGCAAAGCTACAGGATACCCAGCCAGGAACTTCAAACAGCAGACATGTAGAGGCAGATTTATAAACACAATCAATTGTTGTTTCTGAGAATTATATTGTGCAGCAAAGCAAGAATATGCTTAATCTTCCAAAGAGGTTCTCAAAGAGAACTTTAGAAGCCAGAGTATATACAAAACTACAATGAGGTATAACCTCACACGGGTCGGAATGGCCATGATCAAGAAGTCTACAAATAATAAACGCTGGAGAGGGTGTGGAGAAAAAGGAACCCTCTCGCACTGCTGGTGAGAATGTAAATTGGTGCAGTCACTATGGAGAACAGTATGGAGGTTCCTTAAAAAACTGAAAATAGAGTCACCATATGATCCTGCAACCCCACTCCTGGGCATATATCCGGAAAATACAAAAAACTCTAATTCAAAAAGATTCATGCACCCCAATGTTCATAGCAGCACTATATACAATGGCTAAGACATGGAAGCAACCTAAGTGTCCATTGACAAATGAATGGATAAAGAAGATGTGATACACACACACACACACACACACACACACACACACACACTGCAATATTACTCAGCCATTAAAAAAGAATGAAATAATGCCATTTGCAGCAACACGATGAACTTAGAGAACAACATACTAAGTGAAGTAAGCCAGACAGAGAAAGACAAATATATGATATCACTTATATGTGGAATCTAAAAAAAAATACAAATGAATTTATTTACAAAACAGAAAGACTCCCAGACATAGAAAAACTTGTGGTTACCAAAAGGGAAGGGCAGGGAGGGATAAATTAAGAGTATGGGATTAACAGATACATATTACTATATATAAAAACGATAAACAACAAGGACTTACTGTATAGCACAGGGAAGCATATTCAATATCTTATATGAACCTACAATGGAAAATAATCTGAAAAAATATATATAACTGAATTGCCTTGCTATACACCTGAAACTAATAAAATATTATAAATCAACTATACTTTAATAAAAAAATTAAAAAAGAAAGAAGAGAGAATATAAAACTTCTTTCCCTAACCAAAAAGAGTCAGACATTTATAAAAAGTCCTGGGAGTCTGCACCTTGTCAGTAAAAACTCGGAGAACAAAAGACTGCCCTGCTTCATTTCCCTGATGTGGTAGAAGACTGAGTAACAGCAACAAAGAGAAAGAAAAATAAGACTTCCTTATAAGTCAGAACATAATACAGGCTTACGGCTTTGAGGTAATTTTGCTGTTGAAATTCTCAAAGGATCCACAACTGTGCACGTAACATTAGAGGTCATCTCATGGAAAGCTACAGTCAACACCAGTAGAAAATATGGTAGGAAAAGCATAGAAAGGGTGAACAGGGCATGCCCACCACCTCTGAAATCACAGAGCTAAGGAGACCACTTTGAAGTGAAGGAGGTAAATTTAAGATAAATAAGAGAAAGAGGGCTTCCCTGGTGGCGCAGTGGTTGAGAGTCCGCCTGCCGATGCAGGGGACGCCGGTCCGTGCCCCGGTCCGGGAGGATCCCACGTGCCGTGGAGCGGCTGGGCCCGTGAGCCATGGCCGCTGAGCCTGCGCGTCCGGAGCCTGTGCTCCACGGCGGGAAAGGCCACAACAGTGAGAGGCCCGCGTACCGCAAAAAAAAAGAGAAAGAGCTGACTTTACATGGTGGTGGAAAAGCCAGGAAACTCATTGCATAGGAGACTGAAGAGGCAGACACTATACATAAGCTCAGAGAAGATTTAAAATCAGGGATCAGACTTCCCTGTTGGTCCAGTGTAAGGACTCAGAGCTTTCACTGCAGTGGCCCAGGTTCAGTCCCTGGTCAGGGAACTAAGATCCCACAAGCCACCTGGTGCGGCAAGAAAGAAAAAGAAAAAAAATCATGGATTTACAGTGAGTTGTACCTTTTTAACTTGGTTTTTTTCCTTTGAGTTTTGCTATTTTTTTAACACTGTGGTAAGAATGCTAACATGAGACCTATTCTCGTAACACATTTTAAGTGTATAATACAGTATTGTTAACCACAGCCCAATGTTGTTCAGCAGATCTCTAGAATTTTTTCATCTTGCATAACTGAAACTTTATACCCATTGAACAGCAATGGGTGTAAAGTTTTATGCCCATTTCCCCCTCCTCCCAGCCCCTGGCAACCACCATTCTACTCTCTGCTTCTATGAGTTTGACTATTTGAGATTCCTCATATAATCGGTATCCTGCAGTGTTTGTCCTTCTGTGTCTGGCTTATTTCACTTAGCATAACGTCCTCCAGGTTCATCCAGGTTGTTACATATGGCGGGATTTCCTTCGCTTTTAGGCTGAATAATATTCCTTTGTGTGTATATACCATATTTAAAAATCCATTCATCCATCGATGGACATTTAGGTTGTTTCCATATCTTGGCTATAGCGAGCAGGGCTGTGATGTAGGTGGGGGTCATATCAAGGGAAACCAGGCTGCTGATGGGCCCCCGCCCCCCAAAGCTGTCTTTGGTGCCATGTCACCTGCTGGACCAGGATCTAACACAACAAGGCTTTTTTTTTTTTTTTTGCGGTACGCGGGCCTCTCACCACTGTGGCCTCTCCCGTTGCGGAGCATAGGCTCCGGACGCACAGGCTCAGCGGCCATGGCTCACGGGCCCAGTTGCTCCGCGGCATGTGGGACCTTCCCGGACCGGGGCACAAACCTGTGTTCCCTGCATCGGCAGGCGGGCTCTCAACCACTGCGCCACCAGGGAAGCCCCCACAACAAGGCTTTTAAAATTTTTTCTAAAGCATGAAAATTTTCCTAAATTATCCTAATTATCCTAAATTATCCCAAATTATCCTTCTGCCTCTGCCCTCTTTACCTATCTTTCACAGCAGGGAGGTATCCAGCTATGGTCAACAGCTCCCTGCCATGCCCTCAGATCCTGGAGAAGCACTGCCATTGGTACGCACATTCCCAAACTACAACAGGTAATCCCGTATTTTTATTTCATATCCAGAAAGAAAATGTGTCTGTAAGGGCGGGAATGGGGGCCTCCAATTTAAAGACGCTAACTCAAAATATAGCTGCTTTTACAGAAATAACTAGAAACTAGGAGGCATGACTAGAGGGCATGCTTTTAACCAATCCAAATGCCTTTGCCTTTGGGGATGCCATGAGCCATGGGACTGGGGCCGGTAATAAACTGCACATACCATGAGTTCAGGAAAGCAAAGTTTCAAAACCCACAGTGATCTGCCTGACTCCTATGTCTTGCTACAGCTGTATCCTAACGTCCCTCTTAGGGCTATGTTTAGTAACAGTCATTATTCGACAAGGAGGAAGAGAAATTTATATCAAATATATTCACAGAGGCCCAGGAGACTATGCCCGCAAGTGGCATCTTTCCCCAGATAGATCCCGTAGGTTAGAAGCCTGAACCCCCTACAACAGCTTAATGAGATTCAGTGAGATAGTGTTTATGGTGGAGGCCACCTGGGACTTTCCCAGGCCCCTGGAATGCGTGTGTTATTTCAGACTCCAAAAACCGCCAAAGTGCACGGCAATGACATCAGATTCTCCACTACAAATTGCATGTGCCTTTTAGCCAGCCCTTAACTTGGCTTCTTGCTAAGCCAATCACTGTGGCTAGTAGTCAGGAAAAGGAGCTTTCTTGAGCACATGCACATTTTATTCATTGTCCAAACAGGAAAAAATAGATCCAGGAATTACTCACCTACCTCCTGTTGTTACCAACCTCTGCTAACAGAGAAACATAACTGAGCAGAAAACCATGGTCCAAAGGTGCATGGCCAGTACTCCGTGCTGCACTGTGCACATTGGCCATGCTCCTTTGAAACCCTTCCCCGCTCAGTTTTCCTAACGCCTCCCCAGTCATAAGCAAATGGAATACGCTTATATACGGGCCAGTTTCAGTCACGTTATTTTCTGCCTCTGTGTGACTCAAGTGTGCAAGTAACAACTGGCGCTCTTGATTCCAGTTGATCCAGAGCTCTTGATTCCAGACTTCTAGGAAGATTCCAGACTTCTAGGAAGGCTTTCCATAGAAGGATTTCTGCACAGGGTGGGAAACTGGATTGAATGACATCTAAATGACTCCCTTCTGATTCAGAGTTTGTATTTTTATTCCTCAAGCGGCAAGCTTCTTCAACACTCCTCGTCATAGGAATTTAAGAATTGCTCTGTGGGTGCCAACAGTGACCTTTGGAGAAGCAGACACAGGAAGACATCTTTTTAAAAGACGTCACAGCTCTGTGTTGATGGACTGACCTGCAGGAATGAAGAAGTGGAGGCCTTGCCCATTAACTGTGCCCCTCTCCTTGCCACCTCTGCACCCGATTTAGGGACGCATAGGCCACCCTCCCCTGCCAGCCTCTCTAGGCTTACTCATTCTGGAGATTCCAATCCCAAGGTTCCCTCTATTTGCCTCTGCCTCAAGCTCCCCAGAAACCCCAACCTTTCCCGCATCAGCTGATGGGCAGCATTCATTAGCGAATGACTCCCAGGCATGACAAAAGCCTGGTCAATCTTCCCTGTCAAAGGATGGAAGGTGTCTTATTCTTCTGTAACTCCCATTGCCCCTTCAACAAAGTTTCCACACTTCCAGTCACCACCAGAGAAACAAGCAATTGTCTCCCGCTAATACTTGGCAAAATCTTAAAAGCTGCTAAGGAAGGGGATCCAGGGAGAAGCCAAGGAGAGACTAACTCATTCTGCTTATAAGGCTTGCGGCCACCATCAAACAGTAATCCAGAGTGCTGTCATTTAGAAACAGCAGGAGCTGTACGGCACATTTTCTACATTATAAGAAACATCAATATGTTTTCCAGAAAGTTCTTTCCATAGACAGTTTTGGAGAATTCCTTTATCCTACATATCTCTAGGTTTAGATATGGATCAATACTACTCTGGTAAATAGTTCAGAATAGTGGTTCCTGACCATTTCAAGGATAGAAACTGTTTTTTAATGTTAAAAGATTATGTATCTCCCTATGGTAGTAGTTGTATTTTATATCTTTTGATTATTGAGAAAATACATAATTATAGAAGGTGATCATGAATTCACTAATGCTTCTAAATTGAATTGTTTTATTAGTCACAATGGGATCTACATGCACTTGAAAAAGTGTAATAGCACACACACATCCATAGGGTATCTAATTACTGTTTACAGACAACGCTGGATTCTTTTCCCCTTGCAGTAACCCCACCTCCGCCAGCCTCCCCCAGGCTAAGGCCCAGAGACTGAGAACCTCTGTGGTCTATGTACTTTTGAATTGAATTGAAGTGAAGTGAATTCCCAAACCCAGCATTTCACTAGGTTATCCCAAAGGAATTTGGATTCACATTTTCAAGAGGAAAACAAGCAAAATCATTTACTGTTAATTTTGTTTCCTTTCATGGTGCCCTTATATTCCTGTTATGATATTAAGCAACGTAACAGATATCAACAGAATAGATCTGCTACCATTTTATGTAACTGTCAACAAATATTAAATAAAAGAAGATACTTACAAATCACAACACTCTCTGCTCCCAGGGACTATTAGAGTCTAATTAAAACCCACAAGATCAATGCTACACTGAACGAAAAAAATCACCATGGGAACAACGAAGGAAAGAAGACTTTTGTTAGCAATCACACAGAATTACCCTGAGTAACACTCCTTCCCTTTATCCCCCCGCAAAAACACTCCTCTAGGCTTAAATATAAATAAATGTCAATAACCAGACTCTCATAAACACTGACTGCAGAAAGAGGAAAAAGAGCCCCAAGTATATGAGGTGGGAGGTGGAGAGACAGACACCAGCTGTTTTGTCATCTTTCCCGCAAAATCAGTCTAAGCAGATGTACTCACGAGTGTTTTACGATTTGGTTTCTTTGGTCTTGTGTTTTAACTGGTCCAAATTTGCTCTTTATCACCAGGATGGAGACAACCCCAGGCCCCCAACTGTAAAAGCTCAGCATGGAGGTTCAGGCTCTGTCACTGCGCTCCCTCCCTCAAGGGTGCATTGGGCTGGGAGGGAGGGGGAGGGGCTAGGCAGCAACCACTGGATGAGACCCCTCAGATTAACTAAAACCGAAAGCACAGACTCTATGTGGAATCAGATCCCAGGGCCAAGAGCAATCCACTTCCAAGCATAATCTTTGACATGAATATCACCTACTAGCAGTTAACAGAAAAATCACATTTCTATAATTTCAGGTTTATAAAAAAAAAAAAAGAAGCAGCAAAGATATAGCACGTAAATGATTGGTAAGGATTCCGGTGAATATCTTTACTTAATTCCATGTACTCCTGCTTGCTGGCAAAGGCTAAAGGGAGAAGAGTGCAAGTTTTATTTCCATTTTAAAACATTATAGGATAGTTCTCCTCTAGAATTCTTAGAGCAAAGCACCAATTTCATATTCCAGTTACAGAAAATATCATTCCCAAATGACCTTGACCAACTCAATGTACAAAACAGATTTTATGACACCAACTAATATTCTTGCTCTGAGCTCCAGAAATGGCCCTGGACTCCCTTTATGTTCCATGTGGTTAAAGACGCCCAGGGCCCATCACCTTGACCACTGGACACCTCGACCACTGAGTCCCCACCTGTGGTCAACTCAGCCGCCAACCAAGTGTCGATGACAACTCAGTCTTTTTACTAGCGTAACAGAATTACTCATGACAACGTTATTTCATGATAATTTAAAGCAGAGGTGGACAGAACCAAAATGGTTAAGTGAATTCTCCAAATAATTGTAAAACTCTTCTTAACCCTCCTCCTTCCTTGACAAATTTTCAAACTTAAAAAAAAAAAGTGATTAAATAGCAGAATGACTGGATGGATTCCTTCCTCTACCCATACCTGTACTCTGAAGACGTACAGATGGCCAAGGTGGGGGTGACAATGCTTTGCCTTTCTTTAATTCTTTTTTTTATGTATTTAGTTAGTTAGTTAGTTTGGGCTGCGTTGGGTCTTCATTGCTGCGCACGGCCTTTCTCTAGTTGCGGCGAGCGGGCGCCACTCTTCGTGGCGGTGCACGGGCTTCTCATTGCGGTGGCTTCTCTTGTTGTGGAGCACAGGGTCTAGGGGCGCGGGCTTCAGTAGTTGTGGCTCGCAGGCTCTAGAGCGCAGGCTCAGTAGTTGTGGCGCATGGGCTTAGTTGCTCCGCGGCATGTGGGATCTTCCAGGACCAGGGCTTGAACCCGTGTCCCCTGCCTTGGCAGGCAGATTCTTAACCACTGCGCCACCAGGGATTCTTGATGGTTTTAAAGTGGTCTCAACTAAATTACATCATGGCACGTGCTTAGCTACTCTGGGTGCTATACTGAGCAGATGCCATCCTTTCCATTTTGTAGAAACCAAGTTTCACACAGTAGGGGACTCACCCACAGTTACATGGCACTGACTCCGGAGAACCAGGCCACTGGCTGGGCCTCCATACTCCATCCAGTGCTCTTTCAAATACAGGATGAGCAAGGGGAAGGCCGCATGGACCACGAACTACAAAATTGGCACCTGCATTAAAGTGAGTCAACTGAAAGTATCAAGAGTATTTTTAGGCCCTTGAGATCGACTTCAAAATCAGAAGGCTAACAGAATCGACACACGACTGGACTGGTCTTTGCTCAAGCCCTAACCCAGCACCTCCGTTCAGAATGAAGGGCCACAGGCCTGCGAGGCTTCCTCAGGAAGCAGACATCAGGAAAAGCTGCCCGCCAGCAGCAGGCCTCCTCCTGAAGCAGAAGAGGATGTGTTTTCACAACAGTGGCAGCCATCTGCAAACATCAGTGAACTCTAATGAGACCAAGGCATCGCCAACACAGCGAAACTCCCATTTCCTTTGTTCCTTCTCTGATGCCATCCTTCTCCCATTGCCTCGGTTCCTTCTCTTCTTTTCCCCAAGAGTCAGATTAAGGGGGTGGGGACTGGTACGTGGTAGCTACCAAAGAATGTCATTTGACACTGAGATAAATGCTGGGGAGAGCTCCGCTCAGACACACAATGGGCCAATGTGTTTCTCTGATTCCCCATCTAAAACTAACTGCTTTATCCAAGGGAAAAGGCTGTGTTCCGCAGTCATTTTCTTTCTAACAAGAGCTGCTTGTATCCCCAGCTGACTGTAAGAAAGATTACATTCTGTTACTCACGAAGCAAATCACAATGGCCCCTACATGGCCCAAGCCCTGCAGAAAAGAGCAGCGGACGAGTGGAGAAGCCACGAGCTCTGACACTCCTGCCCAGGAGCCTGGCACCCTAGCGGCGCCTCTGGGAGCTAGAAAACACAACAAAAACAAACGAAAAGCCAGCATCATCGGGGCCTCCAGACTTGAGAAATAGCCTTTGAGAAAAACCAGTCTCTACAAGAAGCGTAGTGGGGATTTCACATGTGATTCACCTGCTTCATTTGGGGGGTGCAGGGCGGTGATAAAAAGGGACGACAGCTCAACATGAACCCCTCATGCCACCATGACCCTTCAAGGCCCAGATGCTTTCTTTCCCTGCTTTTGTCCTTTTTGCTTCCTGAATCCTCCTCCCCTAAGACGCACTCACGGATCACTCTGCCCTCTTTACGGCGTCTCTGGCACACTTCTGCTGCCCTTATAGACGATGCATCTTCAGGAAGATCAAGGCTGTCTGCATCAAGTGGCTGTCAGAACCCCTGTGATCCTCCTGCAGCCTGCCAGTGCAGACTGGGAACTGCTTTGAGAACTTAGGAAGAAAGTGATACTGCAGTAAATACCCAGCTCAGTTCGCTTCTAAAAGCTTTCTGCTGCCTTTCAAAGTGGCCTGTCAGCACCTCCCAGGAAACATTAGGCCATGGACGTGCAGCGAGAAAGACGGCATGGACAAAACTCTTCAATCTGCGATAAAAAAGATTGTTGAGATGGTGACACCTAAACTGAGGCCTGTTTTCAGCTCAAAGTAACCAAGGGCATCATTCCCAGGGCCGTCAAAGGCACTCACAAAAGGATGTTTTCTGGTCCGACTGAAATCAATATTGTGCTTTTGCTGTGGCTTAGAGAGCATTTAAACCTGATGTCAGTATCAAATATAGCATTAGCAAAAGAAAACACCAGCTTGGCCTGCAGGTGACATCAAATAACTCCTGCGTTAATATGTAGAAAACTACCAAAACTTTCAGAGACATTTTAACATGCTGGAAGAAAAATGGGAGCATTTATTTCTGTATTTGCTTTTAATTTTGTTAGTTTGTGTTTAAAGATACATTAGAAGCATTTTAAAAATTAGTAATATTATGTTGCATTTTTCTTCTTTCTTTTTTGGATAAACATATCTTATGTCTAAGGATCTTCTGGAGTTAAAGAGGGTGACTTGTTACCACAGAGTATTTACAGAAATGACAGAGAATTACTCTGTGATATTAGAAGAAAAGAACATTCATAAGTAGCAAAGATTGAGAACATGACAGGAAAAATAAGTAGACAGTGCTTTAAAAATGGCTAGTGCATATATTTTAACCTTATTTCTTTGACCCGTAACCTTTTGGGTGGCTGAAATGCAGATGTGATGGCTGGAGCTGGAGCAGCCATCTTGGACTACAAGGAAATCTTGGGAATGTAGGCCAGCTACAGGTAGCAACAACAAGGAGTCTGTGGCCTTGAGGACTTTGCAAAGCAAGTGACATTTTCCTATTGCTCACAAACCTCAAGCTAAGTTATACATCCCATATTAAAACCCTTGAGATAAGCATAAGGTTTGGAACAACAGCTGTCAACTAATAAGCAGGGCTATTTTCGGAGCCAGAATTGAAAAGTATGCATTGGCCACCAAAAGTAAGTAGTAAATATGTGGGTCAACCATGGTCCAAAAACAAAATAAGACAGAACAACAAAAAAAATGGCCGTAGCATGAATGAAATCTAATAGAAGTTCAAGTGGGCCGGCTAGTCACCCATCTGGTCTTTGAAGGAAAGACGCTGTACCTCTACTACCTAATGCTGTGTCTGGGACACAGTACGTGCTCAATAAATACCTACTGAATGAATGAAGTTGAAGTCAAGGATAGCTAGTCAATCTAAAATCCAAGCCCAGGGGACCAATTATTAGAAGATCCCTTTCAGAACAGAGCAAAGTAATAAAATGTCAAACTCTCAATTTTGTGTGAAAATGTGCCTTAGAATCAAAGCCCTTTGATGGTTCAAGAGTCACCACAGTGGCAGGAGAGAATAGAAGTTAACAGTTCGTGAGAATTTAAAGCTTTATTCTGAGGGATCTGAGAAGACTGAATCTACAATTGTCAAGGTTTCTGCGTATGGATATCCTGAAATTCTGATTTCATAAAGCTTAAAAATAAAAGAGCAACACACAGTGTCCGTCTGAATTGAAAGAACACAGATGAAAAGCAGAGATCCCTTTGGAATTCCTGCCTGAAGAAAATGCCCCTTAGAACCTGGAGATACCAAGATCAACAACACCTGCTGTTATCCTAAATAAACCCAGCTCAAAAGAGAAGCTCCGCAGAACAGGAGATTTCTACCATGTAAAAAACTAAATATAACAGATAACTGGGGAGGGGCAGGAGAACAAAGATATTGAGCTTATTACCCTCCTCTAAGGACCAACTGCAGTTTCTTTATTAAAAAGAACACTTCCTACGTTTTAGCGATCTTTTATGAGATTTGTCAAACATCTTGATTTCTAATTTAGGTTATAAAATCTAAGCCCATTTCCTTGACAGTAGAGAAAATTAAGAAATCACAAATTCTATCAAAAGCAAAGACTGAAATTATAGCATTTAGAAAATGGGGGGTACTGTATCTTAAAATTAGCATAAGACCCTGAATCTTTAAACAAAAATAAAATCCATAATTGCGTTGAGCAATTTCCATAGGAGATCATATACAACACACACACAGACAAATACTCTTCCAAAAAAAAAAAGCTACATCAGAGATATTACTGCTTAGAGACAGAGGAGTTCCGGCAAAGGTGGGATATTTGAGGTTGTAGACTAGTAAACCAGTGTTTCCCAAAGGGTGACTCATAAAGCAGATGGTTTTAAGTGATTCATGGACAAAGTCCTTAAGTCCTTGCAAGTGAGTCCGTTTGTAGGGAAATACTAAGCGCATTAGGAAATTAGTAGTACAGGTGGTAGGTAGGCAGTTTACAAATACCAGTAAAATATAAGTCAGAGGCTGGAAATCTGTCCAGTCCCAGGTCAGGTCTGGGTGGAGGGAGGGGCTCATGAGGCACCCCGACCTCAGCCTCAGAACGCGCTGACCAGGTGTCAATACGGTGCTGAGTCGGCCAGTAGCACTGGGGCCATCCAACCTTCTGGATGACTCACAAGAGCTCACAGGACCCCAGGACCGTCAGCATCCTCTGTGGTCCCCACAGTTCCGGGGACCCCATTCACCCCGGGGATCCCAGCAGGCACCTTCCGTTCCCTTACTCTGCTGTTTCGTTTCCCCTTAAAAGTATATCCACCTTCAATAGCGAATAGCCAAGAAACAAGGCTTCCAAAAAATAATCTGAGATTTTAAAAATTTCTCTCAAATGCTTCTTCTATTACCCTAAAGAAACGAGTTTGGTTTAACCTGAACCAAATGCTCCCTGAAATAATCTTTTTGACTGTAGTCCAGCAATAGATAAATCTATTAGTTCATTATTCCATGTATTCATTTATTAGTAAATGCTCACTGAATGAAGACATATTTATTAAAACAATAGAGAGCCTACTATGTGCCAGGCACAGTTGCCAGGACCTGGGGGTACACTGCCCTTGTGGAGCTCACAGTCCAACTCATAGAATGACTCTGCTTTCTAGTTCAGGTGCGGGTCTGGACTTCAGCTTTCTCTATCCAGACAACACGCAGCAGGGAAAACGGACAAGGTCTTTGTTCTTCCATTGGTCACTTCTCCAAATACCTCAAAAATTGTTCTTATTTCTGATATCGATTTGTGCTAATTTTATCAAAGGAAGATGCCCAAGGATTAGTTTAGCATTTGTAAGCTCTGATGAAGGTCAAGATCACAGCAAAGGTTAATTGGTTTCTTTGTAAATCATAAGCATAGGCATTCTAGCTCACCATCTCGACATTCCACCGTGACAGGAGGTCAGATCACACCCAGAAAGAAGGGCGCCTCTGCAGGCATGCACAAACAGAAGACCAGATTTTTGACATCAAAGTCTCTCCCACAATCGACAAAAATTATGAAATAAAAGCACTAGTACGTTTTTGCATGTAGGGATCCATAATATTGTAAGTTAAAATCCGGTAGAATCAAGTGCTGATCACGGATATGTGCCTCGAGGAAATCTGACTCAAGAATCTCTGTGGATAATATTTATGAGAAGCACAGGTGCCTTCTACTTTATTGCTCTTTGCACACCTGCATTAGCTGACCCGAGTCAGAGGCGAGGAGGGGTGTTGAAATCCAATTGTCAAGAGGTACAAATAGACTTGCAGTAAATATATGACTTTTTCAGAAGCTGGTTTGGTTTTTTTAATTTATCTCTTGAAGTAATAAGGTTGATCTATTCACAGGCTGGTTAGTTCCAGGCCCTTCAGTTTGCAAAGAAAATAGTCTACAAGAAAAGAAAGGAGGAGAATATTGAGTGTTTGGGAATTCCTGAAGTTCATGAAACAAGTTGATGATTTACCTCTTTCTTTAGTTCTTAACTCAAGTGTATTTCATGGACTCGGAACTATTCTTCTTCAAATACATTTATTTGCTAACATTTATAAATATTTACTGGAGTTGTTACCATGTGTCTCAAAAACATCATCAGATAAGGGTCACGATCTGTTATGGAAAAATCTGCAAATTTGTTTGGCTTGAGAAATACTATAAATGGGTCATTTCCTTAATGACTCATCAGAGGCCTCCAATTAGACAGAAAGGAGATATAAAGGCTGTGTCAAAATAATCGTTGTTATGTGTTAATTCTTATGATGTGCCACCTTCTGCTAAGTGCTTTACCTGTGAAATCTCATTTGGTTCTCAAAACAATCCTCTGTGGTATATACTATTATTATCCCCATTTAAGAGGTGAGAACACCAGGGCCCAGAGAAATTAAACCTGCTCAAGATCACATGGTTACAAAGTGGAAAAGCTGCAATTTAAACCAAAAATCTGCCTGATGACAAAGCCCATCAATGCACATGGGAAAATTCAGGGTAGTGGTTTGCCTGAATTTTCCCATGAATTCGGGAGTGAATTTTCCCGTCCATAAGAAGTCAGGAGGCATAATGGAGCCTTCTGATTCCACTGGAGAGTAAAGCGTAGTTCATGTGCCCCGAGGACTAAGAGACTAAACGTAAAAACAATTAAAAGTGGGCTCAAAGTAAGTAAAAGAAGCCAGACACAAAAGACCACATCTGCTATGATTCCATTTTCATGGCATTCTAGAAAAGGAAAACTAGAGTGACATAGTGAATCTGTGCTCACCAGGGGCCGACGGAGGGACTGACTTCTAAGGAGCCCAAGAGATGACAGACGGATGAGTCTTCATTATACCTGTGGGGACGTTTTCACGATTGTACGTATTTGTCCAACTCATCCAGCTGCACACTTCAAATGGGTGAAGTTTATTTTATGTAATTTTTACCTCAATAAATATGATTATGTTAAAGTGGGCTTAAAAGGAAATTGAATAATAGTCATATAATATACAATGTATATTATTTCTATTCCTTTTTAATCTAACTTTCAAGTAAACCTACCTTTGGTGGGAAACTCTTGAATATATTTGAAGAACCAAAATCTTTCATGGTTTGAAGCTTCCTAATTCTTTATGAACCTAACCTCACTGCACAGGAAATTTACCTTTCTCTGACAAATGTTTATGATTATTTATGATAAGACTGTGGTCCTGCATGTGGTCCTGCATGATTGTGGAGAGGCAAGGTACGTGCAAAGAGGCCTCAAAGTCAGATGACTTTCACTCTTGGCCTGGTCCTCTGAGTCATAGCTGTGTGACCCTGGGCAAGTCACTAAACCTCCCCGAGCCTAAATTTTCTCTTTTATAAAATGGGGATAATAGTGTCTTCCTTTAAGGGTTTATGAGAATGAAACGGGCTAATTATAAATAAAAGCACTTTCGTTCTTATTATTTTAATATGTTAATAAGTTCTCACATAAAAAAATAGGAAAATAATCTCTTCAAGAAACTGACAGTCCACTATAGTACCAACAGTTGAAGCCATAAAATCTAAAGTTTCATTAAATTTCTTATCTGTCTTTCATTGTTCCAAGCACACAACTAGAATCTGAGCAGGGACCTTGTGTATTGTTCACGGGGCCTGACCACGTGCTCAGCACGCTTAATAACAACACCTGGGTAATTAACAATAAAAGATGAGAATCGGAGGGGAGATGGTAGGATCAGTATATGCAAGTAGAGGGGAATGTACTGTAGGTGGAAAGAAATGGTTTCTGTTGAAATTAAGTGCATGTGGAGCAAAATTTCTTTTTATTATTTGTGCGGTTGCAGTATTCAATGTAGTCATTTAATAGATATAGTGAATTTTATCCCCCTACCACACATAATCCAGACAGGAAAAAATACTCATTTGGTAGAAAAATAAACTTCATGGTAGAACAAAGTTTCGCTCTGCAATTATCCCAAGTGGCGCCTTTCAGTTACTTGAAGGCAGAACTTAGCACCACAATTAAAAGAAATTTAAAAATATTTTTAAACACTGCTGCAAAAAGCTTCTAAGTGTTGTTGGGGAGAAAAGCTCCAACATCTGTGGTGTCTATACAAGAGGCCCACTCGCCCTACGCCTAGAATGCAAACATTACAAAGCAAGGTTAAAACTCAAATGAAATGGCTGCAGCCTCCTTTCTTGACAAATGGTCTCCACGTGGACCTGGAAGGCCAAGTTCCCATTTAGGATTCTTGGACTCCCAGGCACTTCTAGCCCAGCTCCCAGCCCTGGCCTCCCTCCCCTCCCCCCCTTGTAGCCCCATTCCCCGTCCCTTGCGTGGGGACAGCCCAGCCTGCACGTCCAAGCGCTGTTCCCCCGACCCACCCTCCCCAAGAGCTAACCTGACCCCCAAGGTCCTGCAGTGACACCCCTGAGCACGGGGAAGAGCTTGCACAGTCTCTGAAAGTAGGTTCGAGACCATTTGGATGAGGAATTCCGGGTCCTGAGTACCCAGAGCACGGTCTACAAGAAGGGGGAGGTGTGTCTATCCGGCCCCTCGGGCTCCTGACCCCGTGGGGAGACAGAGCAACAGGAGGGCCTGAGCAGAGACCCCTAAAGCCAGGACAGAGGCCTCTCTTGCCCACCCTGGAGACTAAATACACAAATAAAACCTTCAGCAGATGAAACAGTATTTTATTCAGACAATATATATTTATAAATGTATATATGTATGTGTGTATTATACACGTGTGTATTATATGCACATACATAATTATATCAGTATAAATCCTGATATCGCAAGTCACGTGACGCAGACAATACAACAAGGAGTTACAAAATGAAGCGATATCTGCCAACCGAAGGGTCAAGAAAGACACTTCGGATGAGATAGGGATTAAGCTGGGTTTACGAATGGATAGAATCTGGCTGTGGACAGGCTTGAGGTGGATAAATGGTAACTGCAAAGCTGAGTGTGAGCGCAGCGTGTGCGTTAGGTAATAAAGGATGAGTTTCTGGAGATGGTTATCTAGATAAGAGGGTACCCAGATCCAGGTAAGAACTCAGACAGACGCCACGTATTCCTAACATAACGAATACCACCACATTCAGACTTGGGTGCAGCAAGTAAAAGGGAAGTATGGCCACTCCAAATTCTTTTTGGAATAAGGTTATAAACAGAGGCGTATGATCAAATTAAAAGGTAATCGCTAAAACCTACAGTCAGGGGCTTCCCTGGTGGCGCAGTGGTTGAGAGTCCGCCTGCCGATGCAGGGGACACGGGTTCGTGCCCCGGTCCGGGAGGATCCCACATGCCATGGAGTGGCTGGGCCCGTGAGCCATGGCCGCTGAGCCTGCGCGTCCGGAGCCTGTGCTCCGCAACGGGAGAGGCCACGGCAGTGAGAGGCCCCCGTACCGCAAAAAAAACACACACACAAAAGAAACAAACAAACCTGCAGTCACCCTCACGCACTCCATGCCACCCACTGACCCAGTCTTCTGGGCCAGCACTGTGTGTGGACACAGAGCTGGTGAAGGGGCACTGGCCCCAGAGGTGGCTTGGCGCCGGAGCAATTGCTGGGAGAAGGGGATCAAGTCTGATGTCTTGGTTTCATAACTACTAAACTCTAGGCATTTGGAAGCTTTTAGTCTCACACCCTAACCCCACCCCCCTCTCAATCAGGCTTTTTCCAGACTGAAACCATCTTGCCTTCATTAATTTTTTTTCTGCATCTAAATATAGTTTTTAAAAAACAACAACATTAAAGGCCTGGGATCAAAATGTGGAAGAGGGATGTTTCACTTTCAGACCAGGCTCTATTTTAATAGACTTCCCAAATAACGTCTCCAGGACATGGGGCGTAAGAGAACTCGTCTCCACCCCACACCTGGTGCCCTGCACTCATGCAGCCCCTTCTCCACCCCAAGATGGCAGAAGCCGTGAGGGGACACTGGGCCAAAGTCGGGTGCTGCACCCCGGGCACACCCGTGCTGGCCTCTCTAACCCAAGCCTGAAAGCATCCTCTGTTGTTTTAAAAATAGAAACCGTTTTGGCCAGACAACCACATGAAACGGAGATGTAACAGGAAGACAGGGGCAAGACAAATGAAGCAAGGTTTCATCTCTTTCCAGCCCAACCTGCTCTTGTTTATTTTTAATAAACTGTGATGGCCTTCTCTAATCAAAAATGCTGCAAGAAGCTGGCACAGGCAAAAGTAGCTCTTAGAATCCCTCATCCCTCTGGGTTATTTATCCCCGTGAATTCGGAGCTATTGTTTCCAACAGTTTTATACGAACTATAGAAATAAACTCTCTGTGTGTCTGTATGTGTGCGCGCCCTTTGTAGGAGTCACTGGAAGCGTCTCCTGGGCCCTGCCCCAGGCTCCACCTCTATCGACCTGCTCAGAATTGCTGCCCTAAACCCATTTCCACCGGGACTCTTCCCCCTGGGGGCCCTTATTCCCTCTGTGTTGAACCCAGCTTCTGCCTCCGTGTTCCCTTCGGACTTTGCCTTGATCACTGCACTGATCCTCCTGCCTGGCCCTTCTCGGACCACCAGCTCCTCCAACACCTGCTTTGGTCTCATCCTTGTAGGATCGACCAGGCGCTGAAGGGACCCTCAATGGGGAAACGATGGCCCGTGAAGGCCTTTTTACCAAAGGCTGCCCATAAAATGTCTTCTGCAACTGAGATGGGAAAATTTTCACTGACTCTCCTGGATTTAGCAAGAAGAAATACATCCTCTTACTGGAGTGTTATCTCAGAGTCTTGTTCATTCTCAGAACTGCTTGACTCAACACTGGTTTCCTGGTGCCCACAACCAAATCTCCCATCCCGTGACAGGAGTGGAAACAGAGACTAGTGCCCTGAGATTCTGCTGTCAGCCAGGTCGTGCTCACTAATGGTGGTTTCACTGTGGATGTAGAGACTGTCCATGATAATATTCTGGAAGCGTGGAACTTGGAATCAGAGAGACAAATTAAAACTTTTACTCTGCCACTTATTCACTGTTTGACTTTGGACCAGTTCCTTGACCTCCTGGTCCTCATTTTCTTCACTTATAAAAAATAAAGCTCATGAGGGCTTCCCTGGTGGTGCAGTGGTTGAGAGTCTGCCTGCCGATGCAGGGGACACGGGTTCGTGCCCCGGTCTGGGAAGATCCCACATGCCGCGGAGCGGCCGGGCCCGTGAGCCATGGCCGCTGAGCCTGCGCGTCCGGAGCCTGTGCTCTGCAACGGGAGAGGCCACAACAGTGAGAGGCCCGCGTACCACACACAAAAAAAATAATAATGTTAGCTGACTCTGAAAAATAATAAAATAATATGTATTTATTCATGCATGCACGTATGCATTCATTCAGTGCATATAATATGCCAGGCACTGTTCTAAAAGTTTTGCTTTTTAATTAACTTTTTAATTAAAAGTTAAGACATTTAATTTCAAACATAACGCTAAAAGGCAGATATCTGCACTTTACAGAAGAGAAAAACTAAGGCCCAGAGAGGTCAGGGTGCTACCCAAAGTCACACAGCTAGTAAGAACATTAAGTGGTATTCTAACACTAGCAATCTGGGCAGAGCGCTATCAGATCAATAGGACCCATACATATCCCCAAGCAGCTAGTCCATCTTGGTTTGCTGGGTTGGAAAAGTCTCTCAATCGTTCACGGTAAAGCTGGATGTGTGTGGATTCTCTTCATGTGGATGGGTTTCGCCATCACTGAGAGCAGCCACTGTGGGTCAGTGAATAGTCCTGGTGGTGCCCTGGCTGCTGTTTTGGTCTTGTTCAAAGCCCACAACCTGGTTTCTTTTAAGTCCGTGTTCCTCTCGCTGGAATGAACGCTGAGGTTGGGACACGAGGGGCTAGAGCAGAGCAGAGGGGGTGGGGTTATGGGCAGGATCTGCAGGGCTCTCCCTCGCTCTGGCGGTGGGACCCTAATCCGAGTGACCTGTGGACAGTTACCTGAGTTGGCCTCAAACTAGTAACAGAGGAAATGACTCCCTCACTTTTGCCCAATGATGTTTTTTGACCGAGTTCTGGATAAATCCTCCTTGAAAAAGCCTTAGAATTGTTGCTTTAAAAAAAACAACAACAACAAAAAAACCACCAGGAGCCTTGCCAGGGGCAGCGGATGCCTCTAAGAGGGCACCTGTTGAGGACCATCCAGAAAGAAGGGAGTGGAGTCTTCCTCAGGGGGTACCTGACTGAAGGGTCTCAGGCTGGGGCGATTGCAGGCTTCTTCTGCAGGGGCAACAAAGCATATTATTTGGTGCCCTCCAGGGAACGCTTTCTACATCAAGATAAAAGAGCCCTGGGCAAAATGCCAGGAAAATGATGTATTGCAAACATTTTTTTTTCTCTTTAGTTAATGGAAATAATATTTACTTGCCCATGGACAAACAGGCAACCAGGAGAAAGGGGCGTAGGAACATGTGAGGAGTTTTGAAGGCAGCGGAAAGAGGGCTCTTGTCCTCCCTCCCTCTCTAATCTACTCATCTTTCTTCTACCAAACTAATTGTTGATAACAGCCATAGTTCCTGCATCAGTAATGAATGTAGCATGTGGACGTTTTCAAGTAACTTCATGCAATTATGTGTGCCTTCAACAGAGCACTGCTTCTACTGTTCTGAGGCTGGATAATAAGTATCGCTTCATCAGTTTTACAGTCGCTAAAGCTGAGGCACCAAGAGGATGAAGGATCTGAATCGTGAGTTAACCGTGATGCTAATGCTACACTTGCACACTCTCGGTGCTTGGACGGGTACTGCCCCTTTTTATAAACTTTGTCTTCTTACATTATTTAACTGGAGAGCGAAGACTTGTTTATATTGCCACAAAATACTTTTCCTATAGTATATTGAGTAATAAAATCTTTGTACTGAGAAACAAACAGGTTCAGATGTAACACCTGTTGGAGGATCCAACGGGATGTTTGCAGCACAATTCACTTGTAATGTAATTTTTATTAACTTCAGTGCCCTGACTGTGCTTCCCTCCTGGCCAGCACCCAATAAGTCCTTTCAACCCACCGCTGCCTCCCTTCCCGGCTCTAGCTCTCTCAGTCCAGGGCCACGTGATGCCTCAGCATGTTGTGAGCATATAGTCATCCAAAAACTTGGGCCCCAAGTAGTCTGAAAGTCATGGTCACATGTCTCGAGTCAAGACAGTTCTCAGCGCTTCTTATACCAGAGACTGGAGAATCCATCACTTCGCCGTTTCCTACAGCTCCTAAAGCAGCTCCCAAAGCGAGTTCAGATACTGGAAGTGAGGGCAAGGAACTGTGAACTTAGTTGCACTGAGCATATCTGCAAATCAAGATCAAATATCTAAACCACGGTGGTGACATCGTGCAGACCTCCCCCCCTGACGCGGGCAAAGACAAGGTGCAGACTGGCAGCTTCTCTGGGATAGACCACGTCTTCCACTGTCCCCATCCCCAGGAAGACTGCACACCACATGCCCTTGTCACTCAACCTGCAATGTGTCCTGGTAGCCAGAGTATACCTCCAGCCCCAATGTCCAGACCAGCCATGGAACTTGTTTTGGCCAACAGAATGCAAACAAATGTGGCACTGGCCACCTCAGAAGAGAAGCTTTAAATTCAATGCTGTGGTTCTGTGTGGCATCCTGCTTCTGCCTTGTGCTGTAAGAACAATCTGTCCAGACAAATGCTACTCTTGAAACCCACCTGGGGACCTGCAACCCAAAGGGCAGCTCTGAGTTACGGGAGCAAGAAATAAACATTCACTCTTGAAAACCATTGGACTTCTGGAACTGTGTGTTACAGTAGCAAGGCTAACACATTGGCCTAAGTCATCAGAGACACATAACTAGTGGGTTTGATCTTCACCTTCCTTGCACATGTCCCGCTATGTGGCTCGCTGGAAGGGCCCAGGGGACCAACAGTGACACTCAACATGCTTGAACTATTTTCAGTCACACAGAAAACTGGATGGTCACCAGGACTAATGATTATCAGTAACTGATGGCGTTTATTACTAAACAGTTGGATCTGAAATATTCTTTAAACAGGTGCACTGCTGGATTATTTGGGCCAGTTTGTGCTGAGTAGAACTGAATTATCTGAGCTTCGTTTCCAGTTTAATCTGGACATTCTGGTATTCACCATTATCAAAGCTTGTTCATGAAAAAATTCATTCCATAAGTATTTACTAGGCACCACTGCATGCCAGGAACTGTACTAGGCTAATCTGTTGCTGTAAGCTATGTAAATTTCACTATAATCAAAGGTTATTTCCATTTTTTGCAAAGTAAATGATACTCTAGCTGTGTGTGTTTAGGTGTACAGAGTGGTGAAGCAGGCCAGGGAGAGGTGATAAATGCAAAATACTTTCCACATCACTACATGTCTTTTCCCTACATACTGGGGAAGCAGCGTAGTGCAGTAAGTACGAACACAGCCTCTAAAGTCAGACAGCCAGCTTTGAACACGTAGTGCTACTACTCAGTGTCTGTATGACCTTGAACAAAGACCTCTCCAAGGGACTTTCCTGGTGGCGCAGTGGTTAAGAATCCGCCTGCCAATGCAGGGGTCACGGGTTCCAGCCTTGGTCCGGGAAGATCCCACATGCCGCGGAGCAACTAAGCCCGTGCCCCACAACTATTGAGCCTGTGCTCTAGAGCCCGCAAGCCACAACTACTGAGCCCACATGCCACAACTACTGAAGCCTGCGTGCCTAGAGCCCATGCTCCACAACAAGAGAAGCCACCGCAATGAGAAGCCCGTGCACCGCAACAAAGAGTAGCCCCCGCTTGCCACAACTAGAGAAAGCCCGCGTGCAGCAATGAAGACCAGACGCAGACAAAAAATAAATAATTAAAAAAAAAAACCAAAAAAACACCTCTCCAAGCCTCAGTTTCTACATCAGTAAGAGCATCTACCTCACTGGCTTTCCACAAGGAATAAACGAGAAAAGCACATAAAGCTCCAGGCACAGATCCTGGCATTGAGTATGAATTCAACATATATTATTGACTTTTATTAGTTCTGTACCCATGGTCCTCAAGTAGAGTTGCTTCATCTTATTTTTCATTTAACAATTTTACTTCTCCCAATGTTCTACATTAATAAACTACTGTGGTTGAGATACTGAGGGACCTTATCTCCTAATTAAATCCTACGTATGAGGGAGAAGGAGATAAAGTGCATACGTGTTTTGAACATAGATTTCCATGAAACATGGGGACTTTTCTGTATGGAAATAACACACACACACACATACACACAAGAATGGAAACGTGTTTTTCTTCTTTTACGCTTTACTTTTTTATATAGGAGGCTGTGTCTAGATTTACGTGTGCTTGTCAGAGAGAAATTAACACAGGGACCCCCCCTTTCCTCCCCTGCTGCAAAGCCAGAAAGATCCGAGCCCTACGTGATCCTTCCAGACAAAATGCTGCATCTATTTTCCACCTCTGCCATGATCTCCACCTTCTAAAAGTTTTGCTAGGCCCCTCTTTCCAACTTCCACCAGCAACTTACTCGAAGACACAAAACTATTCCAGACACACAAAAAAAGGGGCAGAAACAGAAACCTAGGGACTGTGTGTTAGGTTCACTCTGGGTTGGCACTGAAATGGTCAAAGACCCTGGAACCAGAAAAGACTCCAATAAGTCAATGGCCCAGTTCTCTCCCTGCAAACAGGTCAACTTCCCAACCTGGAGACTCTTTGCCCTGTTTGCAGGGACCAAATATTCACTGAGGACATACTGCATGCCAGGCAGGGTGCCAGCTTCTGCAGGAGATACAAAAATGGGTGCATCTCATTAACCATCCATGAAGCTGCCCTCAGGGGACTTATACTGATTATGAACAATATTACTAATCATTTACTCAACAAATATTTATTGAGCACCTACTGCATCAAGGTCCCATTCTTGATACTGAAGATTCAGTCGAGAATAAGAGAGATTTTTAAACTTCTGCCCTTGAGAAGCATACATTTTAATGGAAAGAGGTAATAAGATTAAAAAGTAAGGCATATATTATATTAGACAGTGATCAGAAGAAAGGATTCAAAATAAGTAGGGAAAGGGCTAGGAAGTGTAGGGGGATCTCCACTTCAGGCAGGGCAGCCAAGGGGTGGAGATGCAACAGGAGGTGACATTTGACTGAACCCCTGAAGGAAGACAGGGAATAAGCTGTGTGTACAGCGCTGGGGAAAAGACTTCCCAACGAAGGGAAAAGCAAGTGCCCGGACCCCGAGGGAGAGTGGCTGGGTGCTGGGGAGCAGCTGGGAAGCCAGGGTGGCTGGAGCAAATGGGAATGGGAGGGGGTGGGGGGCTGAGGCCACCTGGGGCAACTCCGTCACGTAAGCTCACACAGAACTCCCAGCCACCGTAAGGGCTCTGACGATTCTGAGCAGAGGCACGACATGATCCGACTTTTGTTTTAAAAGATCGCTCTCGTCGCTGTGCTGAGAACGGGGCTGGAGATGGGGTTGGGGGAGCGGGGAGACCCATCAGGAGGTAATGATGATAGGGGCCTGGATGCAAGGCAGCCATGGAGGCTGTGATGATGTCCAGTCGCATTCACACGCACGTTCTCTAATGTAGGATGAAGCAGAGTGAACGCAACAGGGGGAATGCCAAGGGCCATCACTCCCCAGAGTTGGGAATGGAGGACGTCTCAGTGTTAAATCACTGGAAGACAGTGTGGAGAAGGGAGGCCCATCTGGAGTGCACCTGAGAACCCATTTCCACATTTATAAAGCAGGGACAATAATAATAATAGTGATCAGACCTGACGATGACCATGGGCATTGGTGAACACCACAGGGGCTACTAGAGATGACTCTCTAAGACGACCCAGGCCCTCTACACACAGAACAGCCTGGTCAACGGCTGAGAAACAAGAAGGCTCTTTCTGAGCCCAAACTTCAAGGTGACTGTAACTCAGCAATAAGACGCTCTTTAAAGAAAAGTTCAAGCCACTAATTGGAAAAGAAGAAACCCTCACACACCTCGAGGAAGAGCAAGCCCGCGGGTCACCATCTTTTAGGTTCCCCGTTGCCATGGCTACAACAGCCTCCGCAATCACTTTTACTGCTCTGCTCTGGACAATTTCATGTCACCTTTGAAACTGAATAACAAAACCGAACATAATATTCTGATAAGAGCCTGATAATGGCCACAGGGAAGATAACTCCCCGATCTGGCCTTGTCACGCTGCTATTAATATACTGAGTACATTTGTTTCAAGGAAACCCCACAGTACTTCATTGGCATCCAGCAAGATGGCCCGACCTCTCAGAGCATATCTGTGACCGTGCCAGTCTCTCCCCATCCCATGTAGCAGTTGTATTTGAACTAGTCTCGGTCAAGCCTCTGCTGTTTTGATTAATAATTTCTAATACATAATCTTCAAGGCCACTTTGAACTCTACTCTCATCTTTCACGATACTAACAAATCCACCATGGTGTTATATGTAAATGTTATAAACATGCTCACCTTTATTTCATCCAGGTTACCAAAAATATATTAAGTATCACTAGCCATGAGTGCACATTCAAATCCTAGGTCATGTAAAAGTGTTCTCTTCTCCTGCATGAACTACAAACGAAAGAGGTGCACACAGCTCCTGATATCGAGGGCTTCACTACCATCAGAAGACAGGAGGGGCTCTGGGAGAGGCACACAGCACAGTGGCAGATGCCTGGGCTCCGCGGCCGACCACCAGCTCCACCACTCACATCAGGGCAACCTTGGAAGTCGTCCAAGGGAAGTGGCCCACTCTTCCCTTCACTCAGATTCCCTATCTGCAAAATGGAGGTAACCCCAGGACCTGCACATAGGGGTGCCCTGAGGATGAAATGAGTTAATACGTAGAAAATATTTAGCAGAGTACATCTGAACTCGATAAATGTATATGCACACTCAATAAATTTCTTAGCACTTGTGGACCAAGAACAATGCTAAGCTTTTTGCATGATTTTCTATTTTTTTAAACTTTTTATTTCCAAATAATTATAGATTCACAGGAAGTTGCAAAAATAGTCCAGGGAGGTCCTGTGTACTCTTCACCCAGTTTCCCCCAATGATAACTTCTTACAGAAGCTTCATCTTTTTTTAATCATCACATTTTATGAGGTTAACATCATTATCAGCCCATTGCACAGATAAGGAAACTAAGTCTTAGGGAAGTTAGATAACTTGCCCTGGGTCACACATCTGTCAATTAGGATAATGCTAGAAACCAGACTCTCGCTCACCCAGCACATCACACCGTGTGCAGAGAGGGATAGAGGGAGGAAGAAGGGCACCGTCTCCCTTACTCTGATGCAGACTGCCTGCTCAGATAGTTCTTCCTTTGTGCAAATCTGAGGCATGAGGAAATATCCCTCAAGAAATAAAATAACCAATATTTGGCAAATGCGGCATTTGGGGGAGTGAACACTCTGTAAATACTCGTGTTGAAATTTCAGAACCCTCAGGGTGACAGCTAGTCTTGTAGGCCCCTCAATCCACGTGGCACAAGCTTTGCAGAGGTTCCCTGGAAGAAGCCCCTGAACCCTGAAGATCAATAAGCTAAACACACTCCTAGCAACAGGGGCCTTAGGTAGGAAGTCAGGATTTCTTTTTTTTTTTGCGGTACGCAGGCCTCTCACTGTTGTGGCCCCTCCCGTTGTGGAGCACAGGCTCCGGACGCGCAGGCTCAGTGGCCATGGCTCACGGGCCTAGCTGCTCCGTGGCACGTGGGATCTTCCCGGACCGGGGCACCAACCCATGTCCCCTGCATCGGCAGGCGGACTCTCAACCACTGCGCCACCAGGTAAGCCCATGAAGTCAGGATTTCTTGATGAACATGATGAGGTTACAAAACAATTATAATTATAGCAAATATTTACATGCTACACACTGTGACCAGGGCACTCTACATTTATTACCTGATTTAATCCTTCAGCATCCCTCTTAGGTGCGTCCTATTTTTATCTGCATTGAGGTACGCAGTTCACCTGAGGTCACACAGCTGGTAAGTGGTAGGGCTGGGATTTGAACCCAGGAAGCCTGGATGGAGAGCTCGGGCTCCTGACCACTGCTCCTCTGTCCTCTCTGAAAACTAAAAGGACCACGTGAACCCCAAGTAGATGGCTGCTACTCCCCTTCCCACACGGCTCTGTTGGATCCCAAGGGATTTAGCTTTCGTTATTCTACAGGTCATGCACTACTACTTTGTCTTTTTGTAGGCTCTATGCGGGACTAGGAAAGAATCCTGCTTTCACTTTCCTGTCCCTTCCGCAGGGCTTAGTCCAGTGAGGAGCATTTTCTGAGTGGGGAAGCTCCACGTGTCTCTCCTACGGAGACACCGGGTTAGGCTGGTACCTTCACCTCTTCCTGGAGTCCGGGTGGTAAGTCTCAGGCCCCCGTGTGCAGATGGCTTACTTATGTAACTTGATGCCTTCCCCAGTAAAGTTAGACCATAAATCAATACCCATGGGGAGTTCTCCTTTTCTTTTTAAAAAGAGATACCTTAGAATCAGTCCCTCTCCAATCTTACAAATCTTCTCATATCTCCTACAAATTCTTAAAAATAATTTCTAGTGCTCTGCAATTGTAGTTGCCGTTTTCTTAAGGGCCCTAAGATGTTTTGCAAATGAAGAAAGGAAAAATTTAGCAGGAAATAAGAGGTGTAAATGGCTCCATTTAAATGGGGTGAATGACAAAGTTTCTTTAGATGTGGAACTGTACCAACCCTAAGTGATAGGGTGCTCCCTGACCCTCGTAATTCACTGCAGTGAAGACTCTCTGTTGGCAATATGATTCTTTGAGAGGTGAAGCAGCTAACTCAGCATGAATGCCCAGTTCTAGATGAATTCAGCTCCTGGAACTCGCTACCGTCTGGACAATATCTTGAATTTATCACTTATAAAATATATTTGGCCAATGCATCCCCTACTATCCCCCTGAGCCAAATACATCCATAAATTCCATAACTTTGGCTCAAACTGCTTTTGGAAATAGTATTCCAGCTTCCTGATACCAACACCAATATTTTGGCTGCTTCTAATATGACATCTAGACTTTTGGATTTCAAAAACAATGCCTGGGATAAGGGAGGAACATCCTGTGGTAGAGCAGAAGGGAAACTATCACTTTATTCCCTGAGAAAGGCCTTTCATAAAGGCACAGGCATCTTTTACTAACAATGTTAGAATGTGAAGTTTAATATAGATGTTACTGTGGTGAGCCTCACATTTGCAAATTCACACGGGATTTTAGCATCGTGCTGTACTGTGGATAAACGTGAAGATAATTTGTTTACTTCAGCTGATGAAAAATACAGAGATTTCTCTACAGCTGACATATGTTTTCAAGAGTTTCACTGATTTTCCATACTTCCAAATGCAACTCAAAGCCCAGATTTTAATCCTACCATCTCAAAATGCTCTTCACTTGGCTACCTTAGAGATTTCCTTACTCCTCTGGTTAAAAAAAAAAAAAAAAAAAAATTCATTCCATACAAAAAAACTAATCCTATTTCTAGAATCTTTGAGAACTTCCCATAAGCATTCTTATCTTAATTACTTGCTTTCCTCTTGCCCAGGGAAGCCCAAATTTGTGACATCTTAGCATTCAGTTCAAGAAGTCTATTTTTTCCGGGTAAATAACGTTCTTATACTCTTTCCACTTTCTCATATCTTTCTGAAGATTTAGAAGTTTTTCACAATAGAATCAAAACTATATGCAATCCTTAATGTCACTGAACTGTACACTTTAAACTGGTTGAAATGGTAAATTTTATGTTACATATATTTTACTTTAATAAAAATTATACAATAGTTCAGTACACATAACTTTTAACTAGCTTAATCCCTATTTAGAAAATCAAATAATTTATAAACTAAAGAGAAATTAGACCTGGCTGTATTTTTTTACTGTACCATCCCAGAGAAACACTGAGGTCTATTAATTCAGTCAACCTGTGCTTTCCTTCTCCTGCAAAAATCTGGCCTACGCGACCCCGTAATTTCATATGGGGAAGAAAGAATCATAGCATTCACAGGACTACTTTTCCCAGTTTTCAATATACACATTTATTACCCCCTCTAATCAACTCTGTAATTGTCTAGAAGAGCCAGTAGCTGACAATAATGCATATTTGAATGTATCTTACCCTGACACAGAAGGTCATTCTACTAGTGATAATGAAATGCTGAGACTGAGTCTTTAAGGGAAAGATCCTTAAACTGGGGTCTTCAGGGGCTCCAGGAGCCCACTGGATTGACCCAAGCACTGTATATAGGCACAAACAGGAGTTTTTCTGGGAGGGGGGCTCATTACCTCCTTTTAAAAATATTAAGAACCTAAATCTCACTGCAAAGACAAACCCATTCAAGGCTGGGGCGAGAACAGAATGAAGGCCTGTCCAGGAGGCCCGTGAGCATTGCTCAGCGCACAGAACGCCTCTATAAAGAGAATCTAAGTATCCTCTTGAGGGGACGTGGCCTCCTTAAGGAAGGAAGAACACATCCATTAGCCTAATTCGGTGTCCCGCATTGTCTGTGTGGATGCCATCTGAAAGTGAAAATGTGCTGTCCAGTATAAAGCTTCGTGTGACCAGAAAACAATGACCCTTCAGCAAAAGGCACTTAGTGGGGTTCCCGATGCAGCGCCCCAGGCTCCCCAGCCCTCTCGTAGGCCACTCTAATTATGGGAAAGGCCTGGGTTGCATTGGGAAGACCAGTGGTCATCGGTCGGGGCCACATACGCAGGGCCAGTTGTTGTCACCATGTCACAGGCACAACCACATCCCTCTGCCCTTTCTCAGCCTCTTCTGCTCCCCCGTCCCTGCCACTCCAGCCCCTTCTCAGGAGCTCAGACCTGTCCTCAGCCACCCCCCCCCCCATTGGCTCTGTGCAGGTGATTTCCCTGTGGACTCATCTGCCCGACCCTCCCTCCAGAGTTCTAGAATGGCATCTACTAACTCACTGGAACTTCTAGATCTGCAAAGTCCACAGGCACCACGGAACCAACACAACCCAAACGGAACACATCACCTGTCCAAAGCAAACCTGCCTCGCTCCTCTCTTGCCATGAATAGATCGTCATTCCCCTAGGGACTCAGATTCCAACCTTCGCCCTTTCCTTTAGTGAGTCACCAAGTCCTATAGACTCAGCCTCCATGAGGTCTCGGGCACCTGTACCCACCACTACATTCTTCCCAGAACCCCCAGTTCAAGTCCTCGTGACTCCTCACCTGGGCGGGCCACTCCAGTGCCTAGTAACTCATCTTTGCATCCCTGTGGGGTCTCTGCCTCTACTCCAAACCATCCTACTGCTGCCAGATTTATTTACCTAAAAGCTCAGCCCCAATCACATCGCTTCCCCAAAGAAAGCAACACTTTCTCTATGGCTAGTGAATTAAGAACAGCAGTAATAGTGAACTGCAGTCAAGCACATTCCTTACTGTGAGTCAGATCTTGTGTTACTTAATCTTCCAAACAATCTCAAGAGGTTGTCCTTCATTATCTCCATTTGATGACTAAGGAAGAAGCGGAGAATTTCTTCCACTGCTAACCAACCCCTGGCAGGACTCTGAGGACCAGCCTCTAGAGACACTTTAGCCCTTGCCCTGCCTCATCGGATACTCCTTGTACCCTCTCCTTGCCCAAGATACCAGGAAGAATAAACCAGACTCTGTCCCGTTCTTCACACCTGTGCTATTCTCCCTGCCTAAGACACCCTCCACGTCTACATCCATGCCAACTGCCCATTCACATGTGGACCGCCTACCCGCGTGTGCCAGGCTCTCTGCCACACCACCCGGCCCTTGGGATACAGTGCAGAGACGGAAAAAAGGAATGGGGCAGGGGGACTGCCTACTGAGCTCACGGTCTAATGCCAGAGTCAGACACTGGCCAAGAAAGCACATACCTATCTAGGCCCTTGCCTTTCCCCACGGTTCATCCCAATGTCACCTACCCCGTGAAAGCTTCTGAAACACCCCCTTCTCTCCCTCTCTCACTCACATCTCCACATGCGCCCGCATCTTCCCCGATTTACATACTTACCTAATCTCCCTGGATTAGGAGGCAAGCTTCCCACGAACAAGGGGTATGTAGTCACATCCTAGACCTACCTCTTGCTACCTAAGGTGACTTTACAGATCCTTAGCTCCCCCATCTGTAAAGTTCTTAAAAGCAGTATGAGAATTAAGAGGGATAAATGTATAGACCACCTGGAAGACTTGATATGGTAACTCCTTCCCAGGTGAGCACGAACTTCACAAGCACCAGGGCAGAGATCCTCTGCTCAGTGATAATGCAGAACAACTTGCATTATGTCTTTGTGTGAAGGTCAAAACAAATAAGCCTCTGGAGAAACCCAGGAAGCTCATGCTCTAAAGGCTTTGCTGGCAGCCCAGGAATGGAAACTCCGAGTGGGTCCGCTCTCCCAAGACTGCAGCCAACCCTGCAGGCCTCTTACAAAACATGTCACAAGGATTCTCTCTGCTGTGGAGCAGGTCCAGTTTCATCAAGCACATGGCTCCAGGGAACTATAAATGAAGGGAGGAGGCCGGAGCCCTTTTTTTTTTGGTAACCTGGCTCTTCCCTATATCATGTAAAGCGTGTTGAATGTGTATCTTCATGTGGCCTGATCCACACGGACCAAAATTTGATAAACTGAATAAAACTGGGTGAAAGATCCATTTTGAAAGTACCCAGGGGATAGTAAAAGAAAGCCCTATTGCAGCTATTACTGTAGCCTAAATGATTCATAAAAGTGTGCTTTCAGGGACCCACATACCATGTTTAAGGGCACCTAAGAGCATCACAAAGGGAGCTAACAGGAAGTGGCAGCAAGTTGAAATCATTTTATCAGATAAAGTCTTCACAGGGACTTAGGGGACAGAAGAAAGGGGAACGCTAGGGCCACTCTGGCCGTGGTTTAGGCTGACATGAAACACCAGCCAGCCCAGCGTAAGCAGGCCTCAGCTCCCGGGGGCCCTCGCCTGGCTTTGCGGGGTGGGGAACGGGGGGGATCAGCCATGCTCTGACTCCACACTCCCCCCACCTCAGTCTATTCAGAGCATCAGAACAGCTCCATGACCCTGAACTCAAAATATAACAAATGTATATAAATACACATTTCATAAGCTAGCCTCTCTTACTTCTAAATTATCGGCAAATAATCATATGTTAGATACAATACTGTTTTCCTTTCCTAGTTTCTTTTTGTTGTTGGAGGTTGTCTAATCTCGGAGGCGGGTTTTTCCAAAATCCTTTAGCACATCTGTGGACAGCGCTGAAAACCGCATCCCCAGGCACCGTCTCTGGCATCACACGGGCCTGAAGCTATTTACGACGCGTGCACTTGGCTCAGTCACAGACTGATACAATTGCCGGGAACAAAGTGCTAGTGTGGAGGGGAGGGACCTTTTCTTTTTCCCCAGTCGCTGCTATTTCCTGTACCCACAAGTCCAGTGCTCCCTCGGGGAAGATGCAAGCCGGCCAACTGGAAGACATCAAAGCATCCTCCATTTTCACAGCACATGTCATGTCACAGCTTGTTAATGTCTCCCTCTGAAGGGACACTTGTCAAGGTCACTGAGGACCACCAGCTGTGCTCTGAATCATGAGCGGGTGCATCTGTGCACGCGTTTTGCACACGCCACTCTGCCCAGCTGCTGTTACCAAAACCTGCCCTTCCTGGAAGCACAGTCATGCAACCAGAGAGTCTTTAGAGCCGAAGAGGCCCTGGGTCCACTCCCCGCACTGTAACCCGGACAAAATAGTGCTGTGGAGGTTAAGTGGCTTGCCCAGAAGTTAGCTGTAGTTAGACAGCTGTTCTCGAATATCTCACCCCAGGCCAGCCTCTGAGAGCCCTAAGTCTCTGGCTTTGTCTTAGTTACTACTTTTGCAACCTCTTCCTTCCATTATTTACAGAACATCTATGAGTTTCTGCATTTCGGCAAATAAAAAGCATTATTCAAGAGGGGGCTATGGGCTTCCCTGGTGGCGCAGTGGTTGAGAGTCCACCTGCCGATGCAGGGGACACGGGTTCGTGCCCCGGTCTGGGAAGATCCCACATGCCGCGGAGCGGCTGGGCCCGTGAGCCATGGCCGCTGAGCCTGCGCGTCCGGAGCCTGTGCTCCGCAACGGGAGAAGCCACAACAGTGAGAGGCCCGCGTACCGCAAAAAAAAAAAAAAAAGAAAAAGAAAAAGAAGAGGGGTCTATAATTACTCAAAGAAAACTACCCTCTTTTCATGCTCAGGAAAGACACACAATGGTATTTGGCATTTCGCTTGCAAACGTGTGCCCACATGAAATTAAAATAATTAGGTATAAGGGCCAACTTAATTCAATTATAAATTCTTATTACCCAAATAAGTCTCAAGAAATAGAGTGATCGTGCCAGCAGTGTGCTAGATTTCGTGCCCAAATGCAAACTTGCCATCTGCTAAGGCACATGACAGGGTTTTCAAAGAAAAGTGACCTCAGGCCATTTAAAATCTTCATTAGAAACAGACACACTGCATGTTGGAGGTGAGATGCTACAGCCCCATGACAACAACAGCAGGACTGCCCTCCAAAGTAGATTTTAATGTAGAAGGAAACCTTTTTCTTTACTTCCCACTTGATCAGCAGGGACAGTGCTCCTTTTGGAACAACCATCTGGATTCAAAAACATGAAAATGGTCCCGAGAAACTGCACATGCTTAAATGTCAAGAGTATATGGCAACTTTAAGAAGCGTGGAAAAGATGCTCTTCCTACTACATTTTTCTACATTACTTTATTAGTCACCATGGGTTGAAACACTTGGCTCGTGTCAGTGGCTTAAGTGGCATGAAAGCCATTTTGCCATTCATAAAATCACGTGGAAATAGCTTTAGTTAGATTTCTAGTACGAAATAGGTCTGCCTCCATGCAATTTTAACACCTTTTAGTCTACCTCGCAGGAAGTCAAATTTAAATTAAATTATAGGGACTTCCCTGGTGGTCCAGTGGGTAGGACTCTGTGCTCCCAATACAGGGGGCCCAGGTTTGATCCCTGGTCGGGGAACTAGATCCCGCATGCATGCTGCAACTAAGAGTCCGCATGCCACAACTAAGAAGTCCGCATGCCACAACTAAGAAGTCCACATGCCACAATGAAGATCCCACAACTAAGATCCAGCGCAGCCCAAATAAATAAATATTTTTTTAATAAATTAAATTATCCAAGAAACCACCAGAAGCTACCAGACAAAGAAAATAAATTGTTCAGGAAAGCAGCAACGCAGGTAAATTTCAGTTGACTTACTTATGAACTCTTTCTTAAGCTTTCCACCTTCTATGCAACCACTCACATCCCTAGAAAAAGCACTGGGCAAATACAGCTGCGAGACAGGAAGCTCCTCGAAGTAAGGGCTCTACCCTGTTCTCTTCTGTCCCACACAGCCTCTTACTCAAATGCTATTTTATTACTAAAGGAACGAATGATGTGACTATTCACGCAACACAGTTGTCGAGCATCCACTCTGTCAAGTACTGGAGATACAAAGATGAGTAGACCGAGGTTCTTCTGTTTGCCTGAAATGTTTTCCATTTATTTTAAAAATCAAACATATTACAGCACAAGAAGCCTCAAACTCAAATTTCACCACAAACAGAAAGGAACTTCAAGTGAACTCTGCTTCTTCCCATGGCTTCCTACAAAGCCAACTTGTGAGCCCTTTCAGTAGATTGTTACTGGCTGAGCATTTCCAAGAGTCCAAGGGTGAAAAATTAAAGGAACATTTCTTTTCTTTTCTTTCTTTCTTTCTTTCTTTTTTTTTTTTTTTGGCTGCACCACGTGGCATGGAGGATCTTAGTTCCCCGACCAGGGATCGAACCCAGGCTCCCTGCAGTCTTAACCACTGGACCACCAGGGAAGTCCCTAAAGGAATATTTCTTTAAAAAGCCAAAGGGATAGCTGATTCATTTTGCTGTACAGTAGAAACTAACACAACTTTGTAAAGCAACTATACTCCAATAAAAATTAATTTAAAAAAAAGCCAAAGGGAAAACGTCAAGTAACTTGTTTGGTTTATTGTGACCACCAGTTCAGACTAAATTTCCTAAGGAGTTGAAGTAACCCTGGATACCCTCAACAGTTAAGAGATTTCAACATAACCCGTACTAGTAATAATGTAGAAACTTGCTCCTTAATCCCCATAAAATCTCCTAAGGTCACTGATCCTCAGTCATCAAAACAAAATTCTCATCCACAGAGCAGCTCCTTCACCCTTTCCCATCACTGACACACTACCTTGCATTGGATATAGATGCTGGTACTATCATCCCCTCTATGGAGGTGGGAAACCTGAGTACACAGTTGACCCAACAAAGAAACATTCCCGTCCAGGGCTAGGAGCCTGGGACTCATCTCCCCTCTCTGTGGTTCCCAAGAGGAGAACTGTAGGGCTGGAACCCAGGCCCTGCCACTGAGACCAGTTGAGTCATCTACTGGATGAATTACTAGTCCCCCTGAGCCTTGCTTGCCTCTTCTCTAAATAGGGACAGTAATGGCACCAACCTCAGACTGTTCTGAAGATTAAATTCAAATAACACTGCTCAGAGCCTGAGGCAGGCACTCAGTTACTACTACCCATACTCACACCCCTTTCACCCCGTGTTCCACACACAATCTGGCAGATGGGAGTAGGTGAGCCAGATGAAGAGAGCTGCTATTTACAATCAACTTCACTGAGTAGATCAGCAATACTATGACAGCTTTGCAAAGATGACACAAGAGCATCCCACAACCCGGCTGTACAATTAACCCAGCCAAGCCAGCTGTCAGACCAGCCTTTCCCCTGGGACAACTACCCTGCTCCGTATGAATGGAACTATTTATCACATCCGTGAGATGCTCATGGCACATATGCCCAGCCTGACTGTACTCCACATAAATACAAAAGCTTTGGCAGGGGCCACCAATGATGGGCAATCTTAGAATGAACCATATGTGGTAGGCAGAATGCTGGCCCCTACAAGATCATGTCAACATCCTAATGCCTGGAACCTGTAAATATGTTAGATTACATGGCAAAGGGGGATTAAGATTGCAGATGGAATAAAGGTTGCTAATCAGCTGATAAGGAGATTATCCCATCTAGTTATATCCTAGATGTAACCTTTGGGTCCTTTAAAGTGGAAGAGAAAATTGGAAAAGAAAACCAGAGAGAAGGCAGCAAGAGAAGGACTCAGTCTGATATTGCTGGCTTTGAAAACAGAGGAAGGGGGGACTTCCTTGGTGGTCCAGTGGTTAAGAATTGGTCTTGCAATGCAGGGAACACCAGTTTGATTCCTGGTCGGGGAACTAAAATCCCACCTGCTGCGGGGCAACTAAGCCTGTGAGCCGCAACTACTGAGCCCACACGCTCTGGAGCCTGCACACCACAACTAGAGAGAAGGTTGCGTACCATAACAAAGAGCCCGCACGCCGCAACTAAGACCTGATGCAGCCAAAGAAAATAGAGGAAGGGGCCACAAGCCAAGGAATGTGGCAGCCTCCAGACGCTGGAAAAAGCAAGAAAAAGATTCTCCCTTAGGGTTCCAGGAGGAATGCAGCCTGCCGACATCTTGATTTTAGCCCAGTAAGACCTATTTTGGACTTCTGACTTCTAGAACTGTAAGGTAATAAACGTGTGCTGTTTTAAGCCGCTACATTTGTGGAAACTTGTTAAAGCAGCAATAGGAACTTAATACACTGTATTCCCCAATCAAGATGTCTTCAGCAGAGATTACATACACCCTCAGCAAGAGAATCTTCTCAGACACTTCCTTTGCCCCTGATGATCCTCTACTATTCTGATCTTTGGCTGTTTGGCTTGGAGCTGCTCACCCTACCCATCCTTATGGAGTCTTCATTGAGTCACTTTCCAGATCACTCAGGAAGTTGTTTTGAAAACGGAGGAGAAGAGAGATGGTTGCTGACATCCTGGCATGAGCTTGAGGAATGAAGTATGATCCCCCGACCTGCCTTATTCCAGCCCTTCAGGTCTATGAAATCAAGAGTTTTCTCCCTTTCCTCCTTTTTCCTTCCCCTTCCTTCCTTTCTTCCTTTTTTTTTTTTTTGAATTTTATTTTATTTATTTTTTTATACAGCAGGTTCTTATTAGTTATCCATTTTATACATATTAGTGTATATATGTCAATCCCAATCTCCCAATTCATCACACCACCACCCCTGTCACTTTCCCCCCCTTGGTGTCTATACGTTTGTTCTCTACATCTGTGTCTCAATTTCTGCCCTGCAAACTGGTTCATCTGTACCATTTTTCTAGGTTCCACATACATGCATTAATATACAGTATTTGTTTTTCTCTTTCTGACTTACTTCACTCTGTATGACAGTCTCTAGATCCATCCCCGTCTCTACAAATGACCCAACTTCGTTCCTTTTTATGGCTGAGTAATATTCCATTGTATCCTTTCTTCCTTTTTCTTCTCTTTCCTTCTTTCCTTCCCTTCTTTCATCCACAAATAGCCATCTATCAATACCTAAGTACTTAACATATGCTACATATAGCTAGAGGCAAGGGAATACAAAAATGAATAAATAATCCTCAATCCTTATCCAAAGAGCCCATTAAAAACAACAATTCATCTAGAGCAGTGGTTTTCAAACTTTTGGGACCATCAACCATAGCAATAAATGCATTTTTACATCACAGTCTAAACCACACACACACACACACACACACACAACTGAAACAAAATTTTACGAAACAATACTTAACCTTTACCAAAGGAGATGTACTGTATTTTTTTTTAAGATTTTTTTGATGTGGATCATTTTTAAAGTCTTTATTGAATTTGTTACAACATTGCTTCTGTTTTATGTTTTGGTTTTTTGGCCCCGAGGCATGTGGGATCTTAGCTCCCCGACCAGGGATTGAACCCACACCACCTGCATTGGAAGGCGAAGTCTTAACCACTGGACTGCCAGGGAAGTCCCTCTATTTTCTATCCTTTTCTATTCTATTCTATTCTATTCCATTCTTAATTCTGACCAGCAACTTATTAAATTGATTTCATGACCCAGTTTTGGATTCCACTTCTCAGTTGGAAAAATGTGACCCAGAAGTCTTGATAGCAGTGTCTAGGTGTTCATTATCCAGACCCAAGGAAGGCAGCCTCAGAAACCTCCTCAAGGTCTTAGTCAACCCCAGCCCATTCCTTCCCTGCCCACCACCATCCACGCAGGGTGAGATGACTCATGACTCATTTAGATTCCAGTCATTCGACTGAAGCTGTCACCCACCTCTCCCCTCCCCGCTCTCAGGCACACACACACACAATCTCATCACCCCTTGAAGGGAAGGAATTAAAGGTACCAGACGTGGGAAACCATGACTCACTGTTCCTGTCACCCAGGTACACGACTATGAACGTCACTCGAGCACAATGGAAGCCAGGGGCCAGAACAATGAATAACAGCTCCTGGAAAACAAGTGCTGGGTGTGGAGACCTCTGACTGTTGAGACCCAACCAAGGTCAGGACACAACTAAGGTCAGGAGATGAGACTTGATGTAGGGAGACACACAGAATATTTGCCAGAACAAATGACTAAAAGGTGCTATGATCAACTTCAGGAAGCACCCAGCACCGACGGGAAGGTCACTAGTGAACACGCACCAGACCTGCCCTCCGTCCTCCTCCTGGGCAAGCCTGGGCTGAAGGTGGCAAGCGAGGCAGAGGGGCCTCTCCCCGTGCTCACCCACTGGGTACCTCTGGCCCGCAGCTTCAGGGTCCCGCCGTAAAGAGCAGCTGAGAAAGTCCCCCCACCCTTTTCTTTTATGTAAGAGGCCTGATTTGTACAGAGATTTTTTTTTTTAATGAGAAATTTCCCTCTCAATTATTTGTCATTCCACCTAATGACACATATTAAAGCTTATCTTTTCACAGGATAATTTTAGACTGATACCAGTTCACAGATCACTGGTTTTATCCTGCTCTGCAAACCCAGTCCACTCTCTCTGGCAGCTTCCTACCACAGAAGAGCTGGCCAGGCCGGGCCCACCAGAGAGTGGGAGCAGGCCTGGGCTGTGTGGTGGGCGTGCAGCCCTCTCCCCTCCTGCTCTGTGCGCTGCCGCCCACACGGGGGGAGAAGCCAACCCCACTGTGGCTCTCTCAGTGTCTGGCCACATTGGAACATCACCCTTGCAGAGGTCTCTTAGTCTTACCAACAGCTGTCCTGGGAAGGCGCTGAAAACAGTGCACATCAATGGCAGAGCAAGCCCCCGGAAAGAACTCAGGATTCCTCTAATCACATTTCCCCCCTTCCCGGCAGTGTCCTATTAGATTCACCATTTATGCTATTACTGAGAAAAGGGGGAAGACTAGAGCACCCCCTCCACGCGTTGTCCTCAGGGCCTATAACAGGATAAACAGGATCTTGAGTAAAAGATGTTTCCGGCCTTCCCTGGTGGTGCAGTGGTTAAGAATCCGCCTGCCAATGCAGGGTACACGGGTTCGAGCCCTGGTCCGGGAAGATCCCACATCCTGTGGAGCAACTAAGCCCGTGCGCCACAACTACTGAAGCCCGCGCACCTAGAGCCCGTCTCCGCAACAGGAGAAGCCACTGCAATGAGAAGCCTGCGCACCGCAATGAAGAGTAGCCCCTGCTCACCGCAACTAGAGAAAGCCCACACGTAGCAACAAAGACCCAACGCAGCCAAAAATAAAATAAATGAAATAAATAAATTTAAAAAAAAAGATGTTTCCACATTCTAATGGGAGGTGGGTCAATTTCATATCACATTTCTGGTTCTCACTCCTGCAGGATTAATAACCCTGGCACATCTGCTCTCTCTGAAGTATACTCCAATTCGGCTCTCATTCTGATATCTCAACATACACACTCCCCAGGCCTGTGGACCCCTCTATTCTCCTCACCTCCCTCTGCCGGCCCAGACCACACGCTTCATCACTTTGGTTTCTCTCTAGCCATTGTCTTTGGCTTTCCAGCCTCCCGGTCCTGCATTTTCTCTGCTAAATAGTCCATCCCTGAATGAATCGAGCCAACCACCCCCATCTACACAACTCCATGCTCCTAGCCCCTGCTGGGGAAAACCAGAGCAGGGAGCAGATTCCCCAAAACGTGAACGGTCTCCAATCCCAGAGGCCCAGGAATCCTGCCATGCCTTTGGAAAATTCCCTCCCTATTTCACTAAGGGACACTTCCAAACGTGGAACGCTCAACCCTCACAGCTCTTCTCACTTGGCCTCTGACAACACCAAGAAAGTCGGGGCCATGAGGTGAGAACACCCTCAGCTGCCCTTCCACCGTCCTCTCTCCTGTCTCCCTTTCCTCCTGTCTCTGCACAGGGGTGGCCCTCCCCAGACAAGGCTAATACTCCCCACCTCCTGCATTGGACGCCTTCCTCCCCTCCCTGCATCCTCCCTGGGGCCCCTGCTGTCCAGCTCTTCCCTCCTTCACCCACTTGTTCCAGCTATTCCTCTACACTGACTCTGCTACCTTCTCCTCGGGATGCCGTCTGAGCCTCCTCCTGCCGTCGGATGAGTAGGAACTGCAGTGCCCACCCCCCACCCCTCAGCCCCCAGCTGTTACTCTTCACCCCTACAAGGACGTCCCCACTTCCACTGAAAATGCTCTTGCTGAGGGTACCAGTGACCTCCCAGCTGCCAGCACAGTGACCCTTCCGCCCCTTTCCTCGCTCGCCCCTCTGTAGGACTTGACTCTGGGCTCCACTTCCCGCTCCGTGGAACGCCCTCCTCCTGGTTCCCAGGTCCCCAACCCCTTCATTTTCCTCTTCTCTCATCATCATTCCTTCCAGACTCCTTTGCAGGCTCTGCTCCTCCCTCACATGAAAAGTTGTTTTCCTCCAAAATTCTCTGATTGGCTCTTTGACATGCTCCTTGGGTTCTCCCCATCCTAACCCGCAGCAGATGACTCCCCAGCCAAGCCCTCCCCTCAGCTCCAGACCCACAGACCCAGTGACACGCCTTACTCCTCCCCGCCTCGGGTGCCCTACAGGTCCGTGTCCGTCATGTCACATTGAAAACTGAGAGCCTGGCACAGCACCTGGCACACCGAAGCCGTTCCGTAAATGCTTGCTGGATGAATGTCCAATCCCCATCTCAGCGCGTGGCATCAGATCACGCAAGAGGTGACCTCAGGGCACCCCCAGAGGTCCCTTTCCTGTCCCCACCTCTGCCTCCATTCAGTGGTCGAGCCGTAAGCCCCTACCTCCACACCGTCTCTCACGTCTGTTCCCTCCTTCCCACCCCCGGGACCATCACCTGACGCCCAGGTCTCATCATTAGAACGTGAACCCGCGTGATGGCCTCCTCCTGACCTTCTACCCCTGGTCTGGCCACCTGGGACTCACCGCCCGAGGCACCTCATGACCTGACTCTGTCTGGCTCTCCAGGAAGGGGGCAGGGCACTAGGGGGACAACCACTCTGGCTGAGGAATCAAGGAGGCTTCCCTGGGAGAGTGACTACTGAGACGAGCTCAGAAAGATCACAGGAGCTGTTCAGGCAAAGACATCTGGGGTGAGAGAGGCAGAGCAGTGAGCCTTACGGGCAGAAGAAACAGGTGTCCAAGGGTCCTAAGTTTGCAAGGGGAAAGGCATTCTCTAGAAGCATCTGGCTAGATGAGGCTGAGGGGCACCAGGCCCTTGGGACACAGGTGAGAATAGTTTCCTCCTCGGAGCAATAAAAAGCAGGGGAGTGACATAATCAGGTCAGAATTTTTAAAACCACCCTGTAAAAATTCTTCATTAATGAAGTAATAATGGATACTTCCCTAACATGATAAAATATAGCTATCTTGACCTGAAAATCCGCATTTAGAATGGGAACACTAGTAGCATTTCAATACTCAGGAATAAAACAGAATGTCCACTATCACTGGTCTCTGAGAAGCTGGCCAACGTACCTGAGTGGGAGAAAGAAATCAGAGATTTAAAAAATCAGGAAAAGAGAGGTAAGACTGTCACTATTTGCATGTGATATTCTCATACAGCTAAAAACCCCGAAGAATCCATTAAGAAACTATTCAAACCATGAGACAGTTCAGTAAGATGGCAGGAGCAAAAACCTGATTGTAGACAAACAATGACCAGCTAGAAGAGGTACTGGAAGCAAAGGCCTCCATTTATAATAGGAACAACAGAGTGCAAATCTTAAGAATAAATGTAACAAGAATTGGACAAGATCCATATGAACAGAATGTAAATTAAGCTGGAAGACACGAAAGAAGACTTGAAAAGTCTGTTCCTGGACAGGAAGATTCAACAACACAACTATGTTGATTCTTCCTACATCAATCTATAAATGTAATGTAATCCCGATAAAAATAATGGCGCCTTCTTTTAAATTAAGAACAATGTGATTTCAGAGTTCATATGAAAAGATCCCTCTAGCTATAGTGTGGCTAGACCTTAAAGAGTGAAGTGGATGGGGTTGGTGGGGACAGAAGGGGGTGAGCTAGACTTTGCAGTGGTCCCAGCGAGAGCTGAAGAAAGCTGGGCCTGGGCCCGTGAAATGCAGAGAAAGGGTGTATGTGACAGATATTTACTTGGTGAAATTCACAGGACATGGTGATGGACTGGACATGGGAGGTTCACAAGAGATGGCCAATGATGACTACTGGTTTAGGGTTTGCATATTTAATAATTAATCAAATCTCCTACAAATATATCCCCTCTTTACTAAAAATCGCTGCTTGTGGTGGTATTTCTGGGCCTTGGGCCTAGAACAGATTTAACAAGGTCCTGCATAAAGGCTTTGTAACTAGCTGTTTGTCCACAGCAGAAATAAAGCACCAGTTTTGCTTTCTGACTCTGTTAATTAGGTGCTCGGCACAGATCTTGGGTGGACAGAATGGGTCAGTCTCAGAAAGGCTGCTCACCCTGTTCTTTCCCTGTCTGCCTTTTCTTTTCCCTTGTAATTCAAAATTGTGCTAGAAAAAAATAGGGCAGTGATTATGCTTCAGTTTGACCTCGTTGGACTCAATGTTTACTTTCGCTGGGGCTGGATAACATCTCCACCATATCTTTACCCTTCCTACCTAATAAACAGATAAATCCTTAATGTTCAACAAAAATCCTCACCTCCACGGTCTGTCACTCTGTCAGCGGCAGTCTCCCTTGAAGGTTTGCTTTTTTCCCCTGTTCAGAACTCTTTACAACATATTTTCAGCAGAACAAAGTGAGTTTAAATATATCACACAGTGGTTGCCTCTCAAACATCTACAGAAATTATTTCAGTGAATGTGTTGTTTGATATGAAGAAGTGGATTTGTTTTCAGCAAAAGACATGTGTCTGTTAAAACTCAGGTGAAAGAAGCCAGTGCCTTGGATGGGACAAGTTCAGACCCAGCTTACCTCAAAGGTCTGCCAGGTTGGGCTCGAGGTGCCTGGGCTGGCGCTCTGAAACTTGACCTCCATGGAGATTGCTGGACCTGCACGCAGATTGCTGGGGGTCTTAGTAAGCGCAGATTTCGAGTCTGCACGTCAGGGTGGGGCCTGAGACTCTGCATTTCTAATGAGCTCCTAGGTGATGCCATCCTGCAAATCCACAGACGGCACTCGGAATACCTAGAGTTTAGACAGGCTCAGCAACTTAGAAGCTGTATTTCTCAAAAGTTAACCTGCAGATTGGAAGTCATTCTCCTGATTTACAAAATGGAGACTTTGCCACTATCCTATGTCAAAGAACCTCAGACATAACAAGTGAATGCTTTAAAGTCTCTTCAGACTTCCACCAATATTTAAAAGTCAGAATACTCCATCCCAATCTAACCTAGATGTTATATTTGCTAAAAAGAATCATATCCAGGGAACCCTGCAAGACTCAGTAAAGCCTCACCCATTTGAAGTAAATAAAAGGGAAGCTTTAATTATGTATTTAAAAAATACAATCAGGCTTATTACGTTCAATTTCAGAGGGTAAGCAAACTTCAGGAGTTTGAAGAACAGTTTGCTCTTTTAACTATTTCCTATACTTCCCTATGGATCATGTTTGTCCTATTTCATTTACAATCTACAAAAAAATGAAATGTCTCAGTCTTCCCAGGCCCCATATGAATTATCACAAATTCTAAATAGAGGAAATGGAATTTCAAAAGTCCTCCTGCATGTAAAATAAAAAGTCTCCAACACTTAATTATCAGTGTCAGTTCCTTCATTAGAAACCATTCCTGTCAGCTGGCTTCATTTGACCCGTTTTTGAGGTAGAAAAACTAAGGCCTACAGTCACAGGAGAGGTCAGTAGAATTCAAGGCCAATGCCATTTCCAGGACCTTATTAAGCTAAGGAATGTCAATGGCAATCAATTCTACCCACTCAAGTACCAGCTGCCTTGAGGGAAGGTATGTGTGCCTCTTGACACACACATAATCTCATAGCCTAGTTGTTTGGCCTTGAAAAACATTTCCTTATCAACTGAAAAGAGGAATGCATAAGAAAGTAAATGAACTGCTTTTTAAAAAGAGGGAGGTGAAGTAAGTACAGTGCACACATTTAAATGTGTTTTTCCTAAAAGTACACAGATCCATGCTCCTGCGTACAAAAGGCCACCAGGGTAGTCAGATTATGGAAAGAGCTACTCTGTTTTACAAGGAAATGTGCAAAAGAGGGACTAAAAAAGGTACAAAATAAAAGAATACAAAATAAAAATACAAGAAAGCACTGAATAGGTCTATGAAATGCCTTATACATACTATTACTATCTTTTCCTCTTCCTGGTTACCATGAATAGTTTATCCTGCCCTCTCTGATAATGGGGGGTGGGGGGAATCTTAAAAACACGAAACATCTTTAAAAATCATTAAATGAAAATAGACCACATAGTATGCTCAAATAATAATGAGCCATGAGAAGTCTTTAATTAACTTGGGTTTTATTAAGACTAGTAACCTTCCACTGAACATCTTCCCACCATATAGCCAGGTCTAATTGCCTCCCTGGGTAACATGACACCAGAGGCTAGGTGAGATTAACTCCGCAAGAGTGAACTGGCCTCCTACTATGCATTTAAATCTGGGATGGGTGGGATGGAGGTGCAAAATCCAGAAACGGAGATGCAGTTTAAAAATAAAAATCCTGGAACATGCATTAGACAGGTATGGGAAACGTCTGGCAAAGAAAAATAGTTTGTAGTGCTTCCCCGACGGTAACGCTCGGACGGATATCCACATTCATCTTAACAACATGGAGAGTTTTCTGAGGTTCCAACCTCAACCCACCATCCTGTGCTACTGTTATCCCTTTAATTAAGAAGGTTGAGCTAAGAGCATCCCGAGAAGGGTCTCTAGCTGCCTGAAAAACAGCTTTTCCCACCAGGCTGCAGTGTGGCCTGCTGGAAAGGGCTCTGTACTGAGAACCAGACGCATGGGTTCGAGTTACCCCTCGCGCTCATCCGTTTTCTCACCTCCACAGTGGAGATACATTACCTCCCCCTGAGAGTTGTTATAAGGCTCCTGAAACCTAGAAGGGGTTCAGTAAATGCTGAATGAATGGTCAGATGAGACAATTATGTCAAACACAACCCAAATGAAAGTTATTATTGTTCTTTTAATACTTTTCCATCAAGCCCTCAAAGCACATAATATTCCATTAATTCACAGTCTACTGAGTAGGCAGTTTACTTGTACCTTAGTTTATAGAAAACTTTTTAGACTCCAAGTTCTTTGTACAAAGTCTTCCTAACTTCTATTCCAGGCTCTACAATACCAGTAGCACTGATGATAGACTGATACTAAATTGAAGGTGCTCAAACATTGGAACATTATGCATTTGTCAAAACCCATACAACACTTCAACAGAAAGAGTGACCCATAATATAAACTATGTACTTCAGTTAATAATAATGTATCAAAATAGGTTGATCACTTGATCAACTGTAACAAATGTACCACACTGTCATCACAGACCAAAAATTGGAGGGACAACCCAGGAGGAAGAAGCCAGAAAATTTAAGCTCCTTATTTTTGCCCACCGGGGAAGCCCACCACCCCAAGACCAAAGAAACCCTTGAATTTCCAGGCCTATTCCAAGCCTGCAGCTCCACAAAATGGGCTCCAAGCTCTTGAGAACATTTTAAATTTAGCACAAGGACTACACTATGTATGGCATCCTAGAATTTTAGAGTTCAATCACTCAAAGTCCTCAATAGACCAATGCAGTGATCTAATCACTAAAGCATCCCCCCACCCCCTCCCAGGACCCCCTACTCAATTCAGTGCTCTTATCTTCGACCACATGTGTGGGGCTCTGACTGGCACAGAAACATACACCTGGTGAATTATTCAAAGTGGATATCTTTGAAGAACTCACTAAAATGCTTCTGGAATACTGAATGGAGATGGGGAGAGGGGAGGAGAGCAGGACGGGCATAGTAGTCTGTTTTTCATTGTGCAGTAAAAAGGCACTCAAAGTCATGGAGTATTTTGTATATCAATAATTTAAAGGCCTCTTTCTGCCCTTGAAGTATGAATAAGTCTTGTCCACCCACATGTCCTGTCCTACAGTTTTTAACCTGTCATTTTTCCCTACTGCTTTGGCCATCCTTTCTAGATAAAGGGCACACACCCCTGATAATGAACAGTTAAATAAAAACATGTCAGGTTTCATAGACACGCTACAAAAACCAAAGTGCAACACTCTCGGATCTATAAATCACTTCCTGAACAACTGCCTAACCCTGATTTATGCCTAAGGAAGTATAAACTGGGGCCACATCTTCATAAGGCAGTTTGGGAATATACTGCAAAATTTTAAATTTAGCATTAAAATTGCTGAACCCCTAATCCCACTTGTGGGACTTTATCCTTTCAGAGAGTATGAAAGTTGACCTCTCAACATACATTCTCCCTGTGGTTGGTGAGCGGTATAAGAATGGGTAATGGGACCGACTAGGCATCTTCTAGGAAAGGCTTCCCCACCCTGGGAAGGACATGCTGGAATCGACGGTCTCACCGCTCCCCTGGATGTGTCCCCTGGAATCAGTGTGGCTATCCTGGCACCACGCAGAAAGTGAGTGCAGAGGAGGAAAGAGCCTGCGCCCTTGAGACATCACAGAGCTTATGGACAAAGACGCCCTGGAGCCTGCCTGACCTCAACTTCTTCTTGTGGAGATAACAGATTTCTTTATCACATAAGCCAATGCAAGGCATCATTTTCTGTAACTTGCAGCTGGAGTCATCTGATACAGTCCTATCGATAAAGTCACACCTATGTGCCAATGTGTATGTACAAGAATGTTTACTACAGCCTAGTTAATAATAGCTTTAAAAACTTGGAAACCTAGAAGTCCTTTCTGGCTAAGTAAATTATAGTCTATCCCTACTAGAGAACGCTATGCAGCCCCTAAAAAGAGAGAGGGGCTCTATATATGGTGAGGGGAAAGATACCCAAAATATATTAGTTGACAAAAAACAAGGTACAGAACAGTATATATGGTATGATCTCATTTGCACAGTATATATATATGTATATACACATATGCTTTTACATACGTGCACACACGTACACACACTTGCACGCACATTTCCGGAAGGACACTATAAAACTGCTAATGGTTACAAACGGGGAGAAGCAGCAAAGGCAAGGTGAACTAGTTTTCATTTGATAGCCTCTGGGTTGTTTGAATTTTTTACCATAGCAGGTACTACTCATAATTTCTTAAATTAAGATGCACAGTGCTTTCAAAAAGACCGAAGGACTCAATCAGACAATCCACAGAAATTCACATGGAAAATATACATATAAAAAATTAGTGCCTAGAAGTTCATCCGAATCAGACGTCACGCACGCTTTCTAAGGTTAGCCACAGAAAAATGTTCATTTTTTTAGCCCTTTTACTACCCGTCCTCAAAAACCTTATAATCTTTCTAGCTACCTGCTGTCAGTATGAATCAGGGAACTATGAACTAATTTTCACATAGCCTACGCAAAATAGAACTTAAAAGATACAGTCCAAATGCCCACAAAGTCCAAAGCCAAATATAACTTTTATCAATGATCCACACCACCGTTACCCACCGAGAAACGCGCGTGGCCTATAATACTAATGTTAAGACAATCCAGGTTTTACTTGGTTTTCCATATTCACCCTTAGAGCCCAGCTTATATATGGGGCACTTATAACGACCTTTACTCGGCACAGATACCAATTTTGAATTATGCTCCAGTGGAGTTATTATAAAGAAACTGTGGCTCAGCTCACCACCACGAAAAGTAGTCCTGCCCCAATGCATAGTAACAGTCAGCGGGGCGGGGGGCTCTGGTCTCCACTTTGCAGGCAGCTTTCCTGACTGAAGCTTCCTCATCAGCTTTCTCATGAGAATTTCCCTCTCTCCTCTGACCGCATGCCTTTCCCTGGGCGTCACCTTCTCCCAGGAGCCTCTCCCCGCCCCCATCTCCAGTCTAGCTCTCTCTAGTTCTGCGCTGTTCGTTTGTCTGCACCTCCCTCCCCTCCTCGACCACCGCACGGCTCCACTGGGGGCCAGGGCTTGTCCTGTTCCCCGGGGTGTCCCTGGAACCCGGCACGGTGTCTGGCACTTTGCAGAGAGACAAATCTGCGACAGATTCTGAGCCCACCCCTCACGAGCCCAAGTGACTCTGGATGAGCTCCTTGGTGACTCTGCGCCAGGGTGTCCTCATGTGCCAGACGGAAGTAATCATATATTGTTCACAGTTGGTCCCGGGGGTGACGGTAGTAGTAGTAAAGGTAATAATGAAGATAATGACAGCTGCCCACTGAATAAACTCATCTGAATAGCCTTGAAGCTCATACAGTTGGGGTCAACTATCCCACTTCAGCCAGCGGGTCCATCACATCAACAGGAAGCTCAGTCTAAAGATTCCTTAAACAGATGGTCCTGGCCACATGAAAGTAACTGACTCACTGTCCAGCCACACTGAAGGGTATATAACACGTGCATCTTCCTGCAGAGCTCTGGTCTCAGCCCTCCAAAGCAGTGTGACCTCTTCAACAGTTTTTGGTTTTTCTTTCATTGGTTTTATACTTAAAATCCTGGCTGGCAAGAGCTGTTTCTCTAGCCGTCGTCGAAGAATGGTGCGTGGGCCTTAAGGAAGCTCTTTTGAAAGCCGAAAGGCATCTTTCCCCCAAACCCCTCCCCTTTCCTACCACACCATCTCCCATCGAAGTGAAATTATTTAATGTATAGGATCTTTAGGAATACAAGGAACAACCCTTAAGAACACCACGTGGGTCCTTCTGAAACAATTACTCCCATAGCGGAGAAGAGGCAGGCAGAGCTGTACCCTATATACAAGCGTGACCTACTTTACGGCTTTATATAGGTTCACTGTACAAAGAGCTGACCTGCCTCCTCACAGTACCTTTCAGTGATCCGAAAAAATAAACAGTTTTGAAAAGTTGAAAATGTGTGCCTGCAAAACAAAAAAATCTCCCAAGGAAACAAGACTGATTTGAATGTTAAAGAGGGGAAGAGGAATTGAAGAGTGAAAGGAAATAGCAAAATGCAATTTCTTTTTTTTAACCACAATGTCATCCACTTTGATGAGGCCTAGAATTTCAGACCCTGCACTCACGGCTTCACGAACCACAGAGGCAAGCTCCCTGAAACCCAGGGCTCCCTCCTGTCCTGCCATGCCATCGGAATCAACAAGGGACTGAATACCTTGTCTTTGGTATTTTTCAGGTTAGAAAATTATACCTCCCTTGGAGTCCTTTTGGCCACCAGCTTTTCCTCCATCCTTCTAAAGCCATCCAGGATTTTAAAAAATGGACATCAGATTTCTGGCAAGTTCTTTTCTGCTAAGTTTTCTCTCATGAAGCATATCCCACCTGTTCTATAAAAGCCTTACTATGACCCAGTTACCATTCTTTATTCAACAAGCATGTGGGAAGGGTCTGTTCATTCTTTATTTACCACTCCCTTTCCCTTTCTGCCTCTATCAATTCACCTGAGAGTGGTGGTTTTTTAATACTTTCTTATCGCTTGCAAAGCTCTTTGATAAACAGGCAATATCAATAAATTGTTTTGACAATAGTAGAGGCCCTTCAAGCATTTTACAGATCAAGAAAGCAAAGCCCAGAGAGGGAAAGGGAGCTGGCCACGGGCACACAGGTGGGCAGCGACACGGCCAGGACTGGAACCCAGTGGTCTCTCAAGTGTCTGAAGTCGCTTTAGGTTTTATTCTTAGAGAAACAGGCCAAACACTCAATGCTCCCTGCCCAGTGCCTGATGTCCCAACTTACGAAGCAATCTCTAGACCTGCTCGCTTACTTTTTTTTTTAATTGAAGTATAGTTGATTTGCAATGTTGTACTAATTTCTGCTGTACAGCAGTGACTCAGTTATACACGTATATATACTCTTTTTCATATTCTTTTCCATTATGGTTTATCCAAGGAGGTTGGATATAGTTCCCTGTGCTATACAGAAGGACCTTGTTGTTTATCCATTCTAAATGTAATAGTTTGCATCTACTAACCCCAAACTCCCAGTCCATCCCTCTCCCTCCCCCCATCCCCCTTGGGAACCACAAGTCTGTTCTCTACTATGTCTGCATCTGTTTCTGTCTTGCAGCAACATGGATGCAACTAGAGATTATCGTACTCCTTTACTTTTGAAAGAAGGACAAGAAGCATAGCTCAGAGTTCTGTCACGTTAACAAGCCCAGGTCTTTGGTTCCTGGAAATCGATGGGCTGATCAAGGTGGTTGAAGTTTCTATCCCAGGTGATGACTTTTCCTCACAGTCGAGTCAGCCCAGGCAAACAAGACAAGCAGCTCAGTTTCCACCAAGAAGGCCCTCACCCAAGGCAGGTGGGGGTGCCTGGATGCCTCTCTGCAGAACCGGCACAGAATTGATTCACCACAGAAGCTTCCGGCAGGTATAAGGGCAATTCAGCCTCAGCCCCAGGTTCATTTCAAGCTCAACAGTGGGGCTTCCCTGGTGGCGCAGTGGTTAAGAATCCGCCTGCCAATGCAGGGGACATGGGTTCGAGCCCTGGTCCAGGAAGATCCCACATGCCGTGGAGCAACTAAGCCCATGTGCCACAACTACTGAGCCCACGAGCCACAACTACTGAGCACACATGCCTAGAGCCCGTGCTCCGCTACAAGAGAAGCCACGGCAATGAGAAGCCCGCGCACCGCAACGAAGAGTAGCCCCGGCTCGCTGCAACTAGAGAAAGTCAGCACGCAGCAACAAAGACCCAACGCAGCCAAAAATAAATAAATAAAATAAATAAATTTTAAAAATAATAATTAAAAAAAAAAAGCTCAACAGTGACCCCCACCCCACCACCTGAAATCAGGCAGGTGGGCAGAAGAACAACTGGGTGAAAGTGGATATCTGTATGCGTGTTTATGCTCTCTGTTCTGGTCAGTCCGAAATGGTCCACCACATTCCTTTTCTTCTCCTTCTTTTTTTACTCCCCTTTCCTTGGTAAACACTATTAACATTTAGTATTTAAAGGTATAGCTGTAGAATTTAATTTTGTCCAGTGCATCCTCACCGATGTTAAAAGCTGCAGGAAATACTGCCCCAAAAAGCACAGGATCATTTCCTCATATGCAGTTGGGTCTATGCACTAAATATGAAACACTGTTATCATCATTCAGGCTAAAGTCCAAGGTAAATGGACCAGGTCACAGAGGGCATATGAGAACGTCACGGGAATTTTAAAGTAAACCTTTGAACACTGTCAGCTCCATATTTGGAATCTGTCTTCCCCCGAGTCTTCTCTGGCTACACAGAGAAGTGTCCCTCTTCCCAAGGCCAAGCCCTCCACCTGGGCTTTGGGCCCCACCCCACCCCTGTCCTCTCAGGAACCCCGCACTGCCAAACAAAACGACTCTTGCTCAGAGTCAACTGGATCCTTGTAAATGTACTTCAGTCTCTACTGTTTAAAAAAAAAAAAAAAAAAAGGCCTTTCTCACCTTCTGAGATGGCCCACACTCTGTGGAGTGTATTTCTCTTTAAATAAATCCACTTCTTACCTATCACTCTGTCTCTCACTGAATTTGTTCTGCGATGAGACATCAAGAAGCTGAGCTTCATCAAGTCCTGAAACTAGGTGCTGACCGTTTATTCCCAACTTATAGCCAGACCAACTCCACCGTCAACACCACTGGGGACGTCTTCTGTGCCGTTTCTTTGCGAGAACTTTTTGGGCACTAACACCTGGTTGGGAGACTATCTTGGACAAGATAGCATCTAAAAATCATACTGAAACCCCTGCCAGGTGGGAGAAGTTAACTGCATGCTGCCCACAAGCACGCAGACCCCAGACCGGCTGGAACCAGAAGGCTGATGAGGCTGACTCCCATTTACCTCCCCACCAACCAATCAGAAGAAATGTCCGCCAGCTGATCGCGCCCACCTCTTTGAACCATTACTATAAGACTCCTCACTACCCCCTCCGTGTTGGAACACACAGTTTTGAGGGCATGAGCCTGCTGTGGCCCCCTTTGCCTGGCAAAGAAATAAAGCTATTCTTTTCTACTTCACCCCCACCCCCCCCCCCCCCCGCCCAAAAAAAGCCTCTCAGCCTCATCCCCCTTCCAGCTGCGGACATATCGCTATTCCTCCCTTCATGGCCAAACTCTTAAAGAGTTGGTTGCTCCCACTAATTCCTCAGCCCACTCCAATCTAGTATCCCCATGCTTGTTCCACCAAAACAGCCCTTATGAAGGTCACCGCCATGCTATCCAAGCCGGCAGTCCTTTCCAGCACAGCGCTCAGCTCTGCTGACCACCCCTCCTCGAAACATTCCCTTCCCCCATCCGTGTCCTACAGCAGCCCCGCCTTCCCCTCCGCCTCCCTCTCTGCCACTTCTCAGTATCTGCGACATCCTCCTCTGCTCAACCTCTCACATCCCAGGGGGCCTCGCCCACATTTGAAACTCTCTCCTCAGATGCATCACTTCCTGCAAGACACAGATAACTCACAGGTTAGACAAAAGCATCTCAAGCTCGACAGGTCCAAATGCTTGCTCGCTCTCATGTGTGCTCTCCCTTTCTCTCCCTCTCCCGGCCCCTACCACCGCCACTGTCCACCCAGTGCTGCAGAGCCACAACCTGGGAGTCGCCCCTGACCCCCAGCCCCATATCCAATCTCAGCACAGTCCATTCTCCCTTCTCCAAGAGGTCATCACCCCTCTCCATCTCCTCTGCCCCACCTGGTCCATGCCCACCTGGTTTTCCTCGACAGCCTCCTAATTCTCTCTCCCACCCCCTCCCCACTCCTCTCCTCTAATCAGCTCCCACACTTAGACCAGAGTCATCATTGCAAAGTGCCACAAGGAGAGCGCTCCTCCCTCCCCAGTTTTCCTAGTTAACACCTCTGCATTCTTCAGACCTCAGCTCCCTGGGGGAAGCCTGCCCTGGCCCCCCCCCGCCCTCCCCCCCCCCCCCTCCTCCCCCCCCCCCCCCCCCAAGGTTAGATAGACCCAGGGCACTCTCCTAACACTGGATGCTTCTAACTAACACTGTGTGCTTGGCTTTTGCTGGAGTTCACTGCAGCTCTAATTTTACATTTTTTCATGTGTTTTTTTTTTCATTAATATCTGCCTGTCCCATGGCAGCCTTGAGAAGGCACTTCCCACACAGGGAGCATAATGGACTGAGGAGAGCCCCAGCTGCTGCCCTTGGAAGTCCAACTGGGTGTGGGCAGGCCGGGGGCCCAGCTCCTAGAGCGCCGTCCAGTGAGTGACCAAGAGCAACGAAAATACTAAGACACACCACATCCTGGGAGACCTGGCATCCCCTGTCCTCTGACTTTGACTCAAAGACTCTCCGATAGCTTTGCCAAACCTCCCTAGACCACACAGGATGCTTCTACGCAAGCCTCTCTCCCTCTTGCCTTCACTGGGGTCAGACCTACAGGTCCAAAGACTCTCCCATGTTTCTGGCTCCTTCCTCATTTTCTCCCGTTAGGGCATTTTCCCTAATAAAATCCTTACACTTTTGATCCCTTTGCCTCTGCTTCTCCAAGGACGCAGACTAACACAACCCTCAAACTCGAAGCCCCATGAGAGCAAGGATCTTGCCTGTCCTGGTTGCCAGCTGACTTCCAGTGCCTCTTGCAAATAACGGCACACGCGTACTTGTGGAGGCTCCTAGAATACCAACACCCAACACCTCCTGTTGACTTTATGCCTTTACTCAGTGCCACAGGTATCTACACAGAACACTGAGCAAACGTGCAAGGCAGTCACTGAGTGAGGGCAAGTTCCCAAGTCACTGGCAGGGAGTCACAGTGGAACCTAATCTGCCTGCCGCGCTACAATGTGAGCGGTGCATTAGTTTCTACAAACAGTAGACAAGCACAGAAGGAAATGCATCAGGTCTCCTTCACCGTGTCCTCCACACCGCCAGCACGGCCTTGCCTTTCCTGAGGGCAAGGAACACGGTGGCATTTAATAGACAGAAAACTTGTGACCCACAGCAAGCGGAGCGTCCATGAGAAACCACCACTGGTGGAACCCTGAGTACAGGCACAACATTTCTGGAGAAAGAAAAGAATGATTTGGGGGTAGAGAAGAGTTTTGAGGTTCCACGGAGACAGAAAAAGACATTTCAGAAAAAGCATTGTAGAAAGCTCTCCATCACCCACATCCTTCCCACTAAGTATCGGAATGTGAGAAGGTTTTGGCTGCCTTCTGACTTGAAAAAAAAATGCCCTAAAAGAGATACCTTAAAAAGAATTTTAAAAAACATCATTCTGAAAGAACATTGCCTGCTCTTTCAGGTAATTTTACAGCTATGAAATAAGAATTCCCCCTCCTGAGGCAAGGTGTCTAAGGCAGTGACATCATACCTTTGAGTACTGGTAAAACCAAATCAGAGAAAACTATAAGCGCCCACGAGATAAAAATGTTGGGATGTGAAGAGGGGGTGTCCGTCGGCTCTCTCTCTGCACACAGATCTTTGGTAGCATCTCATGAGCAAACCTCTGTATTTTAGAGAGGTGTCGTCCAGGGGTTGGATGAAGTCTCGACCTTATAGGCAGGACAATTATCGGGCTGCCCCTCCCCTCCCAGCAGGACCCCATAACCGTTGCTTCTACAAAGATTTAGTGAGTCTCACTCTATACCAGGCACTGCTCTTGGCATTTTAAACATTTCCAAAAAAGAGGATTCTCTCCCTCCCTCGTTCACTCTCACTTCACTTCTAAAACTTTATTCCCTGAAGCCTCACTTTAATGTCTCTCAGAAGCGTCATCTAATCTCTTTCACTTTGGTGACAATCCCAAACAGCTAACCCACTGGGGCTCTAAAACACACAGATTTGGGAGCTGTTACGTCTGTAGCCTTTGGGGCAAAAAGGACTCAATTCCATACCCTTTTTCCTTTGCTAGGGACCTCCTTTGCAAGTCTTCATGCTCACTGGACTGGCTGCAGGGCTGGCCGTCCTTCAGAGTGACTCCCAGAGCTGCATGTCTAAACCTGACATGGGGCTCTGCTCGGATTCCAACCAGTTGGGCTCTTTCCACTCCGAGCTCTTCTTCTTATGACCCTTCATTCTACAGTCGACCTAAGTCACTTTAGTTGTACCATCATTTTCACCTGAACTTCAAGGGTCATGATCACTCCAAGCTGAGACAATTCCCACTGCAAAGCGTATTCCATTACACAGCCATTGGTAACATATCCAACAAACTTCAGATCCAAGACTAATCTTCCTGCCTGTGGCCCCCCTGCACTTCCACACTAATCCACCCATAGCCAGCAAGGGCACACACACCCGGTGGCTGTGGGCTCCAAACCAGGGTTGCACATCAGAGGCACCTGCAAAGTTCTTAACTTTTTATTCTGAAATAATTATAGACTCACAAGAAGTTGTAAAAATACTGCATAGTACTCAACCTCTTCATTTCTCTCTTCTTCCTCTTCTTGTTTCCCTTAACCTTCTTTTCTCAGATATTACTTTCTGTGTAAAAATGTACCCATCACCCAACCTGCCCGATAGTTACATCTGACAGAACTAAAGGAAGGCGGTCGGCACAGTATTATGAACTGGACTACAGACTCTACTCAAGTTTGTGCCATTTTTGCATGCATTCGTTTATTTCATGTGTCTTTGCATATAATTTTATGACATTTTATCACATGTACAGATTAATCAAGATACAGAACAGTCCTGGAGACACAAAGGAACTCGTCCTGCTGCCCTTCACAGTCACAGTCTCCCTCCCCATCCCTAACCACCTGTCTCTTCATCTCTATAATGCTGTCATTTTAAGAAAGCTGTGGGCTTCCCTGGTGGTGCAGTGGTTGAGAGTCTGCCTGCCGATGCAGGGGACACGGGTTCGTGCCCCGGTCCGGGAAGATCCCACATGCCGCGGAGCGGCTGGGCCCGTGAGCCATGGCCACTGAGCCTGTGCGTCGGAGCCTGTGCTCCGCAACGGGAGAGGCCACAACAGTGAGAGGCCCGCGTACCGCAAACAAAAAAAAGAATACTGTATAAATGGCATCATACAGTATATAACATTTTGAGACTTTGGAAATAATTTTTGATAGCTTTTAATAAATAGCATCTCCTGAGTTTTATCACTACTCTCACTATGCCAACCCAAGCCCCAGGATTCTGATTCACTAGGTCTAAGGTGGGACCCAAAAGATGGCATTTTAAAAAGCTTCCCATATACACACTACTATATATAAAATAGATAACTAATAAGGACCTACTGTATAACACAGGGAACTCCACTCAATACTCTGTAATGACCTACATGGGAAAAGAATCTAAAAAAAAGTGGATATATGTGTATCCATAACTTTGTATATAACTATGTATAACTGATGCACTTCACTGTACAGCAGAAACTAACATAACACTGTAAATCAACTACAGTCCAATAAAAATTAATTTAAAAAAAAAAGTTCTGCTCACATTTGCATGGTCAAAGCAAGTCACAAGTTCTGACTTCTGAGGGGTCGAGAAGTATAATCCTCTCCCAGGAGGGAAAGCAGATATTTGGTAAATAAAAATGAAATTTACCTGGATTGCCAAGTCAGAATCTAAGAGGACATAAACATCTAAGTTGCTCTTGGAAAAAGGAGTATCTCTGAAGAAAGCTGAGCAGGAGTGGACAAAAATATAAGTGGAAAACACAGGGGAAAAAAAAATTCTTCCCAGGAATCTTTATCAACTGTGGAGTATGAGCCACTGCCCTGGGCCATTTCCCTAGCTAATGATGTTGAAGATGGAGTCAAGTACCTTGCTAAAAGGCAGACAACATTACACCCATCGCTTCCTTCACCTGCCACACCACACAGCGCTTCCAAGAGAAATGGACTCGTCTGGTGCACTACTTCCTCACTACCTATTACTTCAGTGCCTGTTCTTTTTCTTTTTTGATTTGAAAGTGGACCATTTTTTTGTAAAGTCTTTATTGAATTTGTTACAATATTGCTTCTGTTTTTTATGTTTTGTTTTTTTGGCCACGAGGCATGTGGGATCTTAGCTCCCCAACCAGGGATTGAACCCACACCTGCAGGTAGGCAAACCCACATTGGAAGGTGAAGTCTTAACCACTGGACCGCCAGGGAAATCCCCAGAGCCTGTTCTTTCTAAGCTGCCTCATAATTGGGTTAGTGATAAGGGCTTTTTTAAAATTGTTTTTAGCTCGAAGGTCTGCAAACTTTTACACATAAATTCTTACTTTTTCACTCAGAAATCATTTTTTTGAATGCATTGTAACAAATCCAGCCAATTTTACTAGACAAGTAAGTATCACCATGTCTGAATAGCACTAAAATGATGTGGCACGTCCTACCCTTACTTGTTTTCCCACCTTCAGTGGAAGGTGATTACAAAGTAAGCACAACATATTTCCTGAGTGCAGTTTGGCTGACATTTGGGATCTAGAGGATCCCAAACCAGAAATGAAAAACAGATGCCCTAAGGCCAGGCAGTCTCCCGGCCACACACAGAAGCCTCCAGTGAAGTGCTGACAAGCCAGGCTTGCTCCACGGAGGCACTGGCGACTCTTAGGACAGCAGCCAGGAGGAGAGGAACCCTCTCCACGGGGCAGCCACCGCGCCCTTAGAGGAAACAGGGAACCACGGAGAATTGCTTTCATGGGATGATGGTGGAGGTGAAGAGAAGGAAGAAATGAGAAGGCTGAGGGCAATTCATTCGCTCCTTTACCTCCCTGGATTCCGGAGCCTCCCCAGTGCGATGTGAGCTCCATGACAGAGGCGCGGTGTCTTCTGTCACCTGCTGTGCTCTAGTGCTGGACTTACATAGCTGCTTAGCATCCACGGAGGAAGGCATTTACTACAGGAGTGGCTGGGCACCCCTCAAACGCCTCGCCGGAAGAGAAAAGGTCACCTCAGAGAACAGGACCTGCACTGATTCTGCTGAGAAGAGCGAAGGGGAGCAGTTTCCTGCACCAACCACAGTGGAGGGTAACCTGCTACTGCCTGGTCTCTGGAAGGTGGGATCCAATCAGAGCTTCCAAAACCAGATGCCTGGCTGGGCCTTGGGGTAGGTTCTCTTAATGCCGTGTGGCTGACAGGGTCTGGGTGCTCCGGCCGGGTGTCAGGCCTGAGCCTCTGAGGTGGGAGAGCCGAGTTCAGGACATTGGTCCACCAGAGACCTCCCGGCCCCATGTTATATCAACTGGCAAGAGGTCTCCCAGAGATCTCCATCTCAACGCTAAGACCCAGCTCCACCCAACGGCCAGCAAGCTCCAGTGCTGGACACGCCATGCCAAACAACTAGCAAGACAGGAACACAACCCACCCATTAGCAGAGAGGCTGCCTAAAATCATACTAAGTTCACTGACACTCCAAAACACACCACCGGATGCGGCACTGCCCACCAAAAGGACAAGATCCAGCCCCACCCACCAGAACACAGGCACCAGTCCCCTCCACCAGGAAGCTGACACAAGCCACTGAACCAACCTCACACACTGGGGACAGACACCAAAAAACAACGGGAACTATGAACCTGCAGCCTGTGAAAAGGAGACCCCCAACACAGTCAGTTAAACAAAATGAGAAGACAGAGAAATACACAGCAGATGAAGGAGCAAGGTAAAAACCCACCAGACCAAACAAATGAAGAGGAAATAGGCAGTCTACCTGGAAAAGAATTCAGAGTAATGATAGTAAAGATGATCCAAAATCTTGGAGATACAATGGAGAAAATATAAGAAACATTTAATAAGGACCTAGAAGAATTAAGAGCAAACAAACAATGATGAACAACACAATAAATGAAATTAAAAATTCTCTAGAAGGAATCAATAGCAGAATAACTGAGGCAGGAGAACGAATAAGTGACCTGGAAGATAAAATAGTGGAAATAACTACCGCAGAGAAGAATAAGGAAAAAAGAATAAAAAGAATTGAGGACAGTCTCAGAGACTTCTGGGACAACATTAAACACACCAACATTCAAATTGTAGGGGTCCCAGAAGAAGAAGAGAAAAAGAAAGGGTCTGAGAAAATATTTGAAGAGATTGTAGTTGAAAACTTCCCTAACGTGGGAAAGGAAATAGTCAGTCAAGTCCAGCAAGCACAGAGAGTCCCATACAGGATAAATCCAAGGAGAAACATGCCAAGACACATATTAATCAAACTATCAAAAATTAAATACAAAGTAAAAATATTAAAAGCAGCAAGGGAAAAGCAACAAGTAACATACCAGGGAATCCCCAAAAGGTTAACAGCTGACCTTTCAGCAGAAACTCGGCAAGCCAGAAGGGTGTGACAGGACATATTTAAAGTGATGAAAGGCAAAAACCTACAACCAAGATTGCTCTACCCAGCAAAGATCTCATTCAGATTCGACAGAGAAATTAAAACCTTTACGGACAAGCAAATGTTAGCACCACCAAACCAGCTTTACAACAAATATGAAAGGAACTTCTCTAGGCAGGAAACACAAGAGAAGGAAAAGACCTACAAAAACAAACCCAAAACAATTAAGATAATGGTAATAGGAACATAGATACCCATCATCACCTTAAATGTAAATGGATTAAATGCTCCAACCAAAAGACATAGACTGGCTGAATGGATACAAAAACAAGACCCGTATATATGCTGTCTACAAGAGACCCAATTCACACTTAGGGACACATACAGACTGAACATGAGGGGATGGAAAAAGACAGTCCATGCAAATGGAAATCAAAAGAAAGCTGGAGTAGCAATTCTGATATCAGAAAAAATAGACTTTAAAATAAAGACTATTACAAGAGACAAAGAAGGACACTACATAATGATCAAGGGATCAATCCAAGAAGAAGATATAACAACTGTAAATATTTATGCACCCAACATAGGAGCACCTCAGTACATAAGGCAAACGCTAACAGCCATAAAAGGGGAAATCGACAGTAACACAATCATAGCAGGGGACTTTAACACCCCACTTTCACCAATGGACAGATCATCCAAAATGAAAATAAATAAGGAAACACAAGCTTTAAATGATACATTAAACAAGATGGACTTAATTGATAGATAGGACATTCCATCCAAAAACAACAGAATACATGTTCTTCTCAAGTGCTCATGGAACATTCTCCAGGACAGATCATATCTTGGGTCACAAATCAAGCCTTGGTAAATTTAAGAAAACTGAAATCGTATCAAGTATCTTTTCTGACCACAATGCTACGAGACTAGATATCAATTACAGGGAAAAAAACTGTAAAAAATACAAACACTTGGAGGCTAAACAATACGCTACTAAATAACCAAGAGATTACTGAAGAAATCAAAGAGAAAATGAAAAAATACCTAGAAATAAATGACAATGAAAACATGATAACCCAAAACCTATGGGATGTAGCAAAAGCAGTTCTAAGAGGGAAGTTTATAGCAATACAATCCTACCTCAAAAAGGAGAAAAATCTCAAATAAACAACCTAGCTTACACCTAAAGCAATTAGAGAAAGAAGAACCAAAAAAACCCGAAATTAGCAGAAGGAAAGAAATCATAAAGATCAGATCAGAAATAAATGAAAAAGAAATGAAGGAAACAATAGCAAAGATCAATAAAACTAAAAGCTGGTTCTTTGAGAAGATAAACAAAATTGATAAACCCTTAGCCAGACTCATCAAGAAAAAAAGGGAGAAGACTCAAATCAACAGAATTAGAAATGAAAAAGGAGAAATAACAACTGACACTGCAGAAATACAAAGGATCATGAGAGATTACTACAAGCAACTCTATGCCAATAAAATGGACAACCTGGAAGAAATGGACACATTCTTAGAAAAGCACAACCTTCCGAGACTGAACCAGGAAGAAACAGAAAATATAAACAGACCAATCACAAGCACGGAAATTGAAAATGTGATTAAAAATCTTCCAACAAACAAAAGCCCAGACTCAGATGCCTTCACAGGCGAATTCTATCAAACATTTGGAGAAAGCCTAACACCTATCCTTCTCAAACTCTTCTGAAATATAGCAGAGGGAGGAACACTCCCAAACTCACTCTATGAGGCCACCATCACCATGATACCAAAACCAGACATAGATGTCACAAAGAAAGAAAACTACCAGCCAATATCACTGATGAACATAGATGCAAAAATCCTCAACAAAATACTAGCAAACAGAATCCAACAGCACATTAAAAGGATCATGCACCATGATCAAGTGGGGTTTATAACAGGAATGCAAAGATCCTTCAATATATGCAAATCAATCAATGTGACACACCATATTAACAAATTGAACGATAAAAATCATATGATAATCTCAAAAGATGCAGAAAAAGCTTTCAACAAAATTCAACACCCATTTATGACACTCTCCAGAAAGCAGGCATAGAGGAAACCCACCTCAAGATAATAAAGGCCATATATGACAAACCTACAGCAAACATCATTCTCAATGGTGAAAAACTGAAACCATTTCGTCTAAGATCAGGAACAAGACAAGGTTGCCCACTCTTACTGCTATTATTCAACATAATTTTGGAAGTTTTAGCCACAGCAATCAGAGAAGAAAAAGAAATAAAATGAATCCAAATCAGAAAAGAAGTAAAACTGTCACTGTTTGCAGATGACATGATCCTATACATTGAGAATCCTAAAGATGCCACCAGAAAACTACTAGAGCTCATCAATGAATTTGGTAAAGTAGCAGGATACAAAATTAATGCACAGAAATCTCTTGCATTCCTATACACTAATGATGAAAAATCTGAAAGAGAAATTAAGGAAACACTCCCATTTACTATTGCAACAAAAAGAATAAAATACCTAGGAATAAACCTACCTAAGGAGACAAAAGACCTGCATGCAGAAAACTGTAAGACACTGATGAAAGAAATTAAAGATGATACAAACAGATGGAGAGATATACCATGTTCTTGGATTGGAAGAATCAATATTGTGAAAATGACTATACTACCCAAAGCAATCTACAGATTCAATGCAATCCCTATCAAACTACCAACGGCATTTTTCACAGAACCAGAACAAAAAATTTCACAATTTGTATGGAAACACAAAAGACCCCGAATAGCCAAAGCAATCTTGAGAAAGAAAAATGGAGTTGGAGGAATCATGCTGTCTGACTTCAGACTATACTACAAAGCTACAGTAATCAAGACAATATGGTACTGGCACCAAAACAGAAATACAGATCAATGGAACAGGATAGAAAGCCCAGAGATAAACCCACGTACATATGGTCACTTTATTTTTGATATAGGAGGCAAGAATATACAGTGGAGAAAAGACAGCCTCTTCAATAAGTGGTGCTGGGAAAACTGGACAGCTACATGAAAAAGAATGAAATTAGAACACTTCCTAACACTATACAGAAAAATAAACTCAGAATGGGTTAAAGACCTAAATGTTAGACCAGACACTATAAAAGTCTCAGAGGAAAACATAGGAAGAACACTCTTTGACATAAATCACAGCAAGATCCTTTCTGACCCACCTCCTAGAGAAATGGTAATAAAAACAAAAATAAACAAATGGGACCTAATGAAACTTCAAAGCTTTTGCACAGCAAAGGAAACCATAAACAAGACGAAATGACAACCCTCAGAATGAGAGATAATATTTGCAAACGAAGCAATGGACAAAGGATTAATCTCCAAAATATACAAGGAGCTCATGCAGCTCAGTATCAAAAAACAAACAACCCAATCAAAAAGTGGGCAGAAGACCTAAATAGACATTTCTCCAAAGAAGACATACAGATTGCCAACAAGCACATGAAAGGATGCTCAACATCACTAATCATTACAGAAATGCATATCTAAACTACAGTGAGGTATCACTTCACACCAGTCAGAATGGCCATCATCAAAAAATCTAGAAATGATAAATGCTGGAGAGGGTATAGAAAAAAAGGAACCCTTAGGGGTTTCCCTGGTGGCACAGTGATTGGGAGTCCACCTGCCGATGCAGGAGACACGGGTTCGTGCCCCGGTCCAGGAGGATCCCACATGCCGTGGAGCGGCTAGGCCCGTGAGCCATGGCCACTGAGACTGCGCGTCCAGAGCCTGTGCTCCGCAACGGGAGAGGGCACAACAGTAAGAGGCCCGCGTACCGCAAAGAAAAAAAAAAGGAACCCTCTTGCACTGTTGGTGGTAATGTAAATTGATACAGCCACTATGGAGAACAGTATGGAGGTTCCTTAAAAAACTAAAAATAGAACTACCATACGACCCAGCAATCCCACTACTGGGCATATATCCTGAGAAAACCATAATTCAAAAAGATTCATGTACCACAATGTTCATTACAGCACTATTTACAATAGCCTGGACATGGAAGCAACCTAAGTGTCCATCAACAGATTAATGGATAAAGAAGATGTGGCATATATATACAATGGAATATTACTCAGCCATAAAAAGAAACGAAATTGAGTTATTTGTAGTGAAGTGAATGGACCTAGAGTCTGTCATACAGAGTGAAAAAAGTCAGAAAGAGAAAAACAAATACCATATGCTAACACACACACACACATATATATATATATGGACTTTGAAAAAAAAAAAGGTTCTAATGAACCTAGGGGCAGGACAGGAATGATGACACAGATGTAGAGAATGGACTTGAGGACACAGGGAGGGGGAAGGGTAAGCTGGGACGAAGGGAGAGAGTAGCATTGACGTATATACACTACCAAATGTAAAATAGATAGCTGGTGGGAAGCAGCTGCATAGCACAGGGAGATCAGCTCGGTGTTTTGTGACCACCTAGAGGGGTGGGATAGGGAGGGTGGGAGGGAGAAGCAAGAGAGGGGATATGGGGATATATGTATACATATAGCTGATTCACTTTGTTATACAGCAGAAACTAACAACATCGTAAAGCAATTACACTCCAATAAAGATGTTAAAAAAAGAAAAAGAATGAAAAAAAAACAAACAGATGACTGAGGAGCTGTCACATTAATGCCACAGAGGGCCCACCTCATGTCTCACCCAGCCCAGTTTCAGAAGGTGCCACCCACTGCCACCTTGTGAATTCAACACAGCCACTTCCCAGGACCCAGAGGCAGGAAGACTGGTTGTTCCTCAGCATCGGTTTGCCTCTTCTTCCCCAGTAACAGGAGGTTGAGCAGGGCACACAGAAGCTCAGAACAGACTCGTTTCCCAATTGCCTTTGCAGTTAGGTAGGACCAGGGACCCAGCAAATGGGATATGCATGGGGAGGCCACAGAGCAGCTCTAAAGGAGGCAGCTGGGGGTTCCTCTTTGCCCCTTCTTCTTCTTCTTCTCTTTTCCATCCTGGTGCCTGGAACTCAGATGCAATAGCTGGAGCTCTGGCTGTCATCTTGGTCACAGGAACAAGGGTCACATCCCAATGAATAAGGAAAGGATGGGAGGAAGGAGCTCGGATCTCCGTAGACCTTGTGGGACAGAGCTGCCTGGCCAGCCTGCACTGCCGACCTCTGACATTTTACATGGGAGAAAAATAAACTTTTATCTTGATTAAGTCAGTTATTTGGTGTGTTTTCTATTATCCACAGCAAACCTAATCCTAGCTAAAATTGATGTATAAAACAGACATATACCCTACATATCAGATGCTGCCAATGAAATGACTTCTTAAAGATTTAACATCATTCATATATCTGACTCCTTCTTGGGCCTAGTTCCACGTTTGGCCCTTATCATTTTTTGAGGAAAGACTCTCAGATTTCGTAGCAACATGACAATACTTACAAGAGCATATAGGACTCACATAAAAACAGCCTGCGTCCTGATTATTTGATTTCTGAGAAGCAGATGGTGAGCTTACTTAGCCAGGGGACCCACCCAATCAAAGTTTATTTACTTCTAAGTTCACATGCCATCCTAATCAACCTGAAATAAATATGGAACACGGAGCCAGGCAAACAAGAAGTGTTTGTTCCACCAGATGAATTAAATGAACATATAAGCACGCAGGTCTGCCTTTCTTGAGGATGAAAGTACACCAATTTTATTATAATCATGCAGCCAAAGCCCCCAAAGTTCACCCTTTTTATTTTTTGCTTTTACTTTAGGGCTGAGACAGCTACTGTGTTCTCAGATGAAAAGTGGCTTGGTCTGGGCAGTCTAAAACAATTATCTGGAGAATTTAATTTCCTAATGAGAAGAACACTACGAGTTAGTTTTCCTTCTAAGGGATTGCTGGGAAGTTTTCCTGCATCCAATAAATTTTGGCTTAACAAAGGGAAGTCAGGCCAGCAAAACCTAGGAAGAATATGAAATGTCTGGGACCTTTATCCAAGTGATGACTGTAGGGTGGAGGGTTCCCTATCCAGAGACCACCTCTGGGATGCAGCCTGTACTCACTGGCGATGCAGGAAAGGGGGAGGCAAGGCACTACCCTGGTCCCAGAGGTGGGACCGCAGGGCAGCCCAGCCTTGGAGAGTTGGCACAGGGTGGGGAAGGTGGAGTGAAGTTGACAAGGAATGAGAGCAGGTCTGCAGCCCCATGGCCTAAACCCACATCCTAGCTCTGCCACTTATTAGATGGGTGTCTCTGAGCTAATTGCCCACCCTCTCTGAGCCACAGGAACTGCCTGCATTGCAGGGCCACTTGTTGGAAGGATTAGTGATATGTATCCAAATTCCTGGCTCATAATGGGTGCCTGTTACACTTATGGAAATATTATTATATATCCAGGCCATTTCTAATCCAAGGTTTGAGAATGATGGTGCTTAAATGAAAAGCCAGTACATATATTAATGACTGACACCTGGGTATTTGACCAGCAGGTATTTCCTTCTCCCAGCCTCCCTTTCTGACTTGCAGACAGACACAGGCTTTTCTGCCCTTCAGGCTGTTAGGTCAGTGGGGACTCAGCATTGCCAAAGAAATGGAGAAAGAGGAAGACTGGAGAAAAATGGAGAAGGGCCACATGTCCAGTTGCACAGTTCGTGCAATGAACAAAAGCATTACAATTAAGAGGCACTATTTACACTGCAGATATCATAGAATTCTATCTTTATTTTGATAACTTTCCAGCACAGAAATATCTTTGTTTTAATAAAAATATTAATGTAATGATAATTTCCTGACAGCTGGAAATAAATCACCTTGAAGGAATGACTTTCTCAAGTTTACACAAAAGTACCATATAAGTTAGTGATGGAGCAATCAGGATGCTGCTGGGGAACTTCTGGCTTAAACAGATATTCCTTCTGAGCCTGGGAATATGCCATGCCCTCCACTCACTCAGCAAGTCAAATTCCAACCAACTCTTGGAGCTAACTTTTTCTGAAATCATATTCAACTAAAGGCATATGAATTCAATGTCCTAGTCTACCAATATCATAAACTCAACGTGATAATCATGATCCCACTTATAACAAAACCTGGGACCCATCACAGGGTCAGGAATGACAAAACAGACACATGGGTCCCTTTGACTCTGGAATCCTTTCCCCCTTCTTCCTCTTTCCTATACACCTCTCAGCGCCCTTCCCTCCCTAATTAATCTCTGCACCATCCCTCACCATCCCCCAAAGCAGCTTCCTATTTAGAGCCTCAGACCTGGTGAGAAAGTGATAAGCTAACACACACTCTGGAGCTGGCATGATACAAACTCAATGTATTACCTCTCCCATTGGGAATTAATATTTAAAGGAGCGTGCCCTCGAAAGGCCAAGGCTTAACTCAACAAATGATGCCAAGGGTGGCATATTCCAAATAGAAAAGGGAACAAAGAGGAAAAGATTGGGGTCAGAGTGTGGATGGGGCTGGGGAGTAATTACCCAGAATTCTCAACTGATACCCCATCTAAGACTTAACCTTCATGTAGCAGTCCATGCCCACCTTCATAACACTGAATTATTACAAAATCATGATAAAATGTCTTTGTACAGTGCTTTATTTTTCAGGTCGATCATCATGTCTAAGCACTGAACCACAGCCCCATTTGTAAAGTGAAAGCACTGCTAGGCTGTTATAATAAAAAAAATCATTTCTATTTGAGTAAATCGTGGCTCAAAATTCAGTTCCTTATGCAAATATGTAGTGTAGTTATTAACAACACAACCTACTTTCTAAATCATTACCATCATCCATATAGACTCTTGGTCAGGTTTACTGGCCAAATTTCCACACCCCAAATGAGGAAAGAACATTAAAAAACAACATTTTTGAGCCTACTTGGGGAAGGTTTTGCACGGGATCTTGGCGATGCAAAAATGTTTCCAGATGGGTTTCTCTCCTTGTTTCACATTTCTGGATTCAGACTCTAGGATAAAATATTCCTGAGCTACTTCGAATATATTTTTTCAATTAGCCAAGAAAATAAATAAATGAAACAGAAGAGATTCAGCTTTGTTGCTCTTCTCACTCCAAGTTTGAACTCCACCCCCTCTGAAGGCGTCTGGGTAAGGATGCACTGCATGGACTGACTTGGGAGAATTGTCTTTTTCACCCACCGCTTCTAATTTACTTGTATATATCTTTTTTCCTGAAATGCCAGTAGTGCATAAAGAATTCATTGATGAGCTCTTAACTCCTGATGAGAAAAATCTATCAATGTCTAAAGAGCATGTGAAAAAGAGGCGAAATATGAACAAGCAAACTGAAAAGTTACTTATTTTCACAATTTTTCTGTAAATCTAAAAATATACTAAAATTAAAAGTTTATTTAAAAACCAGTCATCTGTGTCTGTGAGTTAAACACAGTGTTAAATGCTCCAGAAACATTTTCTCCACCAATCGCTGCTAGGAAACTGCCAGAGGCTACTGTTATTCCATTTTTAGAGGAGAAAACTGAGGGTCAGACAGCTGCGCTTTTGAGAGAAATGGGAAAGACTCTCAATAAACCAACTCAATACCTACTAAGGCTTCTGTCGGCACTGGGGCGTCTTAAGAAAGCAAAGAATATTGAATAATGGCACTGCTAATTAGTATAGAAGGACACCAATTTCCCCCTCCAAAAAAAGAAACATCCACCTGCCACTTTCAGCAAATACGATTTTTATGAACAGGCTCTAATGATCTGTGACTTAATCTGTTTTCTCATCTGTAAAATGGGACTGATTTAACAGTACCTACTGTCGAGGTTGTGTGAGGATTAAGTAAGATAATGCACGAAAGCCCTTGGCAGGCACCTGGCACTTACAGGCAGGCCCAGTGGGAACCATCCTCAGGCTATGCCTTTGTGCTGGGCAGCGCAGGTTGGCGCTGGTCTGGCAGGAGCCCAGGATCTGCAGCCCCGCAGCACGCGAGCCACCTTCCTTGGCCGCCTCTCATTCTCCCTGACCCAGTAAGGTGGTTGAGAGTGTGTGTGTTATGCTGCCACTTTAGCTAATGAGATCATACTGGCTAAACGAAGCTAAGCTAATGAGCTCTGCTTAGCTCATCAGCTCCTAAGAAATGAGCTTTCTTTTCTGGTGAACAGACAGTCCCCAAAGTTAATTCCCGCGTTGGCTGTCTGAAAGTGGGAATGTGTTTTCCCACAGAAACAATGCGATAAATGAAGGCAGAGTTCTCAGGCCAGTCCCAATCCTTAAGGCAGGGAACAATAGTGCAGGAGTTCTGGGTCCTAGGAGCCATGGGTCTGTGGGGCAGGGAAGAAAGAAACAGACTCTTTCACAGGTTGGGTAAGGGTGAAAAAATGCAAGAAAAAAAGAAAGAAACATCAACGACTATTTCATTCCAACCCAACTAAATGACCACAAATTTCACAAAATGTATTCTTTGGTTCATCACCTAGAAGGTTATTTACTTTCCTCACAGCTTGTGAAACATCAAAATGGTATCTGCTGGAAGGACAACACAAAGAAATTTTGTTAAAACCCCTTTCCCATCCAAGAGTGCGTATCAGGAACTGCATTTGTGTTTTCTTGTATGTGCTTAGACTTTAATGAAAGCAGGTGCTCTAAAATAAAGCCAAATCTATGAACTCAGGTGAAGATGAACATAATTTTTTATTGTGCAATGCAAATCAGTTCAGAAAGCAATAGTATGTACGCATCACCAGTCTGAGAATATTAATACCTTCAAATGAGGGATGAAATGTGGCTCACTCATCACTTTTCTCAAGGAAGACATACAAGCTTAAGATGAGAAATTCTCAAAAGAATTTCACGTTGAAGATAAGATCTGTTGATAGTTATGAGGATGGAGAAAATCACAACTCCCTTTCACTACCTCCCTTAAGTCAAGAGCAAGGGAGCCCCAGACTGGCAATCAGCGTACGTTTCCACCCTGCTGTTAGGCCTCTGTGTTACCCTGCATGAGTCATGTAGCCTCATGGTCCTTAGTTTTCTCATCTGCAAAATGGGGGGATTTTTACCAGTTTTGCCATTATATGATCGGAAGTAAAAGAAAAGGATTCCTGGATATAGCTAGTAAAATTCTAGAACACAGTTTGCCAAGAAATTGACCAGAGTCAACATTAATCATGAAAAAAGCATTATTTTGAAAAGCACCTATGTTTACATATTTCTGTGCTTCTAAAAAATATTTTTTAAGTCCATTATTTGAAACACCCACGTTTCTATGTCTTTGACCTCTATGTCTAAACGTTGGGTTACTGGTAAGAGTTACTGCAATGCCTCTTGAGAAAAGGCTTTAGCATCTGACCCATAAATAATGAAGGCGGTTAATGCAAACACTCCAAGCCTGGACGGGAACTTGGAAATGGATGTAGGAAGATTGGAAGGCAGGTTTCTGTTGGCTCCTCCAGGAAAGGACATTATTGTTTTAATGCAGTTATGCGAGCACTGATTTAGTACCTACTGTGTGCAATCCACTAGTCCAGATGTGTGGGAACAGAAGAGCAGTGGGACAGGCAGTGGGACAGCTGTGCGCTCAGCGAGCTCACAGCCTGAGGAGAGGAAGGCATGCACTGCGCCCCTCCAGACACGCGGGAAGAGTCACTGTTTGGGACGTCAGGAAGGCTTCGGGAAACACGCAGCCTTGAGTTATAGCAGGGAAGATGGGCTGTGCACGGCCTCACGGGTGCAAGGTTGGAAGTGGGAGGCACAGCGCGGGTGAAGACAGGAGGCTTGGGGGCCACGGCAGCCGCTGCATGTGAAGGGTGCGAGGCTGTGGTGCAGTGTTTCTCAGTGTGCGGGCTGTGGGTCATGAAATCAATTCAGTGGGTCAAGAAGCATTTTTAAGTGAAATATTCTAGAATAAAACAACAGAGTAGAATAGAATAGAGCTCACTGCACATGGTCAGAGAAGCGCTGCTTTGTAAAATTTTCATCTCTGTTTGTGAGTGTGTGTGTGTGTCCTGGATCTCAATGATGTACTGCTGGGTATAGGTCACTCCCTTAATGTTTGAAAAAGCTGCAGTTCAGGGTGTTGGGTGCACCCCCATCACCGCCTTCTGGGTCGGAGTGCAGTGGTGGCAGGAGGACTGAAGCCCAGGAAAGCCCTGCAGTGCTGGCCCCTGGCTCCACCCTGACAACTCTCCACAGTGAGACCTCCACCAGGTTACCTCGAGGGCAGACCACACAATGGTTTGGGAAGTCCATGGGACAAGGGAGTAAAAAATTAGAAAAGTTCAGCTTCAGTGAACTTCCTCAGAATTTTGGAATTGGAAAAATATGTTTTTGTGTCTTACAATTTATTTTGGCATATACATTACTTTTGGTGGTGGGAAAGGGGGTTGGCCACATAAACTTCTTAGTGTTTCTGGCTTTTGAAAGCCTTTAATCCAGCCCTGATGGTGACAACACAATTGATTCTGAGCAAAACTCTCCTTGCACCAAATATCACCATCCCGTGTCCCTTTTCAAAGTAATCTGACTAGTGCTTGTGGGGAGCCCACCGTGGGCCTGGGCCTACAGTGGGCACAGTGTGTGACGTCAGGATCAGGGCAATGCAGCCAGCCTGTTCCCTGGGAAGGGGTCCTTGGAGAAGGGGGAAGATGAGGCATGGCCTCCTGCAAAGGAATGAGCCTGTGGGAGACCCCTGGTCTGGGTCAGTGTCAGCCGGGCAGAGAAGTCCACACCAGTGGTGGAAAGTATACAGAAGACAAAAGATGCTGGTTCCAGATCTTTCTTCATCACAAACCCATTAACCTTCTGGGGGAGTCTGCTTTCTTCATGAGTGACAATAACAACTGCCTTTGTACCTTTGAAACAAGAATCTTAAGAGAGAAAAGGCACAAATTTATGAGAAGAGGTCTAAGCCTAGCTGAAGAAATGGCATATACAATCGTCCCTGGATATCCATGGGGGATTGGTTCCAGGGCCCCCAAGGATACCAAAATCCCGGGATGCTCAAGTCCCTTATATAAAATGGTGTCGTATTTGCATATAAGCTGTACACATCCTCCTGTATCCTTTAAATCGTCTCTAGATTACTTATAATACCCAATACAATGTAAATGCTAGGTAAATATTTGCCAGTGTGTGGCAAATTCAAGTTTTGCTTTTTGGAACTTTCTGGAATTTGTTTTCTAATATTTTCTATCTGCAGTTGGTTGAATCCATGGATGTGGAATCTATAAACACGTATGAAGGACCTACTGTACATACAACTGCACATGGAAGATGATGCAAACACCTTTATTTCTTATCTCATGGCACGGTGCTTATTCAAGATACTGGAATATGGTAGTTCTGTATTCTAAATATAGAAAATACTAACCTTGGCCCTGACAACAGATAACAGCACCCTAATTTACCTATATATATCTCTTACATATATCTCCAACACATGGCTCCTTGTAATTGGCATGCAATAAATACTCAAATATGTCTTGAGTAAAGAGACAAAGAAATACTAGCAAAAGTAAGAGTGAAATATTCATGAAGAAAGATATGAAAAAATAGGTGGCCTGAAGGAATGGAAATGAGGCTCCTATTAAGAGGGATGATTTTATCTATTTGCCTAAGTGCTGTAATCAGGAAAGTAAGGTCTGGGCTTCCCTGGTGGCGCGGTGGTTGAGAATCCATCTGCCAGTGCAGGGGACATGGGTTCGAGCCCTGGTCCAGGAAGATCCCACAGGCCGCGTAGCAACTAAGCACATGAGCCACAACTACTGAGCCTGTACTCTAGAGCCCGTGAGCCACGACTACTGAGCCCGCGTGCCACAACTACTGAAGCCTGCGGGCCTAGAGCCCGTGCTCCGCAACAAGAGAAGCCACGGCAATGAGAAGCCCGCACACCACAACGAAGAGTAGCTCCCACTCACCACAACTAGAGAAAAACCCGCAGGCAGCAACGAAGACCCAATGCAGCCAAAAATAAATAAATAAATTTGTTAAAAAAAGAAAAAGGAAAGCAAGGTCTGATCAACCAGTCTGGCAAAGAGAAAAACCTTAGGTTCCCTCCAGAAAAATCACATAGGTTCATAAATGTCTTCATTATGTTGATTAATGTATTAGGTCAGACACTTCAAGTAAAACCATTTTTCTTTGGAGCCTGAATTAACCTGTGGACATTGAGAGAGTAAGCAAGCTATCTGCCAGACCTGCACTTTATGTTTATCTCACAGATACCTAGTCAGAACTTTTCCTCTTCCCTTGTGCTGGTCAATGTAGATGCAAAGTGCAGCCTTATTGACAGTGGAATCATTATAACTACAAAATGCCTTTCTCTAGCCAAAACATGGAAAATAAATAACAATGGCGATATTTGTTCTAAAGTGAAGAAGAAATAGTTTCATTTGATACAATGTACTGTGTTCCTATAAAACATTTCCACAGCCTTCCTCACTCAGAAGAGAAAGTTCTTTTTCAAGTCTTTTTCTAGAGCATCACTAATTACTCCCATTATCCTGTCTAAGGTAGAAAGAGGGGAGGAAAACAATGAAATATTTAAACGCCTTCTTTGGGGGAGACAAGTCTATCATACACTGAGAAAGAAATGCAGTTACATGCCAAGTTCAGCCTGGTTTCTAGCCTCATGTCCCTTTTCTACCCCAAACTCAGCAGGCCCTTAGATGCAGCCCCAGAGGGCACAGAGCGGCAGCAGCCCACCATCGGGGGCTCTCCCCTCTGCCAGCCGACTGCCCCTCCACCCTGACACCATGTCCGGTCCTAGGACTACATCCCCGCCCTGGGCTCGTCAGGTTCCCTGTGCTTGAGGCCCTGATCTACGGTGCTCCAGAACCGGAGCCTCACCTGGCACTTATGCCCCACCAGCCCCGTCCCCACCCACCAGGAACAAAACTTCTTGCTGAACCTCAGTCTTGGGCCTGAGACCCTGCCCTCCACTGACACACCTCTCTGTCTCCAAACTCCACAAGATTAAATCACTGGGCCACCCCGATCCCATCTGCTGCCTGCCAGGCTGGATTCCCTCTTACCCCTGCAATTGGTTTGTCCCCCAAAGCCTGGGTCATCCCACTGGGCAGCTGACCCATCTGCAACATTCAGTTGTGCCTAACTGTAGTGGATGCTGTCGTCAGACAGACAGATAACCACCCCCAACCCCTGACCGCACCCCACCACCTATTCTTTCAGGACAGGAGCACCCATTCCCCCAGCTGCGGGGAACATTGGCATCTGCCAGCTTTCAGCCGAGTCTCTCTCAGAAAACTGCCTGCAGCTGGAGAGAGTGGTCTCACCGGAGATCTCGCCCCCTTCCTGGGGCAGCTGACATCTAACGCTGGTTAATGCAGGGGTATAAAGACCGGTTTCCTTGGCCGGCAAGATCGGCGGAGACTTTATAGTGACTTGTCTACCCGGTGCTTCTCCCTTTGTCCCCCACAGGTGTTGCTCCCCAGTAGGTGTAGCTTCCTGCTAAATGTTCTACAGGTAAACCTGTAGAGTCGGCTTCCCTGCGGACCCTACCTGTGACATTAATCAGGTGAGTCAAGTTCAGTCCATCCCTGAGATACTCTGCCTCATCTCATTTGGAATTCCTCGGAATTCTGCAAATAATCAAGGGGTCCGTTTCATGCACCCACTTTATGATGTCTGATTAACAAGCCCTTCTCTCTAGGGTATATAAAAGTCTTCAGCATTTCAAGTCCAGCTTAACATGGAAACTACAAGGACTTGGGGTGTAGCAGACAGAATAATGGACACCCAAAGACATCCGTGTCCTAACCCCTGGTATTTGTGAATATGTCACCTTACATTGTAAAAGGGGCTTTGCATCTGTGATTAAATTAAAGGCCTTGAGATGGGGGGTTACCCTGGGTGATCTGGGTGGGCCCAATCTAATCACATGGGCTCTTAAAAGTGGAGGGCCTTTCCTGGCCGTCGGCAGAGGGAGGTGTGATTACAGAAGGAAGGCACCCAGAGAGGGACTGTGGCTGGCTTTGAAGGCAAAGAGAGGGGCCACAGGTCAGCTCTAGAAGCTGGAGAAAGCAAGGGGATGGATTTCCCTTAGAGCTGCCAGAGGAGGACACCCTGCTGACACCTGGATTTTAGTCCAGGGAGACCCGTGTTGGACTTCTAACCCACAGAATGGTCGGATAATAGATCGGTATCATTTTAAGCCACTAAGTGTGTGGTAATTTGCTTTGACAGCAATAGAAAACTTACGTGCGGGAAAGGGAATGAGGTGAAAGGAATGCGAGTCTTCACTTATTTCCATACTTGAACTCTCCCCTTTTATGCTTATTCGGGGCTCCCACTCAGGAAAGCTTAAGATCTTTCTTGAAAACAACTAGGGTCAACTCTGGGTGATAGGAACAAACCCACACAACACTGTGAAATCAATAATTTCACACCTTCTTTAGAATGAAGAAGAATATTAATCTCACGTTCTAGGAGATGACATTTTCCCGATCAATCGTAAAATCGTAAACTCTTCCAAGAGGTAGAAGAGTTTAGTTACAAATGAGTGGGACTCTGTTTGGCTGCCACTTCAACGTCTAAATAAAAAATAGAACGGAAATAGTTTCCTACTTCAATAAAGGCATAGAGCTTTAAAATAATACTTTTTACCCTTTTTTAAATTTTGGGTCAAAGAAGAAATAATTTCTTTCTATACAATGTTAATCCTGACTAAATAATAATGCTGTGATGAAGAGTTCCCTAACTTTCAGTATCTATTTATTTTTAAAAAGGCAAGAGCATACCTTTTGAAATATCTGTGTAAAATATGCTTAAAGCTAATGGAATAGGAAGAGAAACACAAACTCAGTAGGTCTTCTAAACAGAGTAGAAATCATCATTTAAATGTGTGTGTTGGGACCACTGTGGAATTTAATTTGCATAGGTTGCTGTCTTAAAAAGAAGCAGGAAAATTTAGGGTTTCCCTGGTGGCGCAGTGGTTGGGAGTCCGCCTGCCGATGCAGGGGACACGGGTTTGTGCCCCAGTCCGGGAAGATCCCACATGCCGCAGAGCGGCTGGGCCCGTGAGCCATGGCCGCTGAGCCTGCACGTCCGGAGCCTGTGCTCCGCAGCAGGAGAGGCCACAACAGTGAGAGGCCCGCGTACAGGAAAAAAAAAAAAAAAAAAAGAAGCAGGAAAATTTATATCAAGTTGGTAAGTATGAGATAATCTGAGTAAAGAATTCTCCCTGGTTATAAAGACAAATAGACTATATATAGCTGCAGGATTTAACTTGACTTTGGCTTATATGTTCAAATATGCCCTTATCTGTTATCAAGAATGTGTATATGGGAAATTCATGGCATTAAAAGACCCCAAAATAGTACCATTCAAGATGATAAATGGCATTGATTATATAAATCTGAAAGATCAGATCGCTGGGAGTCACTGGTTGTCTAGTGCCCACTTCTGGGGCAGCACAGCTCTGCAGATACAAGGTCACCACAGGTCGTTATTGGAAAGGCCTCAGTAGGTCAGAAGCATGACAGGCAGGCGAGCCAAGTCCCTGGCCTTCTCAATAACAGGGAAGAGTGGACATCCAGCTCACAACAGTGTCAGGGGGGCATCCCTATCGGGGCCGTGTTTCCACATTCAACCCTCTCCAAAATAAACAGACAGGACTGCTCAACACAGAGCTCTTAGAGAATAGAGGTTCTCATCTATACTCAATAAAGCGGGAGAAATCCAGAAAGTCCTTGAACACCACGTTTTAAGTTTTGTGTGAATTTACTTTTCCACATAATGGGCATGTAAGTCTATCACTATAAATGCAACGAACACAGCATGGAAGGGAACTTGAGAAAGAAAGCCGGTAGTGGCCCAGGGTGATGAGGGCCTAGACCACTGGGACTAAACTACTTTCCCACCAGGACACATGTGGGAGACACAAGGGAGATCCGGGGTTGGCACACTTTTGGATGCCTTATCTAGCTGCAACTCCTTTCTCTCCTGCTCAAGGCCACGTTGGAATGGAGGTAAGTGAGAGGAACTGGCCTTGAATCCACTGTAATTAAAAACAAATTCTCTAACTCCAGCACTGAGTGTTGTCAGTCACACACTGATTGCTGCATGCTCCAACCCAGTCTCAACACTTCATGTGAGAAATTCTGGGGGTGAAGTATTCCAGTTACTATGGCTGTCTAATAAACCTCCCCAAAGCATACCGGCTTGAAACAACATTATTTTGTTCACGAATCTGCCATGTGGGCAGAGCTGGGCAGGGATAGCTCATGTCTGCTCCTTTCAGCTTCGACCAGGGTGGCTCAGAGACTGACTGGGGAGGCATGGAATGGAACCATGTGAAGGCTCACACGCTCACATACCTAGCCTCTGAGCCATAAAGACTCCAACAGCCAGAGGCTAGAACAGCTGGGCATCCGTGGGCACCTCTGTCTCTATATGGCCTGGGGTCTCTCCTCATGGTCTCTGTATTATATAGCTAGACTTCTTACATAGCAGCTCAGGGCTCTAAGGTACATGTCCCCAGTACGAGAGAGCAAGAGAGAGAGAGAGAGAGAGAGATGGCCCATGTACCAGGTGGAAGCTTTACCACATTTTCTAACCTAGCCTCAGAAATCACACAGCATCACTTCTGCCATGTTCTGTTCTTTAGAACTGAGTCTCTAAGGCTGGACCATATTTGAGGGGAGAATTACACTCCATCTTTTTTTTTTTTTTTTGATGGGAAGAGGGTTAAAGATTTTGTGAATATGTTTGAAACCTACTACCTAAGTATGGAAACAGGAAGAATACATCCTAAGAGACATTAAAGCAAAAGATTAGTAGAGTGTGGTAACTGAAAGTATATGAGGAAGGTGAAAAGAGAGAACACTTCCAGGATGAACTCTGGGGACGAGGAGTGTTTTCTTTAATGAGAATGGTGGAGCCATGAGCAATGCATTTGGTTTTCAATACCTTGCTTTCTGGGCATCAGAGGACATCTGGGTAAAGGTCTCCACAGGCAAGAGGAAATGCAAGACAGGAGGGCAGATGCTCTAAGCAGGGGACAAGAGACAGATGAAGTCACATTGGAAGAGGTAAGAGTGTCACCATGATGGCTCAGACTTGCTTGAGAAAGTAAGAAAGGCAGACAGGAAATGGACAAAGGTAATTAAGGGCAAGGAGGACACAGCAGATATAATACAGAGAAAAAAGAAGTAACTACAGGTAAGTAGAAGATGAACATCCTAAAAGCTAAAGGAAGAAAAAGTTTCCAAAAAAAAAAAAAACGTACTCACAGGCTCTTATACCACTGAGGGAAAAGGAAAAAGAAAAACGGAAATAAAGGGACACTGGATTTTGTCAAGGAAGACAAAATCTACTATCTGTACAAGGAGAGACAGTAATTTCCCATCGCAGTAAGTAGGACTAACGCCTCTAATAGACTCCAGTGTTCTGTGTTAAAATAAGCTGTTTCATGAGAAGCGCCTGAAAACCATCAAAAGATAGCAGACTATAAAACTTAAACTCTTTCCCAAGTGAGTTAGACAGCCAGCCGTTCCTCCACCGATAAGACTATCTCCAGGCCAACCACATCCACCCTAGGGGACCGTTGGCTACACCCTCCTCTAACAGCCACCTTGCACAGCCTTGTTGCATTCCAATGGCCCTCAACAGCAAGACCAGCCCCCATGGTCTCTGAAGTCAGAAGTTTTGAAAGCCCAGTTTGAAGATGTATGGAAATTCACACTTCTTAACGGTTTGTTCTCTCCAAATACACCTAAAATGTTCTGAAATAAAATAGTCTCCTTATAGTTGAAAGCCAGTCTACTTCAAAAATCTCTGGGGGAACAAGGAAGTCTATTCTAATGGCATGACAGCTCTCAGCTGAAAGGTCAAGGAGGTAGGGGCCGAAACAGGCCAAAATTAAGGATAGGACAACCTCTACAAATTGGAGAAATGGAGTCGAGGGAAAGACACACACACACACACACACACACAGAGCCATCACATTTCTCTTCATCCTGGGCCTGATCTTGGCAGGGGAAGAGATTTTTCTCTCTCAAGTAGAGCAGGGAGACTGACGAGTCTATACGAGAACAGGGCTGGCTGGTTCAATCAGAAATCCTTCTATCAGGACTGTCAATGAAAACCAGCTACATGAGAAGAGGCTGGTAACAGAATCTTAATTACAGGTACTCTGAGGGGCTGTATCTAAGTTACACATGAGATGAGAGAAGAGTTTCCAAACCCAAAGTATTATAAGTGAGGGGAAAAAAGTTAAAGTTTTCTCTTAAAATCAATGAAAAACTAATGCCAAATTAACCTATGAAGATGAAGGTGAAATTTGTGATAAAGTACCTCACTCATCATAAGGATATACATTTCTTTAAACCTTGCTCTTAATTGTATACAACTTCAATGACTAGTTGATAGTCATGATTTATCATTTTGATAAATATTTTATCATGTAAAAGCGTAACAGATTGCATCCCATGCTAAACTCTCTCAGTTATCCAGGCCTAAGCATTTGGGTCTAGACACCATAGTCATTGCCAGGACATCCTTAAGAAGAAATCAAAACCTATGCAGAGGCAGCCTTGCATATTCTACCCTATAAAGTGATAGTAAATGCCAAGAATCAGTGAGAAGTCAAAGAAAGAAACATTAGAAAGAGTATAAGGAATACATTGAGCATATTTAACAAACCAAATATTATAGCAATAAAAACTAATTACATATATATGCAACAGCATAAATGAATCTGAGAAACACAACATTAAGCTAAAATAATCACAAGTTGAAAATTGTAAGAGCAATCACTCCCACTCTAACAATGAGAACAAGCCAGATTAGCTACAAAGCACAGTTTTTAAAATATATCACGGAGCTGAGGATGCAAAGAAGCCTAAATGTGTCAGGCCATTCCCAGCTTTCATTCCTAGCGAAGTGGCAGGAGGAACAGGAATCCACCATAGACAGGAATAAGGAGAAACCGGCAAATTTTTAATTAAGTTAATGGCTACAAGTGGACTGCTCTATGGATTAGAATTCCAAGAAGACACAGCCACAGGGTAGGGCTACGCCACCAGCCAACTCTTCCCCATGGATCTTCACCAAACACATAGCAAGAATACACCAAAGGCTTAGATAGGGCAGGAGTGTCGAGAAACGTCCGCCCTGACACCTATGGGACTGTCCCCAAGGGTAAGGCAGGGGTGAGAGCATAAAAATATAAGAAAATCTCTCAGGCACTTCAGGCCGTCACTCAGGCCACTCTGCAGTGATCCAAAAGCGGAGACTGAACAGCCGGGCAAAAAGAGATGTCCTAGGTATAGAGAGCTGGGGCAAGACTGCAAAGAAAACTCTCCTGTAACCCAAAAAGCTGGCAGTCTTGCTGAACAACAAATCTTCCCCAGTAAGCTGGTGCTGGGCTGTGATGCGTGAAGAGTTTTGCCAGGGATAAGATCCCAATCCCTGCTAAAGGGAAAGTCCTGATTCTTCCCTCAAAACATCTAAAGTCAGGGATGAAATGAATCTAACTAAAGTGTCACCAGAGCACACACCCATCTCAATTACAAATGAGACTGACTCAGCCCACACTCTACTGGCCTGAAGGAAGGCCATGCCCTTTTAAGTTACTGAAGGGTCAACAATTCTTTTACACACAATATCTAGCATGTAATCACAAATTACGAGAAATACAAAGAAGGAAGAAACTGTAAGCCACAGTCAAGAGAAGAAATAGGCAAAAGAAGCATATCCAGAGATGACAGATGCTGGCATCATTAGGCAAGGATGCCAAAATAACTACAGAAAATATGTTAAAGTATCCAGTAGAAAATATGGACATAAAGAGACTGGTTCAACATGGCGGAGTAGAAGGACGTGCTCTCACTCCCTCTTGTGAGAGCACTGGAATCACAACTAACTGCTGAACAAACATCGACAGAAAGACACTGGAACTCACCAAAAAAGATACCCCACATCCACAGACAAAGGAGAAGCCACAAAGAGACGTTAGGAGAGGCGCAACCACAATAAAATCAAATCCCATAACTGCTGGGTGGGTGACTCACAGAGTGGAGAACACTTATACCACAGAAGTCCACCCACTGGAGTGAAGGTTCTGAGCCCCACATCAGGTTTCCCAAGCTGGGGGTCCGGCAATGGGAGGAGGAATTCCTACAGAATCAGACTTTGAAGGCTAGCGGGATTTGATTGCAGGACTTTGACAGGACTGGGGGAAACAGAGACTCCACTCTTGTAGGGCACACACAAAGTAGTGTGTGCATCAGGATCCAGGGGAAGGAGCAGTGGCCCCATATAAGATTAAACCAGACCCACCTGCTAGTGCTGGAGGGTCTCCTGTAGAGGCGGAGGGGGGGTGGCTGTGTGTCACCGTGAGGACAAGGACACTGGCAGCAGAAGTTCTGGGAAGTACTCCTTGGCGTGAGCCCTCCCAGAGTTTGCCATTAGCCCCACCAAACAGCCCAGGTAGGCTCCAGTGTTGGGTTACCTCAGGCCAAACAACCAACAGGGAGGGAACCCAGCCCCACCCATCAGCAGTCAAGCAGATTAAAGTCTTACTGAGCTCTGCTCACCAGAGCAACAGTCAGCTCTACCCACCACCAGTCCCCTCATCAGGAAACTTGCACAAGCCTCTTAGATAGCCTCATCCACCAGAGGGCAGACAGCAGAAGCAAGAACTACAATCCTGCAGCCTGTGGAACAAAAACCACATTCACAGAAAGACAGATAAGATGAAAAGGCAGAGGGCTATGTACCAGATGAAGGAACAAGATAAAACCCCAGAAAAACAACTAAATGAAGTGGAGATAGGCAACCTACCAGAAAAAGAATTCAGAATAATGACAGTGAAGATGATCCAGGACCTCGGAAAAAGAATGGAGGCAAAGGTCGAGAAGATGCAAGAAATGTTTAACAAAGACCTAGAAGAATTAAAGAATAAACAAACAGAGATGAACAATACATTAACTGAAATGAAAAATACACTAGAAGGAACCAATAGCAGAATAACTGAGGCAGATGAATGAATAAGTGACCTGGAAGACAGAATGGTGGAATTCACTGCAGCAGAACAGAATAAAGAAAAAAGAATGAAAAGATACGAAGACAGCCTAAAAGACCTCTGGGACAACATTAAACGCAAAAACATTTGCATTATAGGGGTCCCAGAAGGAGAAGAGAGAGAGAAAGGACCTGAGAAAGTATTTGAAGAGATTATAGTCAAAAACTTCCCTAACATGGGAAAGGAAATAGACACCCAAGTCCAAGAAGCGCAGAGAGTCCCATACAGGATAAACCCAAGGAGAAACACACCGAGACACACAGTAATCATATTGGCAAAAATTAAAGACAAAGAAAAATTATTGACAGCAGCAAGAGAAAAATGACAAACAACATACAAGGGAGCTTCCATAAGGTTAACAGCTGATTTCTCAGCAGAAACTCTACAAGCCAGAAGGAAGTGGCATGACATATTCAAAGTGATGAAAGTGAAGAACCTACAACCAAGATTATTCTACCCTGCAAGGATCTCATTCAGACTCGATGGAGAAATCAAAAGCTTTACAGACAAGAAGAGCTAAGAGAATTCAGCACCACCAAACCAGCTCTACAACATATGCTAAAGGAACTTCTCTAAGTGGGAAACAAGAGAAGAAAAGGACCTACAAAAACAAACCCAAAACAATTAAGATAATGGTAATAGGAACATACATACCGATAATTACCTTAAACATGAATGGATTAAATGCTCCAACCAAAAGACACAGGCTCACGGAATGGATACAAAAACAAGACCCATCTATATGCTGTCTACAAGAGATCCACTTCAGACCTAGGGACACATACAGACTGAAAGTGAGGGGATGGAAAAAGATATTCCGTGTAAATGAAAATCAAAAGAAAGCTGCAGTAGCAATACTCATATCAGATAAAATAGACTTTAAAATAAAGAATGTTACAAGAGAAAAGCAAGGACATGACACAATGATCAAGGGATGAATCCAAGAAGAAGATATAAAAATTATAAATATATATGCACCCAACATAGGAGCACCTCAATATGTAAGGCAGCTGCTAACAGCTATAAAAGAGGAAATTGACAGTAACACAATAACAGTGGGGGACTTTAACACCTCACTTCCACCAATGGACAGATCACCCAAACAGAAAATTAATAAGGAAACACAAGCTGTAAATGACAAAACAGACCAGATAGATTTAACTGATATTTATAGGACATTCCATCCTAAAAGAGCAGATCACACTTTCTTCTCAAGTGCACACGGAACATTCTCCAGGATAGATCACATCTTGGGTCACAAATCAAGCCTCAGTAAATTTAGGAAAACTGAAATCATATCAAGTATCTTTTCTGATCACAACGCTATGAGATTAGAAATCAATTACAGGGGAAAAAAACGTAAAAAACGCACACTCACAGAGGCTAAAAAATACATTACTAAATAACCAAGAGATCATTAAAGAAATCAAAGAGGAAATCAAAAAATACCTAGAGACAAATGACAATGAAAACACAACAATCCAAAACCTATGGGACGCAGCAAAAGCAGTTCTAAAAGGGAAGTTGATAGCAATACAAGCCTACCTCAAGAAACAAGAAACATCTCAAATGAACAACCTAACCTTACACCTAAGGAACTAGAGAAAGAAGAGCAAACAAAACCCAAAGTTAGCAGAAGGAAAGAAATCATAAAGATCAGAGCAGAAATAAATGAAATAGAAACAAAAAAAACAATAGCAAAGATCAATAAAACTAAAAGCTGGTTCTTTGAGAAGATAAACAAAATTGATAAACCATTAGCCAAACTCATCAAGAAAAAGGGGGAGGGACTCAAATCAATAAAATTAAAAATGAAAAAGGCGATGTTACAACAGAGACAACAGAAATACAAAGCATCCTAAGAGACTACTACAAGCAACTCTATGCCAATAAAATGGACAACCTGGAAGAAATGGACAAATTCTTAGAAAGGTATAAACTTCCAAGACTGAACCAGGAAGAAATAGAAAATATGAACAGACCAATCACAAGTAATGAAATTGAAATGGTGATTAAATATCTTCCAACAAACAAAAATGCAGGACCAAATGGCTTCACAGGTGAATTCTATCAAACATTCAGAGAAGTACTAACACCCATCATTCTCAAACTCTTCCAAAAAACTGCAGAGGAAGGAACACTCCCAAGCTCATTCTATGAGGCCACCATCACCCTAACACCAATACCAGACAAAGATACTACAAAAAACAAAACTACAGACCACTAACACCGATGAATATGGATGCAAAAATCCTCAACAGAATACTAGCAAACAGAATCCAACAGCACATTAGAAGGATCATACACCATGATCAAGTGGGGTTTATCCCAGGGATGCAAGGATTCTTCAATATATGCAAATCAATCAATGTGATACACCATATTGACAAACTGAAGAATAAAAACCATATGACCATCTCAAGAGATGCAGAAAAAGCTTTTGACAAAATTCAACACCCATTTATTATAAAAACTCTCCAGAAAGTTGGCATAGAGGGAACCTACCTCAACATAATAAAGGCCATATATGACAAACCCACAGCAAACATCATCCTCAATGGTGAAAAACTGAAAGCACTTGCTCTAAGATCAGGAACAAGACAAGGATGTCCACTCTCACCACTATTATTTAACATAGTTCTGGAAGTCCTAGCCACGGCAATCAGAGAAGAAAAAGAAATAAAAGGAATACAAATTGTAAAAGAAGAAGTAAAACTGTCACTGTTTGCAGATGACATGATACTATACATTGAGAATCCTAAAGATGCCACCAGAAAACTACCAGAGCTAATCAATTAATTACGTAAAGTGGCAGGATACAAAATTAATGCACAGAAATCTCTTGCATTCCTATACACTAATGATGAAAATTCTGAAAGAAATTAAGGAAACAGTCCCATTTACCACTGCAACAAAAAGAATAAAATACCTAGGAATAAACCTACCTTGGGAGACAAAAGACCTATATGCAGAAAACTATAAGACACTGATGAAAGAAATTAAAGATGATACAAACAGATGGAGAGAGATACCATGTTCTTGGATTGGAAGAATCAATATTGTGAAAATGACTATACTACCCAAAGCAATCTACAGACTCAATGCAATCCCTGTCAAATTACTAATGGCATTTTTTACAGAACTAGAACAAAAAATCTTAAATTTGTATGGAGACACAAAAGACCCTGAATAGCCAAAGCAGTCTTGAGGGAAAAAAACAGAGCTGGAGGAATCAGACTCCCTGACTTCAGACTATAATACAAAGCTACAGTAATCAAGACAATATGGTACTGGCACAAAAGCAGAAATACAGATCAATGGAAAAGGATAGAAAGCCCAGAGATAAACTCATGCACCTATGGTCAACTAATCTATGACAAAGGAGGCAAGGATATACAATGGAGAAAGGACAGTCCCTTCAATAAGTGGTGCTGAGAAGACTGGATACCTACATGTTAAAGAATGAAATTAAAACACTTCCTAACACTATACACAAAAATAAACTCAAAATGGGTTAGAGATCTAAATGTAAGACCAGACACTATAAAACTCTAGAGGAAAACATAGGAAGAACACTCTTTGACATAAATCACAGCAAGATCTTTTTTGATCCATCTCCTAGAGTAATGGAAATAAAAACAAAAATAAACAAATGGGACCTAATCAAAAACTTAAAAGCTTTTGCACATCAAAGGAACCTAAACAAGATGGAAGAATGGAATAAAATATTTACAAATGAATGGAAGAAAATATTTACAGAATGGAATAAAATATTTACAAATGAATGGAAGAAAATATTTACAGAATGGAAGAAAATATTTACAAATGAATCAATGGACAAAGGATTAATCTCCAAAGTATATATTAATATATATTAATCTCCAAAATATATATGCAGTTCAATATTAAAGAAACAAACAACTCAATCAAAAAATGGGCAGAAGCCCTAAATAGACATTTCTCCAAAGAAGACATACTAATGGCCAAGAAGCACATGAAAAGCTGCTCAACGTCACTAATTATTAGAGAAATGCAAATCAAAAGTACAATGAGGGGTTTCCCTGGTGGCGCAGTGGTTGAGAGTCCGCCTGCCGATGCAGGGGACACGGGTTCGTGCCCCGGTCCGGGAAGATCCCACGTGCCGCGGAGCGTATAGGCCCGTGAGCCATGGCCGCTAAGCCTGCGCATCCAGAGCCTGTGCTCCGCAACGGGAGAGGCCACAACAGTGAGAGGCCCGCGTACCGCAAAAAAAAAAAAAAAAGTACAATGAGGTATCATCTCACACCAGTCAGAATGGGCACCATCAGAAAATCTACAAACAACTAATGCTGGAGAGGGTGTGGAGAAAAGGGAACCCTCTTGCACTGTTGGTGGGAATGTAAATTGATACAGCCACTATGGAGAACAGTATGGAGGTTCCTTAAAAAACTAAAAATAGAATTACCATATGACCCAGCAATCCCACTACTGGGCATATACCCAGAGAAAACCATAATTCAAGAAGACACATGCACCCCAATGTTCATTGCAGCACTATTACAATAGCCAGGTCATGGAAACAACCTAAATGCCCATTGACAGACAAATGGATAAAGAAGATATGGCACATACATACAACGGAATATTACTCAGCCATAAAAAGGAACGAAATTGGGTCATTTTTAGAGACATGGATGAATCTAGAGACTGTCATACAGAGTGAAGAAAGTCAAAAAGAGAAAAACAAATATCATATATTTACACATATATGTGGAACCTAAAAAAGTGGTACAGATGAACTGGTTTGCAGGGCAGAAATTGAGACACAGATGTAGAGAACAAACGTATGGACACCAAGGGGGGAAAGTGGCGGGGGGTGATGGTGTGATGAATAGGGAGATTGGGATTGACATGTATACACTAATATGTGTAAAAGGATAATTAATAAGAACCTGCTATATAAAAAAATAAATAAAATAAAATTCAAAAAAATTAAAATTAAAATAATAAATAAAAGTAAAAAGATACATGCAAAAAAAAAGAAAATATGGACATAAACAGATAATTTCAGAAGAATGGAAATTATTTTTTTAAACTAATGTTAAAAAATCTAGTTTTTCAAATACAGAAATGCTCAAAATAAAAAATAAGGTATCAAAGAGGCCTCATCATAGACAGGACACAGGAGAGAAAAAGATCAGTAAACTTGAAGACAGACCAATTGGAATTAATCAAACTGAAACACAAAGAGATAAAAGAAAAAAACAGAAAAAAAATTTTAAAAATCCAAGATGTAAGGAACTATATAAAATGGTATCATATATAAATAAATGGAGTTCCAGGAGAAGAGGGAGAACAAGACAAAAAAATTTTTGAAGAAATAATGGATGAAAATTTTCCAAAACTTCAACATATCAATCCACAGATCCCCAAAGCTTTAGTAAACCTGAAGCAGGATCCATATAAAGAAAACCACACCTCAGTTATGTCCTCATTCAGCTGCTGAAACCAAAAAACAAAAGATAAAGAGAACATCAGCCTGGGAAAAAGTTCACCCGTTACATACAGGAGGAAATGCAAAAAATAAGAGCTAACTTCTCACTGGAAACAAAAGAAGCCAGAAGACAATGGGCCAACATCCTCAAAGTTCTGATAGAAAAAAACTGTCAAACTAGAGTTCTATATCCAATGAAAATATGAAGGCAAAATAAACATTGAAGGCAAAATAAAAATGAAGGCAAAATAAACACTGTCAAAACAAAAACTAAGAGGACTTGTCACCAGCAGACCTGCATACAAGAAACACTGAAAGAAGTACTTTAGGTCATAGGGAAATAATACAGATGAAAGAAATAAAGAGTACCAGAAATAGTAAACATGTGAGGATAAATACAAAATTCTATTTAAAATTATCTCTATTTCATATATGTACAAATGTATATGTGTCTTAGATTTTATATGTTTGTACAGGTTTTATTTTAAAGTATATTTATTTTATATATGTATATACATTTATGTTTCTTTTAAATACTACTGACTGCTTTTAAATAATAACATTACTGGACTTGTATTATACACAGATATAAAATATATGACAATAAGAGTTCAAAGGGTGGGAGAAGTGGAATTATAACATTATAGGTTTCTTTATTATTTCTGAAGTACAATGTTACTATTTGGAGGTAGACTATTAAAGAGTAAAGATGCATATTCTAATCTCTTAAGCAACTACTAAAAATATACAAAGAAACATAGCCCACATTTTTTTAAAGGAAATAAAATGGAATACTAAAAATAGGCAATTCACCTAAAAGAAGGCAAGAAGGAGGAAAAGAGAAAAAACATATTAGATAAATAGAAAACAAATACCAAGATGATAAACTTTAACCCACCAGTACTGGGACAAAGGCAAAATTTGAATGTGGATTATTGTATCCATGTTAAATTTCCTGAAATTGATGCTAATACTGTGTTTGTATAAGAGAACACCCTTTTTCTTAAGAATTACACGCTGAAAAACATGGATATAAAAGAGCATGACATCTGCAACTTACTCTTCAATGGGTCAGAGAGGGGAAGGAGAGAGGAGGAAGAGAGAGTTTTTTTTAAATAAAAGATTTTCATTATTTTTTTATATATAGAAGAAAATTTTCTTTATGTTTTTTATATAGAAAAACAAGCCAAACTAAACAACCTATTGTTTGGGAATGCATACATTCAACAATCTTGAGGAAAATAGGGCAAGGCCTTAATAATGACTATTATCAGGGAGGGGCAGGAAGATGGGACAGGGCTGAAACCCAAAGGATATAAGTAGATTCAAAAGTCCTGGTAATTTTTTTTTTTTTCAAAAGCCCTGGTATTGATATGGTTCTTGAGTGAGTGGTAGTTTCATGGGGGCTCTTTATACTCATGTAAAGTATTTTATTTCAAAATTGCATGTGTGTTGTTATATATAATCTTCTATATCAATCTAATATTATATTTTTTAAATGGGGGGGAATTGGAGAAATACTAGAAGATTATCCAGTTTATAAAAATTAGTTTAAATTAGGACCAACTTTTATATTTAGTGAAGAACTAAACAAAAGCATTAAGAAAGTCCCCAACTCTTACTTGAACCAACTGACATTTTATCAGATCCATATTTCTGGGTGTATCTAATTATAAGCATCTATTGACCACCACTGTTTTCCCTTTCCTAACAACCTGAGCTACAAAACAATGAACATACTTCCTTGAAACCCTTAATTTCTCTTGCTAAGACATAATAACTCTGCCTTGAATAAATTATGTGTAGCACTGTACTGCAAAAGAAAAAATCTCCAGGTTATGTAGATATAGCCCAATAAATAATTGATCATCATTACCCTGTTATAGGAACCTACAAGAGTCCTTTCTGCATAATTTGATGTCAGTTCCCAATAGCTGAGAGAAGACAGTGAAATACAAGTAGTCAATAGAATCCTTAAAAGTCCTACTATATAAATTCAAGTATCCAAAGACAAGAACCTATAAGATACAAAATTACTCTACATGTTGGTGGTTGTTGGGTAACCTTCATATATACCACAGAGTGCTTTATCTGTTTAAAGTGTTTAGTTACAAAATAAAGGAAGGGCTTCCCTGGTGGCGCAGTGGTTGAGAGTCCGCTTGCCGATGCAAGGGACACGGGTTCGTGGCCCAGTCTGGGAAGATCCCACATGCCGCGGAGCGGCTGGACCCATGACCCGTGGCCGCTGAGCCTGCGCGTCCGGAGCCTGCGCTCCGCAACGGGAGAGGCCACAACAGTGAGAGGCCCGCGTACCGCAAAAGAAAAAAAAAAAAAAAGTGGGCTATATGTGTGTGTAGGTCAGAGAGAAAGAAATTGATAATGTTCACTGATCTTTTCAAATGGCAATTCTGGGGTGTGTGAGAATGAGGACATTGTAGGGAGTCTTTGATGAGCCAGCCCCTCAGTAAGTGCAAGGAGCAGTGATATGTCTCCACAGCACTGCAACCAACTTCCACCCTTCCCTCTTAAACACAGCCATGTAATGCTGTCACTTTGGACCAGCTACATATGTTGAATAGAAGACATCTAAAGATAAATAGCCCCGCCCTACTTGACAAAGACTGGAGGGTTGCTTCAGGTTTCTTCTAGTTGCTTTATTACTGTCTTCTCGATTCTGAGATGGCAGCTCCAAGGATGGAAAGGAGATGTAGTTCCTGCTTCTTGTAGGCTTGCTCACTGCCCTTGCTCAGGGTCTGGATAAAAGGCGCAAGAGCAAAGCTGCCCCTCAGACTCACGCCAAGGTCTCTGTTCAACTGCAGACTACACAGTTCCACATTTTTTCCGCCCTAATATGCTATCACTGTCGTGCCTGCTTCTTAATCCACATACTCCGTCCTTCACAGGTTCTCAGAAAGGGGTGACCAGCGTCCTTGGGAGGCTATTTCTAAGTTCTGCTCTAATAACATGTACCATTTAATGAGTACTATGTATCAGACACTGGACTAAATACACGTCATTTAATCTTCACAACGTTTAAAGGTAGATATTATTAATCCCATTTAACAGACTGGGAAACCAAGGCTTAGAAAAGGCAACTAATTTGTCTAAGGTCATACTTCTGGGAAGAATTTTGGGATCTGTCCTTCCGAAAGGCATACATGCCTGTAACCACTATCCTATATTTGGGGGAGGAGCAGCAGAGAGCATCAGAAAGGTCACAGGCTTTCCAGCCAGAAGCCTGGCCACTAATTAGTGTGTGATCTTAGGTGATTATTTAACCTCTCCAAGCCTCTATCACTTCATCTTCAAGGTGAGAAAAATCATTCTACCCTGCCTTTCTTCCACGGTTGAAGAGAGTATCAACACCTGTTGCTGCATTCCAAGAAGTCCACTTCTCTTGAACAAAGTTCCCTGTCCATCTCTTCAAGGTCAGGAAGAAGAGGTAGGGTGGAGAAGAGTTGCAGGAAACGGAGGTCTAAAACTAAGTTTAGAAGTTATACGTCTTATTTTCAAATTTCATATTTGCCTTTGTGTTACAGTATGGAAAAACATGGACCCTCGTGTTTAAAAACAAATTCTGCTAATATTAAAGTTATCTAGACATGAAATTAATCAAAATAGGCAACCACATAGTATATGCTCAATAAATAACTGAAGGAATGGCAGAAGGAAGGCAGACAGAGAGCAGACAAAACTGGCATTCTCTCTTGATCTCTCCTAGCCTGTTGGCATTTCATTTCCCGTGCATGTGACTAATTGGGGCTCTGAGTCTCTATCAAATTAATTTGATCAAAGTTATTTAATTTCACCCTGGCATTAGCAATGGTAAAGAACTTAAAAGCAATACAGTGACAAATATTCTTGCTAAAGCGTAACATTCTATGATTTGAGCAGCCCTATGATTTTTTGTAACTGAGGCATCATGTTACGATGAGCCTATTTTCTTGAAACTTCAAATTGGCTAACTGAAGCAACACTCATGGACACCAAAGACACACATACATGTAGAGCCGATCTAAAACTGAAGCTGCTGACAGTAGCTAATAAAATCCCAGTGCACATGTTTATTCCTACAGCCATCCTTTAACACAACGCTGACACAGAAAGATCCCTAACAACCTTCTAGCGAGGACTTTGGGGAACTCTTGGAAGAAACACACAGAGATGAGGTGAAAATGAACTTATGATGGTTTGGTTAAAAGCAGTGTCTGAAAGAAGAAAGTAAAAGAAAGTAAAAGTAGAGTAAAAGTAACAACTGCAGGGGACCCCTAACCATACAGTGGGGATTTGGGTGTTTAGAGAAAATGAAATAGTCACGATCCTAAATGAAACACACTTGTGGCTGAAGCTCTGCCACACAATCACAAAATGAATCCATTTTCTCCACTCTTAACACAGCTAAAAAAGCGCAGAGATGCCAGTATAGATCCATTCAAAACTCTGGTAACATGAGGAACATAGTGAATATTCTCTACCTAGGGGAACACCTGTAATGAAGCCACCATTGGAAGGATGGCATTTCTGTTCTACCGTATGACATCACCATGTCAGTGCCGGGATTTATTATGACTCAGACTGCAAAATCACCCAGAACCTCTGGCCCCTTCCCCCAGTTCCCCAGGTCTGTAAGGACAAGACGGTGGCTCTGGATGGGGGCAGGGGAGCAGCAGCAGGAACAACAGGGCATTTCTCCCATCATTCTGAAAGCCTCTGCATACCCCTACCCTCCCGTTACCAGGTCCCCAGACAGACTCCACCAACTAGTCTCAAATGTGCACCAACGTTAACCTTCTAGAAGAGACCTGGAAATTTTACATAGTCAGAAATGGAGTTGTTGTCTGTAAGAAAGGCTGGGGGAGTTAAGGAGCATATAGCTGAGATCTCTCTCCTCACCTGTTCTCACTCAATCCCATGAAAATTGTTCATCACAGCACAATGTTCAGACACAAAATGTTTCCCCTCAGAGTCAGAGGGCTTTAAGTGAAAAGTATTACACTGTCAAGAGATCATCCATTTCTGACCGAGACAGCATTTGGAATATCAAACACCAGGCACAAAATCAGAACCTATTAATACTTACCACAGACAAAAGTAAACATACACAAAAGCTTTTAATTAACCCTATCCAACAGAAGCAGAAAGAGTATCATGCCCCATAATAGCTAGGAAAAGCAAAGAACTCCCAATAAATATATTGCTTTTTTTTCAATGGGAGGGGGTAGTAGCTATAAGTTTCATTGAGCATAAGATACCAAGAATTACACAAGAAGCTGCAATGCAAATGTTGGACCCAATAAGAGCAATTGAAGTGGATTCTGAAATGTGGTTAAACTACTTTATCTAATACTATTAACAAACAAGAAGATCTTTAGTTAGTTGGCAGGAAGATAGTTGCTATCAGCCAATTTGATTTTCCTGAATGGAGAAGACGTGCATGCACTTTTTTCCCCCGATAAAAGCCCTAAAGTTCCAAAGTTTTGTTTCTGGAATCATAAGTTACTATGCAGTGTCATACTCTTCCTGACAGGCCTACAGTCTCCTTTTACCTGTTCCCCAATATTGGGAGGGGAGGGGAAAGTGTTTGCTTGGAGCATTTTTTTTACTGAAACCTGTTTTTAAAGTGAATCGTTTAGAAACCTGATAGTAAATCAGAAATTGATCAAGAGTGAACATCTAAGGAGAACGAAAAATGAAATTATCCTTCCAAGCCACATGGAGTGGCCAACACTCTGAGACCTAAAATAACCAAGATTTCTCGTTAGTCAGGGAAGGTATGTAGAAGATTTAGTCAACTGAGCTTCACAAGATGCGCTACAGCTCGTGAGCACGAAAGGAAGTCGATTCTGTTTATCCCTGACTTAAGGATCTGCCTCATCCCCGCTTCCCACAGAAGGCTACATCTGGGCTGGTTTGCTAGTCTCCAAACTCAGTAGGGCCCGCGCCAAGAATCAGTAACCTGCAAGGTGCCACTCAACCCTTGGGTGCAACAAGGCCGGCACACCTTCCAAGTGTCCTCTCTCCCTTCTCCTCCACTCCCAGAGCCCGACCCAGAACTGCATTATCTCCGGGGACCGAAAAGCAAACAGACCTTTTAAAGAAAAAGAGGGAGTGCGGGGTCTGTATTATCTAACAATATACAATAGATAAGGCTTCTAGAAAACGAAAGTAGCGAGGGGAGAGGGACAGGGATCGGGGAGGCGAGGGGTGCCAGGCGTCGGGGAGCTTTCGCCACCACTTACTCGAAGGCGAAGAAGAGTCCGCTAGTGACCAGGATGAGGATGAGAGTCAGGTAGAAGACGCCCGTCTGCCGGGCCATCATGATCCTCCCGTTGCAGAAGAACTTGTTTCTTCCCGGGAAAACCTCCCATTTCCTCCGGGCCGCGATTTTCTTCTTCTTGTGGGGCGACTCCATGGGGGAGGAGCTGTGGGTGCTGATCTGACTGTACTCGCAGTCTTTCATGGGCCCGCCGCCGCCGGGAGGCATCCACGAGGGCAGCCGGCTGGGGGCGCACACCCCCAGCAGCCCCCCGGCCGCGCGGCCCCCGCCGAGCCACGACCGCCGCCGGCCGCCCGGCCGCCCCCAGAGCCTCGGCGCCGCGGCCCCTACGCGGGCTCCCGGCTCGGCGACAACTTTGCCGAGGACACCCAGGTTAACCCTTTGGGGAGCCCAGCTGTCATAGCCGGATCCCCTGCCTAGAGGGACGGTGCTCGCCCGCAGCCCGCGGCGGCGGTCCTCAGTCGCTTCCAGCCCGCGTGCTGGGGCTCCGGGACCCCGCGGGGCGCGGGGGGCTGCCCAGTCGCCCCAGTGCTTGCCGTGCGCCCTCTCCCTCGCACAGCCGCTCGCTCGGCCCCGCAGCCCCCGGCCCTCCGGCCGCGCCTCGGCTCTGGCCCGCCGACCCCCGAGCGCTGCGCCCAGAGGCGACACGAGGCGGCGGCCCCGGCGCCGGCTTCCTCAGGAGCCACTTCTGCGCCTCGGTCAGGTTTATTCTAATCCTTCCTCCCGGCGGCGGATCCTCCCCAGGAGAGAGCGATGGAAACTGGGAGGCAGCTTGCGGCCCCAGCAACCCCTCCCAGGGGTGGGGAAACCAAGCACGTTATTCTGTCAGGAGCGGGCTCGGCGACAGCCCGGGCGCTGCTCGCGCGGCGACCCCGCGCCGCCGCGCCTGGCAGGCGAGCCGAGTCCGCGGCCCCCGCGCTGAGCTGCCGGGGCCGCCTGGGCTGAGGGTCGCGGCGGCGGCTCGCCGGCTGCGCGGCCAGAGGCTCCCTGGTTCCCTCCGGCCCCATAGGAGCCAGGCCCGGCGCAAGGAGGGCCGCCGGGAGCGGCGGAGCGCGTCTCTGGGCCGCGGGGCGAACGCCACAGACACTTGTTTGCGAGGATGAGCCCCGGCGCGCGCGCCTCGCTCCGAGCTGGTCCGCCTCCTCCCGGCCCGGTGGGCGGCGGCCGGCGCCTCGCCCGCCGGGCTCCTCCTCCGGCTCCTCCTCTCGGGCGAAGCCCGCACGGGCTCGGAAGGGTCCCCCGCCCCCGTGCCCACCAGCAGGGCAGGCGAGGCCCCGGGGCGGGCGCTGGACTCCCTCCGGCATCGCCCAAGGGCCTCTCCGGCCGGGCACCCGATGCCCCGCCGCGCGCATTCCCACAGACTTCTGTCCGCTTCCCGGCTTCTCCCGGTTTATTCCCGGCGGCCGCTGCCGCCTCGGGACACACATTTACGCAGCAACACGCAAACCCATTCTGGCTACTCCTGGGGACCCGAGGAACCGGCGCGGAGTGGTGACCCTCCCCTGCCCGCCCCGACTCTTCCTCTCCCTCCCCCAGCGGGGCGCGTGCTCGAGTGGCGGGGGCTCTGCTGCTGCCCGGGAGTGGGTTGGGGGTGCCCCGGCGACAGGATGGGGAGGCGCTGCACGAGGCGGGCCGGACTCCGGGATGGGGGCTGCGGGCGGGAGTCTCCGTGCCCGGCCAGCTTCCAGGCTTCCCGCGGGGAGGAGGGGACAGCGAAGCGCCCTGGGTCCCTCCCGGAGGACCAAGCCCCGTGGCAGCCAGGCTCTGCGTGCGTTGCTGCTTCCCCTGCCCTTTCTCACTTCTCCGACACGGGCGCTCACAATTTGCTCGCTTTATTTCTCTCCTTTCCCCCCGCGAGCTCCCACGGCCGCAGAGGGGCCACCCGCTGTGCTCTCCCGCCCCGCCCGACTGTCCCCACGGATCTGCTCGTGCGCTCGGCCCTGGCTTTGCAGCGGGGGTCTGAACCCTCCCGCCGTGGGCACAGCCGGTGGGCCGCGAGAGCGAAGACGGGGCGGGGACGATCGGTTTTCCGCGCCCCAATTTCCTTTCACGGCCTATTGGGACGTGTAGTTCTTCCTCTCGCCGTCCGGCTCCGAGAGGAAACGCAACTAGGGGACCAAAAAACTACAAATCCCTGCATCCTCCGCGACGAGGGCGGGAGCGGCGTGGTACTGAGCGTTCTGGTGCTGTTTGGTTGGAGATGGAAACCAACAAAGGGAAGGGCTGGGGTTCTACTGCGCCTTTTCGGTGCTGGGCGCTTCACACGTTACGCACGTTCTTTATCTAATCTTCACGACAACGCTGCGAGGCACTATTGTATCCAGCCGACTACTTGCCAGAGATCACAAACCGCCCGGGTGGTCGAGATGGGATTGAACCCAGAGCCCTGAGAATTTCACTCATTAAGCGCTGCCTAGGTGAGCGGTGTCAAAGGGAGATGAGATTGGTTTATCCAAGAGAGGAAAAGAACTAGGGGCAGTTGGGAAGAGCTTCCTGTAGTAAGGAAAAAGTGGTGGGAATGGCAATTCGAGTAGGACATGAAATTATAAGGAGTTATGAATAAAAATGGTATTTACCAGGATCCATCATAAAGCAGGTTAGGGGAATGGGTAGGACCTTAGTTAGAAATGGGTCCGAATGGTTTTAGATATTGTATGACCAATGAGCACATTGTAGGGACAATTCAGTACTCTGCGGCTGTACTGATTTTTAAAAAAAACAACTGGCAAACCTCAGACAATTCAAATGAAAACTCTCCCATGCTCTCCTATCCTTTAGCTCATGGGATCAACAGGATGTTATTTGATTTATTTCAAGCACCTTTTCTCCAGGTGTCCAGTTAATATACTAAATACATTGACTTGGTTGCTTGAAAAAAAGACTCCTATTCTTGTTCTCAATTAAGCCCTTAATTTTTCTGGCATCGTGGTTATGCTTTTTAATAGTCCTTCTCTGTTAGAGAGACATACAAAAATATCTGCATGTGCTTTAAAATAGTCCAGCCCATCCACCCCCAAAAAACACGAGGATATAGATATTGGCAAACTTGAAAATTGTTCATGTTGGGTGATAGATATATCTTTATTAGTTATCTGTGGCAGCAAATTATCACAAACCTAGAAGCTTAAAACAACACAGATTTATTATCTCAGTTTCTGTGGGTCAGGTGTCCAGGCACTTGGGTCATCTGCTTAGGGTCTCACACCTGCCATCAAGGTGTTGGCTAGGCTGCATTCTCATCTGGAGGCTCAATTGGAAAAGAAACAGCTTCCATGTTCACTTGGGTCACTGGCAGAATTCATTTCCTTGCAGCTGTAGGACTGAAGACCTTGGCTTTTGCTGGCTGTCCACTGGAGACTGTCCTCAATTCCTAGGTGGCACCTGGCATTCATGGGCCAGCACGGCCACTTATCAAGTCAGCAAGGAGAGTCATCCAGAGCAAACCTGCTAGCAAGATGGAATCTCATATAACACAAGGTAATCACACAGGGGTGACATCAAATGTGCCGTACTCTGTCCGTTAGAAAGCAAGTCACAGGGGAAGGGATATTACAAGGGTTTGAATACTAGGATGAGCGGCTACCCTAGGGTTTGTCCACCACCGTGCACAAGAGGGTCCATGCTTATGTTTGAAATTTTCCATAATAAAAAGAAATGAATTACATCTTTAAAAATTATCTCTAAATTTCCCACTGCCAGCAAGTTTCTAGATAAGCTGATATGATTGTTTGCAGTTGTCTTCCTAAGAATTCCTTGTTTCTTCCTACTCCATGTTTACTCAGACCTATGGCAATTAGCTTAGGACATATACTTAAATTCACTAGAACCTGGCATGACAGCCATGGATTTTAACTCACCACCTAAAAACTACTCTGTAAGGTGTGGTAGAGTTTATTCAGTCATTTCTCAATTATTTAGGGGTGTAGTTTGTGCGAAGTATTTTTTGTTGCAGCAGGGATATAAAAGGATCCAAGATAGAAGTTTATATTTGGGGGCTAGAGGGAGAGGTGGAGAGAAAAAACAATAAATGCAAATAAAATGCACACCAAAAAAGGGAAATAAATGACTAAATGATAAGACAATTTCAGAGAGACGTGACATGAACAAAAAAACAGAGCAGGGTTGTTGGATAGAGAGACTGGGGTGGGGTGAGAGACCTCCGTGGAGGAGACGCTTGAGCAGAGAACCAAATGGTAAGAAACAGCAAGTACAAAGACCTCAAGGCAGATCAAGGTTGGAAAGTTCTAGGGGTGCAAAGTAAACACAGTCTGGCTGGAATGGAGTGAGGGACAGGATGAAAGCTAGAGGAAAGGCTGGGTGAGGCATCTGGAATCTATTCTCCGTGCACTGGGAAGTCACTTAATCTGTGACCACCATTATAGTAAGTGAGGAAGGGTCAGGAGGAGAGTAACATACAGTACTTGCCCTCAGGAATATATAGCTTCCAAACTTTAATGCTAGAAGGACCTCGGTGCATCTAGAATTATAGACCAAAACATTTCTTTTTTATATGGGAAAATTTGAGGCCCAGAAAAGGAGTTACCTGCAAAAAATTTCTTGAGAATGCCTCACAATAACAAATAATTCATAAATGAACCTCGAATTGAAAGAGTGCATCCTCTGATTTAAAGCTTTAGAAACCTGATAACTAATGATTATTTAGTGCCCGTTATGTGCAAGGCATTGTGGTAAAGAAGTTGAATATGGCAGAGAAGCTACAGCCTAGTTGGGAAAGCAAGATGGAGACACATAAGAAAGTAAGTAATGGAAGAAAATTATGTAATAAAAATCACTATCATTTCTGGAATAGCTTCTTGTATTAGACAATATCCTGATTCTTTACACATTTAGCTTATTAAATCAAAAGGACAACCTGACAAGGTAAGGAATGTTACCTTTCTTTCACAGAGGAGAAAACTGAAGATCAGAGAGGTTAGGTGATTTGCCCAAGGTTTCATAGCTGGTAAGTAACGGAGTCAGGATTGATGGCCAGGTGTGCATGTCTGATTCCACTACACAGTGGAGGAGTATACTGTGTCTGACTCACTGCCAACTGAGTAGGGAAGAGTATCTTGATTTCAGCGGAAAGGGAGATCTATGAGGCCTAGACTGTAGCAAAGTGAGATCCAGGACTCTGACAATATGATAGGCAGGACAAGAGGGGTTAGGATCTCAAGGAGATGGGAAGGGTGGGAAAACACATGACGTTTCCAGTTAGAGTGGAATTGACAAGGATTCAAGAGCAAATACTTTACTTGGGAGAGGATTCCTTAAAACGCTGCTGAGACAGGAAGTGAGCTAGGGAGGGGTGAGCCTATAAAGCTTGCGTGGAGAAGCTGCCACTGTGGGCGGCTGGAGCTCAGATCCTCCAGGCAACTGTGGGAGGTGGTACAGACCCTGCCTCACAGTTTCCCCACGTGAAGGGCGAGTTTGCTGAACTTTGTCCACCAACCCATCTGTTATTAGCTGGGAGCCCCTTATGGGAGCACTAACTCTTCATCTTCTTTACATTGGGCCACGCTCCTAAAGCTACCACAGCCGTGAACCCTAAGAGCACCGAGCTGGCCCTCCCTTGAGTGTTGGTGGTATCTTTGATTCCAGCGCATCGTTCCTTGTTCTCATCTGCCTCAGTGGGTTTACCGACAACAGGGGTTACATTATTAACAAAATTAGAGCTTTGTTCCTTTCATCTGAGCATTCCACAAACCCACCTCGGTCATTCTCAGAATACCTCCAGGCAGCCAGGAGAAAGTACGGTCTTATCCACGGTGAAGGGGGAAGACATTCAGATCCCAAGACAGATGATTTGTATACCTTTCGAGGCCAAGATGAGTGTGCACCTGTGTGGTCAAAGTACGTAAGTCAAAGGGACCCAGTGCTAGAAGGAGAACTTTGAAAATGCCAGAAGGGGATTTCTTTTGAGAGTTCAGGGCTGGTAATTCAGGAATTCGCTCAGGAAATAATTGCCGAAGCTCCCATAGCAGACAAAATTCCTCGGAAAATCAGGCACCCTAATTCCTTCCAACCCAGAGAGTTTGCTCCAAGTTTTACATGTGCTCAGCACATCTGGGAACATCTTGTGTCAAAACACGTAAGATGTTTAAAGTAATAAACTCAGCACTGCAAGGAAAAAATTGGATGAGGCAGAAAAAATTTAATCCAAAATGTACTTATAATTTCCCCAGTGACTTTTTCTTGGCTCTTTTAACACCAAAAAGTTACTTGTTAGGATTTTAATAAAAATAATTCATGTGCATTGAAACCATTGTATTACAAAAAATTTTCTTACACATAAATACGAAAAATGTAAAAGTTGTTCAAATTCCCATTACCTTAAGATGACAGTCATTAACATTTTGTTGACCATCTGTTATGTAATTCATTTTATCCACACACATATCATGTTTTTTATATATAAATTTATTTTATTTATTTATTTTTGGCTGCATTGGGTCTTCGTTGCTGTGCACAGGCTTTCTCTGGTTGCGGTGAGCGGGGACTACTCTTCGTTGCAGCACGTGGGCTTCTCATTGCAGTGGCTTCTCTTGTTGCGGAGCACGGGCTCTAGGCGCGCAGGCTCAGTAGTTACGGCTTGCGGGCTCTAGAGCACAGGCTCAGTAGTTGTGGTACACGAGCTTAGTTGCTCCGCGGCATATGGGATCTTCCTGGACCAGGGCTCGAACCCATGTCCCCTGCCTTGGCAGGCAGATTCTTTTTTTTTTAAATAGATTTATTTTATTTATTTATTTTTTGGCTGCGTTGGGTCTTCATTGCTGTGTGCGGGCGAGCGGGGGCTACTCTTCGTTGCGGTGCACGGGCTTCTCATTGCGGTGGCTCCTCTTGTTGCAGAGCACAGGCTCTAGGCCCGCAGGCTTCAGTAGTTGTGGCACGCGGGCTCAGTAGTCGTGGCTCACGGGCTCTAGAGCGCAGTCTCAGTAGTTGTGGCACACGGGCTTAGTTGCTCTGCGGCACGTGGGATCTTCCCGGACCAGGGCTCAAACCCGCGTCCCCTGCATTGACAGGCGGATTCTTAACCACTGCGCCACCAGGGAAGTCCCCACACACGTATCATTTAATAAAAATGGAATCGTGTCATGCGTCCTGTTCATCCTGTATGGTTTTTTAAAGTGTCATCCCTAACCCCTACTATTTCCCAAGTAACCAATGTAAACAATTTAGTATATATCCTTCTCCAGGCTCATATACTTATAGGCAAGCTGTATATACACATATATGCAGTCCATAATCCAATTTCATCAAGTGTCTGAATAATGTACTTTATAATTAATCTTTCCTAGTTCACGATCCAGCCCAGGTTTCATACCTAGCACTTACTCTTTCAATAGGGAACAGTTCTACCTCCTTTCTTTTAGTTTCTTGATCTTGACATTTTAGAAGAGTTTAGGCCACTTATTTTGTACAATGTCACTCCATTTGGGTTCGACTGGCATTTCTTCACAATGGGGCTCTCATCAGGTTTCAGCCACAGGCATGAAGGCAACGTTGCTAAAACTACAACATACCTGCGTGGGTCACACCTGCTGCTGCCTCTGGGCCTGCAGTTCCTCACAGGATTTCGAAGAAGCATGTCCATACTGCTTCCAGCTGCAGGTGCTGGATAAAGCTGGAATGTATCTCCAGCCCAAGGCTAAACTGACACCCCAAAGTACAGACACTTATTAATTGAGAAGCAAAATAGATATGCACTCAGGTTTAAAGAAGCAAAAATTATGAAGAAGTAGAAAGGCTCCAAAACTGTTTTGTTGATTACTTGTAAAATATGCATCAGAACACTAACTGGTAAAATAACGGGAAAAGGAGAAGCATCCTATGGACGATGAGAAACAATTCTACCACTCCTCCGATTTAACCCTTGCAGGAAGACACAGAGACTAAAGTTCTGAGTTCTGCAAGTCTGGTTCCAATGGCGAGAGCCCAGCCTGGTTTTCAAAACACCTACATCTGGACAGTCAATACCCATTTGCTCCTCAAAGGACATGAGCAAAACAAAGAAACACTTCTCTTAACTAAAAATGCAGCTTAGTCAGAAAGAATTCCAAAAGAATCCAAAGTGGATTTCAGAAATTTCTTGTCTCCTCTGTAAAGAATGGATTTTGAGAAATGTGTAGTGCTATTTCGGAACTAAAGCTAGTCAGTAAAAAACTTGTTTGACTTTTATTTATTTTCTGAATACATGGAAACCAAATCCAAGAACGAACTTTCCTTGACATCCTTGGCATTTGTGGGAAATAAAAACCTCACTGGAATGAATAACTGAAACCTACCCACCTCAAGTGTTGGTTGTGAGATCAAAAAAATATGTGAAAGTGCTTGTCAGTAGTAAACTCATAAGCAGGTATTACTGGTATTCTTATTATTTTCCCTTTTCTCGTCAGTTTTCACCATTTATATCATTCTCTTTCAAAAGGAGATTGAGACCTTTATAAGCATGTCTACTTAGAAGGACTTCTTCAGGGGGTCAATAGCCTGACTGCTAATTCAGAAAACTGGTGTGTCCTTTTTCTCCTACAAACATCTGCATAACTGTACATTAGTGAAACCTGAAGATTATCCCTATTTGGGGTGTAAAAATATCCGGGATATTCTTAATTATAGATGATCTAATAAGATAAAGATACAAATATACTTGACAGAAATTTTCATTTTTATAACTTTCTGTTGTTCCTGTAGTAATATTTCACATTAAGAGACAGTTTAATTTGTTCTAGTACAGACTTATTTCTGGGTTTAAAATTATTTCAAAATGTCAACTTTTACTTTAGCTATCTTACATCTTTTCTGGAACAACATAGGTACAATTTGGTTTTTGTTAATAAGCTAAGATTGTTTTCCACCTTTCTATTTAGCTCATTTAGATATGTTGAAGAAAAATCAGATTATGCATTTTTGGTGGGAAGTGATGTGTCTTTCTCAGCGTCAGGTCCAAAGGTCCATGGTGCTGGTTTGTCCCAATATTCATGATATTCATTTTGATTACTAGGGTAAGGAGGTTCCACTAGGTTTTTCCAATATAAAGTTGTTATTTTCCTTTGTAGTTAATAAATACAAAGACTGCAAATGTCTTGTTCTTCATCAAACTCTCACCTACTAATTTTAGTATCTATTGATTTCTTGATTCTATTTCCTTCCCTTTCCTCCCTTCCTTCCTTCCTTCTTTCCTTTATCTTTCTCTCTCCCCCCTACCCACTTTTGTTGGCATAAGAAAGACCTTTCTTTTCTTCCCCATTTATTTATTGATTCACTGGTTTATTTATATCAGTATGGCCTCATAGATACTTTTATTATTCAATGGGATATAATCTATTGTTTTTTGTTTTTAATTAATTAATTTATTTTTGGCTGTATTGGGTCTTCGTTTCTGTGCGAGGGCTTTCTCTAGTTGCGGCGAGCGAGGGCCATTCTTCATCGCGGTGCACGGGCCTCTCACTATCGCGGCCTCTCTTGTTGCGGAGCACAGGCTCCAGACGCGCAGGCTCAGTAGCTGTGGCTCACAGGCCCAGTTGCTCCGCGGCATGTGGGATCTTCCCAGACCAGGGCTCAAACCCATGTCCCCTGCATTGGCAGGCAGATTCTCAACCACTGCACCACCAGGGAAGCCCTAATCTATTGTTTAGTTATAAATAACTACAACTATAATCTGTCAGTAGTTATTTTGACATTCAAACTGTTCCAGGTTTGGCTAGCATGAGCCCCTTCATGCTAACTCCTGTGAAATTTGACATGACCCAGTCACTCCTTGAGCACTTACTTCCCTAACTGCCTCAATCACATGTTCCAGGGTCCCCTGTACTTTTCCTGTCCCAGCCCTGCAATCTGTCATTTCTCCAGGGGGTCCTAGTTCCTTTTAGTGGAAAACACATATGTGTTTATATATCTCTGTCTATTTATATATCTATTAAAACATAGGCACAGATATTTATTTTTCTCAATGCTAAAAACCATGTTTTCAAACTGATAACATGCACTTCCAATCAAAAACTACAAGCTGTAATGCATGCTTCTCACTTTCCATATCTGTAGCTCATTCCTTCCATTATTCTCAATGTATTTGTTCATTTCTTCAAGTCTAGAGTACAAAAGAGTTTTGGAATTGCTAACCCGTGCCACCATGAAAAGCAAACCAGCAAACCAGAGTTAATTAATTATTTACAGTTCTTTTGTTTTGTTTTAGAAAAAAAAAAAGTGTACATCCTTGCATGTTCCCAATGTTGGGGGTAAAGCAACAACTATGTCATCATTAGATATGATGTTACCTTTGGGATTTTTATAGATGCCTTTATCAGGTTGAGGAGGTTTCCCTCTACTACTGGTCTGCTGAGAGTTCTTATATATATGGATGCTGAATTTTGTAAGATATTCTTTCTGCCCCTATTGAGATGATTCATTTTCTCCTTTATTCTGCTAATATGACGTATTACATTGATTGATAATTGAATGCTAAAATTTACATTTCTAACGTAATCCTCATTTGGTCAAAATGCATTGTCCTTTTCATATATTATTGGATTTGGATTACTAATATTTTGTGAAAAAACTTACATCTATGTTAATGAGAGTTATTGGCTACTGATTTTTTTTTTTTTTGCGGGGGTCAGGGGAGGTCATGTCTTTGTTGAGTTTGATTTCAGGATTCTCCTGACCTCATAAAAACAAGATGGGAATTGTTTCTTCATCTATTTTTTTGAGAAGGTTTGGTAGGGTTGGTATTGTTTACTTATTAAATGTTTGATAGAATTCACCAGCTAATTATTTGGTTCTGGAGTTCTATTTGAGGAAAAGATTATGATATCAAACTCAATGTCTTCAAAGGATATAGAACTACTCTTATTTTTTAGTTCATCTTGTGTCAGTTTGGGTAAGTTATACTGTTAAAGAAATTTTTCTATTTCATTTAAGTTGTTGGATATATTGGCATAAATTTGTTCATAATATTCTGTCATTATTTAATGTCCGTAAGATCATTTATTGTAGATACTGGCAATTTTCTTAATCAGTCTTGCTAAGGGTTTATCAATTTTATTATTTTTTTTCAGAAAACCAAATTTTTGCCTTGTTAATTTAAGCTATTGTTTATTTTCTATTTCATTTATGTCTGTTCTTACCTTTATAATTACCTTCCGTCTATTTACTTTGGGTTTAATTTGCTCATATTCTTCTAGATTCTTAAGGTAGAACCTTAGATTGATTGTAAACCTTTTTTCTTTTCTAATATAAATATTTAAAACTATAAATTTCCCTCCAAGAATCTCCTTAGCTACATCCCACAAAATTTGATATGTTGTATCTTTATTATCATAATTCAAAGTATCTTCTAATTGTCCTTGTGATTTCTTCTTTTATCCATGGTTTATTTAGAACTGAGTTGTTAAATTTCTAAGTATCTTAGAGTTAATGACTTCTAATTTAATAATTTTGAGATCAGAGAATGGGCTCTAAGATTTCAATCCTTTTAAATTTATTGAAACTCGTTTTATTTTCAAGCATATGGTCAGCCTGTTACGATTCCAGGTGCACTTGGAAAGAATGTGTTTCTGCCATTCTTATGTGTGGTGTTCTTTAAATGTCAACTGGTTCAAGATGGTTGATAATTTTGCCAGGTCTTTTATACCCTTACTGTTTTCTCTGGTTGTCCTAACAGTTACTGAGAGGTAGGTGTTAAAATCTCCAGCAATGTTTTGTTCTACTTTCCCTTTAGTTCTGTCAGTTTTTGCTTCATGTTTTTGAAGCCTTGTAATTAGGAGCATATACATTTATAATTGTTTAACTGTTATATATTCCCAATGAATTGGCCATTTCGTTGTTATAAGTGTTCTTCTTTTCTCTGGTTATATTCCTTGTCTTGAAGTAATTTTTTATAGTATTAATTTGCCAGCTCAGTTCTCTTATGTGTACTGTTTGCACGGTACATATTTTTCCATTATTTGACTTTCAACTCCTCTGAAACTTTGCATAAAGGTAATTATTTTAAACAGCATGTACGTAGGTCTTGCTTTTTTACCTCGTCTGACAGTCTCTGTTTTTAATGGGAGTGTTTAGTACATTTATATTTAATGTAATTACTGATATGGTTGGATTTAGGTCTACCATTTTTATTTGTTTTCTATTTGTCTGATCTGATATTTTGATTCTTTGTTACTACTCTTGGTTTTATCAAAAAAAATTCAATATTCCATTTTAACTCATCGATGGGCTTTTAACCTATTCCTCTTTGCCTTAATTTTTAGTAGTTTCTCTAGGGAGTAAAATATGCATACTTGTCACAGTCTTTATGTAAATGATCATGATGAAAAACCACGATTGAAACAATACCACTGTTGGTGAGGAAGTGAAACAATGGAATTCTCATATACTGCCTCCATCTAGGCCTTTAGTACTATTAGGAGGAAGACAGGTACAAGAGCATTCACTGAAGCATTGTTGTTGTTGTTTATTTTTATTTTCTTATAAAGCTTACCTTTTAAAATATTTTTATTTATTTATTTTTGGCTGCATTGGGTCTTCGTTGCTGCATGCAGGCTTTCTCCAGTTGCAGCGAACAGGGGCTATTCTTCGTTGCGGTGCACGGGCTTCTCATTGCGGTGGCTTCTATTGTTGCAGAGCACAGGCTCTAGGCACTCGGGCTTCAGTAGTTGTGGTTCGCGGGCTCTGGAGCGCAGGCTCAGTAGTTGTGGCGCATGGGCTTAGTTGCTCCGTGACATGTGGGATCTTCCTGGACCAGGGATCAAACCCGTGTCCCCTGCATTGGCAGGTGGATTCCTAACCACTGCGCCACCAGGGAAGTCCTGTTGTTGTTTTTTAAATACTAAAAAAAATTAAAACTTGAAATAGCCTATATGTCCATTAATAGGGGATTAGATAAATAAATTCTGAGCTATTTATTCAACAGAATATTACATAGAGTGAAATGGAATAATTAAAACTATAATAATAAACATAAATTTCAAAAAATATATTGAATGAAAAGAGAAATTTGCTGAAGGTCACAAAAATATATCTTTTCTATGAATTATAACAGGATATACTGTTTATGATTATATACATATATAAGTATATACTAAAATTCCCCCCAAAACCCTAAGGCATGCTAAACACAAAATTCAGGGTATTCTTTTTGCAAGAGAAGGAGGGAGGAAAGGAGAAAACGAGGATCAGGAGTCCAAGCTGCATGGCTGATAGGAGGGAGTTTTTATATCTTTATTGTATCATTATCTAAACTTTTTTATATTCCTGCAGTATTTCTTAATATTTTTTGGAAGAACAGGATTACCTTTTTATCTCCATACCCAGTTTATTTCGAAATGAATAAAAGAATTTCCAAACAATATATCTTTCTCAGTTAAAAATCTATCTGGAAACCACCAAATGTAAGGGACTTTCTCTTCTGACATTTCCTATTCTATAATTAGTGAGAATTAGTTATAATTCTCACTTTGTGGCTTTGTCCTCTGTTGATGAGAGACATCCACATACTCAGAACAGCACTTTATTAGCAAGGTTGATTGTTGAGGTTTAGGCAAAATATGGGCATTATCAAGCACAGGTAAGAAGAAATGGAATACCTGGAACAGGAGAAGACATGTTTAATTTACTAGAAAAATGTAAATAGGTTAAAGTGCTAGGTTACACATCAGTATTGTCGAGGCCCCATGATGGATGGCTCTGTCTACCTGTAAATCCATCATCACAAGGAAAACTTACCATGACCTCAATCAACTTTTCTCTGGTAAATGATTATCATCCTCCTGGCAAAAGGGAAAGTAAGTAATAAAAGTTCCTTTTTTTTAGCTTTGGTATCTTAATAGTGAAACAAATCTAACTATCTAGATTAACACAGATGTTAAGTGAGCTTGAGGCAAAGCTTTGAAAAATCTCTTGCAGGCTGAAAAAAAGACTGTAGAAGAGGAGATGGGGAAGAGAAAAGGAGACAAGAGGAGTCTAAATGATATGAAAAATTTAAGGTTTGAACCTTAAAAGCTTTGGGCACCCAAGATAAATTTGAGTGATATTGATGAACTATATCTTATCCATCTATCCTCAGAGTCCCAGGCATGTGCTAGACTATGGGAGTGCAGAGACGGGTAAGAACTAGTCTCTGATTTTTTTTTTTTTGCGGTACGCAGGCCTCTCACTGTTGCGGCCTCTCCCGTTGCGGAGCACAGGCTCCGGACGCGCAGGCTCAGCGGCCATGGCTCACAGGTCTAGCCGCTCCGCGGCATGTGGGATCTTCCCGGACTGGGGCACGAACCCGTGTCCCCTGCATCAGCAGGTGGACTCAACCACTGCGCTACCAGGGAACCCCTAGAATGATCCAATTTTGATAAAATCGTGCAACTATGTGCATAAATATAGATAGACGATAAATGTCACCTTTAATGTTTTGTGTGATTTTTTTTTACTTTCTCCGTTAGGCTTTTCTATATTGGTCCATTATTTTAATAAGCATGTGAGTGGATGGATTCAAGTGGGAATAAATATATAGAGCAAGGAAAGAATGTAGCTCAGGGCAGAACCTTGGGAAATGTTGATATTTAAGGGACAGAAGGTGGGAGTGAGCAAAGGCAACAAAGGAGGATCGTCCAGAGAGGAAAAAGACCTGGAGTATTATTCCGAAGAAGCCAACGAAGGGCAAACTTTTAGAAGGAACAGGGCATTACCCAGTGTGAAACGTTGCAGAGAAGGTCTGCACGGAGTCTAGCAGCAGGAGGATGTTGCACTTGGAAATGAGGAGGTCATGCTGTCTTCTGAGAACAGTTTGAAGGAGTGGTGAGGCCAGTTTGTAGGGGTTTGTGGAACGGATGGGCAGTGTGGAAGGAATGCAGCAAAGTCATGAAGAGTGACAAAAATTACCGATCTTCAGGTATAGCCGCAGACTGTCATCATCATACTAGGAACAGCCTGAATACAAACCTGGGCATGTCAAGATGCCTATTACCCTAGAAACCCAGAGAAGAGTACCTTAGCAACGTGTACCAAGCTGCCTTATTCTGCGTGGCGCCTGAGATGTTTCTGGACCCATTCTAGTGTGTGATGTCAATTAGCCTGTAGTCTTTGATTAATGGCAAAGATGTTTCTATAAACCAAAGGACTTGACAATGAGATCACTTCGTAGCCCCTCTAGAACAGCACAGGGAATGACAGCAGCCAGCAAGTTTTGTTATTGGAAAGTCTCCCAATGTCGCAAGAAAATGTTTATAAGCTTATTTGACTACTAGGGAACATGCTTTCTTGTCTAGTTTCCCTACCTCTTAGCCAGTTTCCCCTGGGATGAGGACACAATAAAAACTAAACAGACAAAAAGAGAAGGAAAGAGAGAGGGAGAGGTATGTGTTTAGAAAGTATGTCAGGCACTGCTCTTTCTTCTTTCACCTTAGCCAGGTGGGCCTGGAATGGCATATCATCAATGTATGGCAATCATATATATATATGATTATATATATATATAATGTGTGTATATATATACACACATATGTAAAACAATACATGTATTGGAGCATCATGTGCCAAGCAGCATACTACACACTTTACTTAATTTTTTATTTAATTTTTATATAATCCCCAAATCCCAGTTAGGGGAGTATTTTTGTTTGTTTTGTTTTTTTGTGTGTTTTTTTGCGGTACGCAGGCCTCTCACTGCCGTGGCCTCCACCGTTGCGGAGCACAGGCTCCGGACGCGCAGGCTCAGCGGCCATGGCTCACGGGCCCAGCCGCTCCGCGGCATCTGGGATCCTCCCGGGCCGGGGCACGAACCCGTGTCCCCTGCATCGGCAGGCGAACTCTCAACCACTGCGCCACCAGGGAAGCCCAGGGGAGTATCTAATATTCCTTTTTTATTGAGGAAACGGAGGCATAGAGGAGTTACCTTATTTGCCTGAGGTCACACACGTTATTTGATTTAAGGTCATTTCTGGATCTACAGGGGACACAGAGTAACTTTAGACATTATATCTCCCCCTGAGGAACCTGCACCCTGGTAAAACAAATCAGGCACACAGAGAGTTACCAACACCTAACTGCGGCATGTAAATGCTGTATGAGAGGGTCCAGGTGTTCACTCCTAGCTGGGGCAACCAGAAGTTGTCTGAAAGGAGGTAGCTTTAAACTTTAGCTTTGAGGGGGTAGGAAGAATTTTAATAAGTGGAGATTCTTTTTACCACAAAATCAAAATAACAGCTGTTTTCCACCTTCGTTTCTTTGTGTTATTCCTTCCAGCTCTTTTCAGAGCTACCTCTAAACAGCAAAGCATCACCAGCACCAACCTCATCTCGTATTTCCCTCAGGGCACTGAAATTCTTTAGCAATAGCAGACACGGCTGGGCGTGCACAGATGCTCAGATGCCAAAGCAGGTTTTGATTGCCGAACAGCTGTGGCAAGGACAATAGCCCACTTCCCTTTGGACAGGTATCTCTGAGTGCTGTTTTGACCAGCTTCTAGGAGAGGCATTGTCTGAGGCAACCAGAATTCACCCTGGAGTCACTTCTGAGCACATCTCTGTCCCATGATGGAGGTGTTATTTGAATTCACCTTCAATTGTTGTCTGTTAAATAAAATTCTAAAATTCTTTGTCTCTTAAAAGTTGGAGGATAGAGGGATTGAGTGGTCAATTTCACACCTGTGATTGGGTGACATGAGCATTGATGAGAAAGTTCATTCGTCTGTACATTCTCCCAGGACTCTCTAGCTCCCATATTTTACCCTGCTTCCTCTAAATCTGTCTCTAATTCCTCCACCAGAAAGCAGAAAGTAATCGTTAAAGTAAATCAGTTTTTAAAGTATCAGCAAGGCTTTTCACATTGCTCATAATCGGATGTCTGTAATTCTGTGATCAGAAGGGAGAGGACATGTTTTTAGAATAGTTCTTTAAGCAGAGGGTAATTTCTGGATACCTGTAGAAAACAAGTCAAAAATATTGAAGAAAAATTGGAGTCATTTGCTCTTATCAAAAACAAGTTATTTCTTTTGAGAAGAAAAGCTCATGACTGTTGGTTGATAACTCAGCCAGCTGAAAGAAACCTCAACAACTTAAGAAAACCTTTCAATAGACAAAAGATTGAAACATTTGATTTCAGTGTCAGTTTCATATTTTTGACCTATAGGAAAGGCCGAAGATATTTCAATACCTTTTTCAAGCACATGCAGGTTACAAGGAACTACCTCTTCTCCATCTCTTCAGAAGAGGAGTTTAATTATAAGAACAGTGAAGATTACATAATTTGAAAAAAACCCTTATCTCTAAATTATGATCATAAAATAAGATACTAAAATGATTGCAATTTTAATTGTTCCTAAGAGTAGGGTGGACTACCACGCACTCACACCCCTTATTTCCCGCCTCCCCACAATGCATTACATGAACACTGGAGTACGATCCACTTTGTGGTTCCAGGTAATATAATCTAAAGAATACAGCAAGGAGGCTGTAAAATCAGAATATAGCTGAATCTTCAAACATTTCCTCTGTTACTCTGTGTTATTTTAAAATCTGGATACTAAAGTGTCATTTCTTCTCAGTTTAAAAATAATGCTATTTTTATTGTTGTTTCCTATGGAAACAATTTCCCTAGGCACAGCAACGGCCATATCTTAACAGGGAATTATTTATTTAAGCCAGTTGCCCTTGTTGCGTTTTGGATGACACAAACCCGTATTTTATCCCAGTGGAGTCTGCAAGGGGAATCCCTGCCCACTCTTGGAGGATCATCTATTGCTCCATAGCCACACTCCCAGGCGGCCACAGAAACCATTCTGTTCCCTAGAGATCAGATTGAGGAACTTCAGGTCCCCAGCGACTAATGGAACGTTACAAAAGCTGTGACCAAATTGTCAGAACTCTCCAGGTCTGCCTAAGGTCAAACGACAAATAAAGCAGTGAGGCTCAGAAGACACGTAAGCATCTCAGGAATCCTTGCACAGGAACAAAAGAATTGAGTGACGCTTGCACAAGGGCAAAAGAACTTGCCCTTTGCACAATACATATTTCTGACAACACAATATTCTTCTTTAAACATTAAGGAATGGGAAACTTCTATCACACCTATAAATAAGTAGCTTGTATCAGACTAACTCTCCCACAAAAACAGCTATAAAAACACTCCCGTGCTTCCCTGGTGGCGCAGTGGTTGAGAGTCTGCCTGCCAGTGCAGGGGACACGGGTTTGAGCCCTGGTCTGGGAAGATCCCACATGCCGCGGAGCAACTAGGCCTGTGAGCCACAACTACTGAGCCTGCGCGTCTGGAGCCTGTGCTCCGCAACAAGAGAGGCCGCGACAGTGAGAGGGCCCCACACCGCGATGAAGAGTGGCCCCCGCTCGCCGCGACTAGAGAAAGCCCTCGCACAGAAACGAAGGCCCAACACAGCCAAATATAAATAAATAAATAAAATTAAAAAAAAAAAACCACTCCCTCCAAATAAAACAGCTATTAAAACAACAGAGAGTAACCAAAGCAGCCCGGACTGAAGGGGTCAAGATCCTGGAGAGGAAAAAAAATGCACTGTGGTGAGCCAGATAGCTGCCACTGCTATTTTCCCCAGGGAATTTGCTGAGGTGTAGAGGATAGATAGATAGATAGATGGATGGATGATCTAGTGTTGCAGGAGTCTTACCGGGCTGCAGAGACACAAAGTGGAGGTCAGGGCTATCAAACTGAAAGGATTTGAGGAGCCAGCCCATTTTCCCTGTGCGATTTTCCCTCAAGACATTGACATATTCCTAAACTAAGTAGGCACAGTCCAAGAGGAAGAAACCAAGCAACCACCCAACAGAGAGCTTCTCAGGCTAAAAGGGTCACCATGGTCTTAGGGGTCTCCTGGTACTAGGAAGACAAAACTTGGAGTTCAGGACCCTCCAAAAATGAAGGGTCCTGGCACAGAATCTAAACTTTCAATTGAGACCCCTGAAAGGTCCCACCCTGCGAGGAAGGGTATGATAACTCAGAGATAAAACAGCCCTTACAAAACCTGAAACTCACCTCCAGTCAGCTGAACTCCTGATTGGACCAAGTTGTCAATATAAAGTAAATCTTCTCTGTGGGAAGGTAATCGTCATTTAGAGTCTCTATAATTGTTTATATACAATGTGCATCATTAAATCCAAACTACCAGGCATGCCAGAAAATATGACCCATGACCAAAATTCAAGAGAAAAAGAAAGCCAAAACAATAGAAAGAGTGATCCAGACGTTGAGGTTCTCAGACTCACACTTTAAAATAACTATGATTGACATGGTCATGGAAACAGATAAAAATGCGGAGAATTTCGCCAAGAACTGGAGTCTATTAAAAAAGTATTAAATGGCAGTTCAAGAACTGAAAAATATAACTGAATTGAGAATTCAAAAGCTAGATTTAATTATAGATTAAAAGCAGAAGAGAGAATTAGCAAACTGGAAGATAGGTCAGTTCACAAAGCCAAATTGAAGCACAGAGAAGGAAAAAAGAAAAATAGAGAAAAAAGTGAAAGAGACACATGGGACATGGTGGAAAATTCTAACATGTGTGTAATTAAAATTCCAGGAGAGGAGAAAGAATGGGGCAGAAACTATTTCCCCAAACTGACAAAAGACATCAAGCCACAGATTCAAGAAGTTCTATGACCTCTAAGCAAGAAAATACAAAAGCAAGCCACACTTAGGCACATCATATTAAGACTGCTGAAAACTGGAGTTAAAGGGGAAAAATCCCAATAGTAAATAAATAAAAAAACATATTACCCTCAAGAGGCAACAAGACAGTTCTGAAACAAACACTCTATTTCTTTATGACGGAAAAAAAAAAAGGGAATTTAAAAGACAATACCATTTACAATAACAGCAAAAATCATCAAATGGGTAGGAATAAATCAAACGCACAAGGTCTCTTCACTGAATACTACAAAACATTCCTGAGAGTATTTTAAATAGACCTAAATAAATGAAAGAATATACCAAGTTCAAAGACTAGAAGACCCAAAATTTTAAGGGTTAATTCTATCCAAAACAATCAATAGATTCAATGCAACCCCCCCCAGAAAATGCCTGTAGGTCACTGACAAGTTGGAAATTGACAAATTGATTTTAAAATTTATATGGAAATGCAAAGGGCCAAGACAAGTGAAAACAATCTTGATGAAGTAAAAAAACTTGGAAGACTTCCATTACCAGATATCAAGATTTATTAGAAAGCTAAATTCAATAACTGTGGTATTGGTGAAAGGATATAAAATAAATCACTGGAATATACTAGAGAGTTCAGGAAAAAAATGTAGTCTTTTCAATAAATGGTGGTGGATCAATATGGGAAAAAATTAACCTTAATCCTCTACCTACACCCCAAAATCAATTCCAGATGGATCATAGATCTAACTGTGAAAGGTAAAATAATACAGCTTCTAGAAGTTAATAATATCTTCATCACCTGGGGTAGGCAAAGAGTTTCTAAATAGGACACAAAAAACACTAAATGTAAAGTAGAAGATGAGAACTGGACTTTATTAAAATTAAGAACTTCTATTTATCAGAAGTACCATTAAAATAATGAAAAGGCAAGCAACAAGCTGTGAGAATACATAAATAATGAATATATATGTATATATATGTGTGTATCCTATAAATAATTGAGAAGGCAGATAATTCAATTAAAATTGGACAAAGGCTTGAATAGGCTCTTCCAAAAAAGTATATTCAAGTTGATAATCAACACATGAAGGGTGTTTGATAGCATTAGTCACCAGGAAAATTAAAATTAACAACACAACAAAATGCTACCACTCACCCAACAGAATGGCTAAAATGAAAAGGACCGGTAATACCAAGTATTGGTGAGGACATGAGCAACTGACCTCTCATCACTGCTGGTAGGAGCGTAAATTGGAACAAATACTGTGGCAGATTTTAAAATGGCCACGAGTTCTTCCCATCTGTGTGTGCATTTGCAACTGACACATATGATTTGCAACTGACTTTGCAGTTTCTCCCTCCAAAAGGTCTGTGGAGATTCCTTGAAACGGGGCTTGGCCGTGTGACATGCTTTGGATGATGGGACATTAGCAAATGTGATACCAGAAGAGGCCTTGAGAAGAGCTGGTATGTTGGAGTTTGCTCTCATTTTCTGCTCTTGGCAACCCTGCTACCACCACCAAGTGAATGAGCCCAGGCTGGCTTGCCAGAGTGATTCGTTGTCCAGTTAGCTCCATCTCTCCTACAGACAACCAGCCAACTGCCGGAGAAGTGGATGAGGCCCCCAGCTGACTGCTAATGCCGCACTGAACCCAGCCCAAACACACGGAGCACAAACCAACCATCCCGGATGAGTTCAGTCCACTCGGCTGACCCAAAGAATAGTGAGTTACTGTTTTAAGTCACTACATCTCCAGGTGGTTTGTGATGCAGCAAAAGTTAACTGAAAAAACCACTTTGGAAAATCGTCTGGCAGAATCTGTTAAACACATACCCTGTTCCCCAACACTTCCACTCCTAGTTATGCACCCAACAGAAATGCATCAAAAGACACGTGCAAGAAGAATGTTCTTTGTAACACTGTTCATAATACCCCAAACTAAAAATAACACAAATGCGCATCAAGAGTAGAATACATAAATATAATGTGGGACAGGCATGCAATGGAATACTATATAAAAATACTATAAAACACTATAAAAATGAGCAAACTATTGGTAAATGCTCAGCATGGATGAAACTCACAAATACCATGTTAAGTTTAAAAAAAAAAAAACAAACCCAAATGCAGATACAAAAGAATACATACTGCACGACTTCATTTATAAAATTCAGAAACTAGGAAGAATCAGCAGTGACGGCAACCAGAGTAATCATTACCTTTGGAAGGGTTTTTGGCTGGCAGGAAGCATAAGGAAAGTTTCTGGGTGACAGTAACGTTTTAGATCTTTATTCAACTGTGTTTACTCTGTAAAAATTCATTGAATTGAGTATCGAAGATGTGTGCCCTTTACTGTATGTTATACTTCTATTTTAAGCAAACTATTTTTTTTGGCCGTGCCACGTGTCTTGCGGGATCATAGTTCCAGAGATCGAACACGGGGCCCAGCAGTGAAAGCACTGAGTCCTAACCACTGAACCACCAGGGGATTCCCTATTTTAGAAGTATAAAAATATAAAATAATAAGGAATTATTCTCAGTTCTTTTCTTTGCAATGTTTCCTTCAAGGAATTTGTCTAACCCCACACACTTCTGGTTACTAGATTTTTGCTGATTGACTTAAATCTCTGTCCTCAGGCCCTGTCACTCTCCAGTCCTTCCATAGCCATTTGTCCTTACATGATCCATTAACATGGCGAATGCAGAGTCTAAAACTGAACAAACCTCACCTCCCCCACGTATTTGGGTTCACGGAGCTCCTCATTTCCAAGTACCTTCTCAGGCACCTCTCACTGCCTTGTCTCCACATCATAATGTCAAGTCCTCTCATTACTTCCTTTGGATTTTCTTTCAACTGTCTCCCTTTCTCATTTCCACTGTGTCAGGGTTCAGAGCCAGGAAACAGAAACCACTGTTATCTTAAGCAGAAAGAGATTCAGTACAGGGAACTCAGGCTTAAAGAATTGTTGAGAGGCTGGAGTTGCCTTCTTCTTGCCCCAAAGCAAGACCACCAAAGTGGATCTCCTGGGGGGTTCTATCTCTGCCACAACCAAGCAGGTGGACTGCAGGAGGCCGTCACTGGAAGTGTTGAGTTCAAAAACACCCCCCATCCCGGCTGCAATTCAGATGTCAGGGAACCAGCCAGCCATCTCACCAAGGCACTCAAAACTGGTGACGCTAGCAACTGGACGCTTGAGAATAAACCCAGACTACGCACGACTCTGCTTGTCAGCAGTAACGACCAACACGGGAAAGATGGCCCCCATCTCACTTCCCACTCCAGGAAAGTGCATCTAATTGGTAGATGAAAAAGATGGTCTTACTAAAAGATTTTTTTTTGTAACTGTCGAGTACATTTTTTAAAAAATTAAGATAACCATTGGAAATCCTTAGATTGCCTTCAAAAATTACAGACATATTTCCTATCAGTTATAGCAAGGTAGTGCTTCTCAAGGATATGAGTGTGTTTTGGAAAGTCTGTTCAGATACATATCAATTATACCACGCCAATTTGGGGTCTAAAATAAATTATACTGTCCATGGGGGAAAACATCTTTTACTCAGTCCCTGTCCCATTTAATTGGAATCCACATAACTTAGGTTTTATCTTTGCTCAACTTAACTAAAATCACTACGTGGAGGGCATTGTGCTTGCTTCATCATAACCAGCTCTGAGACACCAGATGTAACCCCTTGTGTCCAAGCACAGGTTCTTACTGGGTACCTACCCCATTGATGTCACACTTGTCCTGACTTGAGGTGCATGTTTGGAGATGCTGCTTGTAGTTTATTTACCCAGGTGTGAGTGTAGCTGGAGATTCCAGTAGATAACTGAGATATAACTGCTGTGTCATTCTTACAGTACTGACTCTTCCTTTTGGGGGCTGTTTAATTTCTTGGCTCAAAATGTGTCACTCTGTTTCTAATTACTGCCAGCCAGATGAGTGTACCTTCTGTTATGTCCTGTCAGGCCCCAGATCTGTACATTATTAAAAGCTGAGTAATGCTCATTGTCTTTAAAATATAAATTATAATTCCTTTAGACCAGCTACCGTATGAACTGAAGGCAGAGTTAAGTGGTGATGGTGTCTAGACAAATAGCAACAGCTAATATTACTCTAGGGCCAGAGTTCTGACCTAGGCAAAAGCGTAAAGGGGGCGAGTTTGTGGGTGAGGCGAGGGTGATGTATCTTGGGCTCTCTCAGGCGTAGTCTGGTTTTATCCAATGCTGGCCCCTGTCTCTGAGGATATTTCTTTTTAGAAAGAGTATGTGTGGCTTTCTTGAGTTCACCTGCCCCAGAGGCAGAGCCAGATCTCCTTTTGACCTTGTAAGCAGTGTAAGTCCCTGATCCCTTCTAGAGAGTTGGTGGCATATCTCACTGCCTGTCACCAAGACCTCGTGGAGAGCCCCTACACTGATTTCATAAAGCCACAGGGACCCCTGAGCCTCTTGGGCAAAGACGTTAGGGAATTGGAAAGGAGGAAGCCATGCCAGATTTTCAAACAGTTTTCCTTGCACCTCCGAGTTCAAATTACAACTCAGTCCATTTATACATGTAGTAAAACAAGAATAATTAATTTCACTTTTTCTTTCATTAATGACCAATTATATCAATTACACAGACTAAAACTCCTTTAAAAAATCACTCCCATTTACATGTTGGTTAATTAAATTCCCTCAAATATGTAAAACTGCAGTTATAAATTTAATGTGTTCAGTTTTCTTTTGAACTACTTCAAATGCCTATCCTAAGCAGTAAAGCCTTTCCAAGTACTTAAACAACTGTAATCAATCTAACAAATTAAACCTATAAATACTGTGATTCTCAGTTCACTTAAACATTCCAATACTGTTTATAAATTTAATCAAATTTTTGTACTTAATTTAAATCACAAGCCTAAAATCAATTACTTAATTACACATTTAAAACTGAAATCACAAGCCTAGTCTGTCTTTGTGCTAATACATCCGATTCCTTCGTGACACACAGTGAAATCTAAGTACACCCAGAGTTCCTCAGTGATTTCAAACGTATTCCTGAACTACACAAAAGTATGAATATGATGGTTTGATTTACTTAAACAGATCCATGCCTAATACTAAACTTTCCTAGGACTAGAAATATAGCTCACCCATTGAAGGAACGATTTCATCATCCCCCAAAACCTGGGTTGTCTTCTCAAGGTGTTGGAATCACTTATTGGCCAGGCAGCGTGTCCCAGAGGAGCCTGCGTTTGTCAGAGCCTGCGTTTGCCCCAGACAATCCTACCTGCAGCCCTGGTGGACCTGTGAGCTTTTGTAGTCAGACACCGAGGGACTTCAAGTCCTCACCTTACAGAGAGTGTTAGTCTTGAAGCCCTGGCTGCCTGGGTTCAAGTGGAAGCATGACCTAATCTTCCAAATCTTCTTTCAACGTTACTGCCTGATGGGGTGTGATGGAAACCTGCACCCCCATTAAGGTTTCAGTTAACCTTCTCTAACCCCTTACTGCAGGCCAGAATTTGAATTCTTCTGATCTTCCTTATGGCCAGGCCACAACTCTTACAGACATTTAAATGACATCCGGTTGGTTCTGCATGTGTCATGCCTCCATCTGGCTCTGTCGTCATGCTAATGACGCTGGCCCCGCTACACAGCGCCCTGGCAGAGCCGTCTAGTGGGCTACTAACCTTAGCCATCCAGGCCAGAAGTGACAACCTTTCTCTGTGTTCAGCTGCACCTCCAAACCACTGATCTAAAGACATTTAGCTAGGCTTCCCGATGATGAGAGGGAGCATGAGGTGACTGGGCGAAAGAATGCAAGTTACAAACATCAGTTCTATCAGGTGCCAGTCATGTATTTGCTTGTGTGCCAGGGAACATGGAGACAGGGATGGACGAGACCCACCGTGTTCCTACTGTCACCCCAGAGAGAGAAACGAGATGATAACAAGCAAACCACTGGGTGCCTCAGTGGTCTCTCAGATCCACACAGCCCTCCTGTGGCTGAGGACCCCAACACCCGCCCCAGTAGCCTGGGCATTAGCATGGTGGGCACACTGTTTTTTGGCAGCACTGCACCAGTTCCAGCAGTCTGCCCTCCAGTGACAGAAGCTGCCCTCCAGTGACAGAAGCTTCCACTCCAGTGACAGAAGCTGCCCTCCAGTGACAGAAGCTTCCACTCCAGTGACAAGCTGCCCTCCAGTGACAGAAGCTTCCACTCCAGTGACAGAAGCTGCCCTCCAGTGACAGAAGCTTCCACTCCAGTGACAGAAGCTGCCCTCCAGTGACAGAAGCTTCCACTCTGGCTGGCTATGTGATCTGGAGCAAGACAGGAAGAATTCCTTGGACAACAGTTTCCTCCTATGTCAAATGGTGCGGGGATTAAATGCGCTCATTCAGGTAAAGCATGTGGCAGTGCGTGGCACTGAACACGTGCTTGATAAACAATAGCTACTACTGTCTTCGGTAGATGCATTTTTAATTTTAGGTATGTGTCTTAGTCAGCTCCGGCTGCTGTGATAGAATACCATGGCTTAACAACAGTAATTTATTTCTCATAGTTCTGGGGACTTGGAAGTCTGAGATCAAGGTGCCAGCGTGGTCGGGTTCTGATGCGGGCTCGCTTCCTGGCTTGCAGACAGCCACCCTCTCACTGTGTCCTCCCATGGTGGAGAGAGAGAGCAAGCTTTGGTTTCTTACTCTCCTTACAAGGACAGTAGTCCCATCAGGAGGGTCCTGTTCTCATGATCTTGTCCAAACCTAATTACCTCCCAAAGGCCTCCCCTCCAAATAGCATCACACTGGGAAGTTAGGGTTCCAACCTAAGAATCTGTGGGGCACACAAACATTCAGTCCATAGCAGTGTATTTCTCTGAGACTCCGGTGGGCTTGATTGTTTTCTTAGTATCTCTTGAAAATGATACATTTCTGAAAACATACTTAGATGAAACTTGAGGATGCATAGCTGAGCATTGCCAAAGTTGTCTTCCATGTGTTATCTCCTTTCAAAGAACAAAACAGGGCTTGCCTGGTGGCGCAGTGGTTGAGAGTCCGCCTGCCGATGCAGGGGACACGGGTTCGTGTCCCGGTCCGGGAAGATCCCACATGCCGCGGAGCAGCTGGGCCCGTGAGCCATGGCTGCTGGGCCTACGCGTCCGGAGCCTGTGCTCCGCAACGGGAGAGGCCACAACAGTGAGAGGCCCGTGTACCGCAAAAAAAAAAAAAAGAACAAAACATCCCTTCAGGGAGGGAGATGGTCATTCTCCACTTGTGCCCTCAGATCCATTCCTCACGCTTCCTGCCTTTCTCCGTGCTCCGAAGAGCTCTCGAGGGGTCCCTTTTGGCTGGTTTCGGATAGGATTTGGCAGTGGGAGGCACTGGAGGACACTGGCTGCAGGAGGCAGGGCAGTTTTTCCCTGTTCCCTTCATGCTTTGGTGCCTGGCTCAGCAAGTAGCAACATCTCTCCATGACACTCCTTCTGCCAGGGTGAGGACCTCCTGCCTGAGTCCAGATCTCGCCGGGCCCCCCGTTTCCCTTCAGGCCAGGGTCTATAACAGCTTCCCACTGTTTTCATTTCTGGTGCCTTGACCTCTCTTAACCCTGCCCACTCCTCTGTAGAGTCCCTTCATTAAGGAATCTTCTGTTGAACCACCTGAGAGGTTTTCTATGTCCTTCTGGGACCCTGGGTGATAGATGTAATTATAATAAATTTCAATATTTTCCCATGCAACCTACTTCCCTATCAGTCATGCTGTTAGTTTAATAACATATTTTCCATCATTAAAAAAGAAATTCTGGAGAATTTCCAACTGGCACATGCAAGGTCATGATTATAATTGCCTTAAGGGAAATAGTCATTTTTAGTATTGCTTGGAAATGAGATTGGGAAATACAGTCTTTGCTCATGGCTTGAGGTATTAAGAAATATGCTAAATGGGAAATTAGAAGTCAGCACAGGAGTTCACAGGCTCGAGTTATCAAAAGATCATTTTGTGATCCCTCATTTGCTTTCCCACTGTAAGGCAGAGTCCTAATTATCTTTCTATAGGAATCCAACACCTTCCCCTCAGCCAATATTTAGGCGCGACAATGAGGCATACCCTCATCTCCCCCCAGAAGCTTGGAAATCAGATTACTTTCAGAAAGTTCAACTTTAAATCACTTGGACTGGATCAGAACAAAGAAATGCAGTTACCTTAAAAGCAGAAGGACCCTTAGCTGGCCTGAAAACATTAAACGATCTAAAGCAAACATATGTCTGTCAGAACAGGCCAGCCGAAGGAGAATCACAGAAACAGACATCAGCTGTGTTCAACGAATTACCTTGCAGAGGAGCAAGCTTGAGTAACGCAGAATGTTCTGGTAGCCTTATAATGAGACAAACACCTCAGCTTATCTTGGCCAGATGCTATTAAATAATCAATCCTAATTCCCTGTGTTTCAACTCTGTGCTCACCAAGGAATATTCTTACAGTAATGATTTTCTTATTTCAAAAGCAATACATGTTTATTACAGAAATAATCAGAAAATGTGGGCCAGGCCCAGAGATAATGTTAATGTCTCGATACGTTTTCTTCCATGCTGTTTTTCACACACATAAATACACAAAAATACGTATTGACAAAAATAGAAATCTTTCATCCTTACTAAAGTGCTTTGCAACTTACTCTTCACTTAATGATGAATAAGGAACATCTTTGTGTGTCAACAAATATGCCTCTACTACAGCAGGTTAATGGATACATTGTTTAAGGTGGGCAATCCTATAAATTTACTTAACCAGAGCTGTATTATTGCACATTTCTGCCATTTGCATCATTTTGCAATTACCAACAAAACCGCAGGAGACATCCTTGTAGCAAACCTTTGGACCTCTTTAACCATTTCTCTGCACAGATTCCCAAAGAGCATGGACATTCCAAGACATTTGAATTATTTTGCCAGATTGCTTTCCAGAAAATATCATAATTGTTCCAGTGTTTGGCAATTTTTATAGGTGCTAAATCATTAGGTTATTATTTTAACTTAAATTTTTCTGAGTACTAGTGAAACTGAAATTTTTTCACGAACTTATTAGACATTTGAACTTTTTAATGTTCCTATTCATATTCTTTTCCATTTTTCATTCATCTATCTCTTATTTATTATAGAGCTCTTTACATCAGAAGGGATATTAACTTTCATGACATATTTTGCAAATATTTTTCCCAGTTTGTTATTTGCCTTTTATTGAAATATGGTATTTTGCCTTAAGCTCAGACTCTATTAGGAATGAATTTTAAGTAGCAGAGAAACCAACTCCACTGGCTTAAACAAAGAGGACTTATTATTTCACATAACAAGCACCTCATAGAGAGGAAGTTGTTGGAACTGGTTCAAAGAGTTGACAATGTGAGGGCTCACATCTCTGCCCTCTCTTGGCCTCCTCCTGCGTGTCATCTTAAGGTCACTAAATGGCTGCTGCAGCACTAGCCATCAGGTCTCTGTTCTAGGCAGAGGAGGAAGAGACAATACCAGCTGACTCTTACTTATGCCCATTGGACAGAACTGGTCACATGGCTACTCCCAGCAGCAAGTGGGGGGCAGGCAAGGGTGAAGGGGAGATGGGATTAAGTGAGAAATGTGCACTGTCTACTGTAGAGCAGTTTTAAGATGTATATAGTCAAATTGGTCTATATCTATTTCTTTGGTTTCATGCTTAGAAAGTTCTTCTCCAGCTCAAGGATGTATTCCAGTAGATAGTCATCTATATTTTCTTTCATTACTTTTATGGTTTCATTGTAACATGAGATAGAAATTAAACTTTTTTTCCAGATAACCAGCCAATTGTCCCAAAACCATTTTTGGACTTTCTCCACTGATTTGAAATATCATAATTGTTTACCAAGCTATTAGATACACTTCTATTCTGTTCCATGGATCTAGTTAGCTATTCCTGTTATGGTTAGTACTTTAATTAATGTAATTTACCATGCATTTTATCATTTCAGGGCAAGTCCCCCTTCATGGTACTGCTTTTTCAAAAATTTCTTGACCTTTCTTGAATGTCTATTATTCAGATGAATTTTGAATCATCTTGTCAAGTTTTTTAAATGATCCTATTTGGATTTCAACAGGAAATACTTTAAATTTATAAACTGAGAAGAATCGACAACTTGTACAGGTAAGTTTTCTGAACCAGAGACGTGGTATATTCAAGTCTTCTCTCATACGTCAGTAAAGTTTTGTGACCAACACATAGTAGGATCTTTTTTCTCTGTTTTGTACTTTAATCAGTTATAGCTAATATACAGGAAAGCTAAAGATTTTTATAAGATTGATTTTACAGCCAGCCACCCTAGTGAACCCTCAATTCATTCTAGAAGTTTTCCTTACTTGTTATTTGTGTCCTTGATCTGCCGGAGCCTGCAGAAGGGGGGTGTCACACTTCACCTCCTGGCTGTTACCTGGCTTCCTGTCATGGTTCTTACCATATTTCTCATTACGTAGTATTAAACTGGCATTCAGACTCATGAGCCTGATTAACGTGATTCTTCCCTGAGGGATCAATCGGTTCTTGCTCTGCCGACAAAACCAAGTTTCAGAGATGGCAGAGCTGAGTTGGCCCATGTCCTGTGACATAAGCCTTCTTGCAAGTTCTAACCTGTCACGAGGGCAGGAATTTCTTCTAGCTCGTCTCCATCAGATGTTAATCCGGCTTCTGTTCAGAAAGTCCTAGGGATAGGAGACAGTATAATTCAAGGTTCCTAATTCCATCTGGGGGACATTTCAGAGGCTCTTATTTATCGTGACGAAATCTACCTAGTCTAGCTTCTCCCTGTGTCTCTGGGAGATTCTACTGCCTCCTTTAACACTTTCTCTGATCTATTTCTTCTTCGATGACATGGTTAAGATTTCCCTCCACCGCAGTCACCACCCCCGTAAATGGGGCTCCTGTTTGGCAGCGTTGCTGACCTACAGATAACAGCCTTTGGGTCTGGTGGTGATCCTGGTCCGATGTGCTTTGGCCAGGGCAACTGGGTCACGTGATCATGTGACATAAAGCCTCTGCGAGTGGAACTCCTTTGGCCATTTTCCCCAGAAGCTGAGGCTGTGATCGGCATACAGCACACCACTGGGTTTCTCCAGTATGTGCTACACTCATAACCACAGCACACGGCATTCCTTTAAGAGAAATTCTGTATAATGTAGAAGAATGTGCCTAAGCTAACTGGTTACCTTACAGTCAGGAGTCAAGATGGACCTGCTGCTGAATCTGTAATTACGAGAATCTGAGTGAAATCCTTCCTGGATACAAGATGATCTGTTACATGACCTCTTAAGGTCACTCCTATTTCCATAGTCATGCAACTCTGTTAAAAGCAACCAAATAAGGATAAATATATAGCAGGGCTTGAAATAGTAAATCTAATTCTACCGTAAGTCAGTCTATTTTGGTTTCTCAACTCTACCAATTCAGAATGTGCTTTGGTGACTGCGTTTTTCTTCCTAATTGATTGGAATGAGTAGATTATTCATGACCCTTTCGGCTTCCCCCCTTTACCCCCCAATAAATAGCCCTTTTTCTTCTCTCTTAGAATGGGACGAATAGCTCTAAATTTGACTTGGGAAAGTGAGATGTTATTTTTGGCTCAAGTAGAATTAGAACTTAGACCCCTGAGTGAAATCTGGTCTTCACTAATCCAGCCACCCTTTGGGTTCAGACTAACTGCTGGGTGGAGACCTTAAATTTTAGATCTGACCTTGAGCTGTAAGAAGGGTAGGCATTGCTCTCTGCCCCCTAAATGAAATAGCCTCATTTCTCCAAACTTAGCTAGCATCATAGAGCTGGGGGGGAGGGGACGGATGGTAGAAACAATCCTAGTGAGCAGCTGGTTCAGAATTTCTCAAACTATAAAGTATACACTATGCTCCTAAACAAAGGGTTCCATGCTCAGATTCCCTGCAGAATCATTGCTTACTGTGTCCTCCTCTTGAAGACTCTGGGAAGCCCTACAGCAAAGCAACCTGTTATATCTTGTTTGCCAAATTTCTTTGAACACACCACCCCCACCCCCAGCCTTTTTTTCCAGGTAGCACCTAACAGCTCTGGAACTGACATGCCATGAAACGTATTTTGAAGAGTGCTGATCTATTCACTCATTTTACGGAGGAGGACAGTGAAGCCCCTATTAAGAGATGTGGAGACAATCATTCCCCACGCCTGGCAGGGCTGGGAACTTGACCCTGGCTTCCAGACAACCTGTCCAGGCTCTTTCTCTCACCTTGAAAGAGGAGTCATTAATGGTGGCAGCTTTGAGGTATCCCCTAGCACATTTTCATTGTCTGGAATTTGAGGTTGTATTTATTTATAGTTCACTCAGCAATGAATCCATCAAATGCTCTGAATGTTTCTAAAAGGGCATTGGGCCCTGTACAGCTGACCTAAATGAAACACTCTCTTTTAAATTGCATGTAATTTACTATATAGTGAAATATTTTATCATGCTATATCATACCATTCTAAGAGGTTATTATTTTTATATGAAAAAGTAAATCAAAAGCATCAAATCTCAGTAAAATATGTCACTAAGGTGAAAGTGTATGGCCCAGTGAGAAGTAACCACAGACACTTCTTTTTTGTTTTTGTTTTTGCGGTACGCAGGCCTCTCACTGTTGTGGCCTCTCCCATTGCAGAGCACAGGCTCCGGACGCGCAGGCTCAGCGGCCATGGCTCACAGGCCCAGCCGCTCTGCGGCATGTGGGATCTTCCCGGACCAGGGCACGAACCCGTGTCCCCTGCTTCGGCAGGCGGACTCGCAACCACTGCGCCACCAGGGAAGCCCTAGACATTTCTTTTAAACACAGAGCACAATAGTTGGTGAGTCAAAATTATAAAAAGTTGTCCAAAGGCCACGTGTATATTTTTTCAAATTGTGTAAAGTCAAGTAGTTTGAGCATGCTAGCACTCTTTGGAAGTAACATTTTTCTGACTTATTCTCTGAATTTCAAAGGCACTTTGAATCTATATGCATTTTAGCACTTCTTTAGCCATACAATTGTTTATGAGACTCTAGTCCTGGATACTTTGAAATCTTTCTCAAGATTTTTTTTATGCCTGAATACACTTAAGGTAAGAGATATACTCCCATCAGCTGGGATATTTTAAATTGGCTTCTAGCTTCTGAAAATCAAGTTTCCAAATATGTTTCCAAAGCTAGTACTGACCCATGTGATACCTTTTTGTGAATGAGAAAAAGTGCTCCTTCCTGGGGGCATTTGCAGCTCTGCACTAGGGCACAAGTCCTGGTGAGCGGACTGCAGGCTGGATTCCAGTTCCACCTGTCCCCCCAGATGGAGGCCCTCGTGCAAATGAACAAGTCGCACAAATAAAGCAGGGGTCCTGTCTGCTTCCGTTCCTCTCCTCCAGCCCTCCATGCCTGAAGACCTGATCAGGCTCTATTTACGGAACCTTGGGCCTCTCACTTCATCTTGCTGACTCAGCACAGAGTCCTGCTGACTCTCAGTGCTCCGGATCTGATAACTGGGCTCCTGACCATGGTCTCTTTTTTGGTGCCCTTGCTATTTTAACTGGGTTTGTGCCTTGCAGTGACCAGTTACCATCTCTGGGTCTTCAGTTCTGCCCAAGGTCAGGACCTATTATCCATGAACCAATCTCTTGGTAATGCCAGCCTTCCTGCCTGAGGTTCTGAACTCTCTCCCCTGCCCTGGATCTCATGATGTCATATTCATGATTGAGAAATCCTCCCACTTCATCTCACAACTAGACCACCTGAAGTGAAGACCTCTCTTGCAGTGACCCCTTAGGCATGTGCTTTGTCCCCCAGAATAAGCCCACTTGCTTCTGAGTCATTTGTTGGGGTCTCAGTTGCTGGGCCTACTTCTGGGAACTAGCCACTTACTCGCATGCCCCGCTCTGAATTCCAAGATCCCACAGTCCAGATTCAGTACAAGTGCTGACCCATCTCCTAGGCTTTCTATATCCACATGTGCAATAATAGTTAATATTCAGAGGGGTGACCTTGAGCAGTGTAGATTTCGAAAGCAAGAAATAAAAATGTTGCTTCTGTCCTTATTTTACTTTTTAAGGCAGAAAGTAGAAGAAATATAGGTAGAAAGAATATCAACCACAAAAGTTGAAACAAAAAAATGCCTTTATGAAATTCTTACTTACTTAGAAAATTGAGGGCCATGGAACTATATGCTCCAAAAAACCAAGAGCTTTGCCTCTTGACTTCACCACAGTAAAGCCAGGGCCAAGACCATAACAGGTGCTCAGTTAATACTTGCTGAATGAATGAAACTAAAATCTATCTAAACATAGTATTTAATCAAGAAAGTTTTCTTCTTCTAGTTCATATAGTCACTCTTCTATCATACATGTGATAGAACCTGTCTTTTTAGTCATTTTGTAGTTTATGATCTTTAATACATCAGAATAAAAGGGGATAATTAATAAAAATAAACACAATACACATAATAAGCACTAATGACACTAGTGGTTGATATCATGGATCTCAGTAAACGTGAGTGAAACGTGGGGCTGTATACGAAATACTGGCAAAGTGATAATATTGGCATAAGTGGAAAGATATTTCACTTTTGGCAGTGTTAAAGGGTTTTCTACGACTGGGATACACACACAGGACTAAAAATAATCATGCTTTATGTTGCCAGAATACTTGACAATTTACAAAATATTTGAACAAATGTGATCATATTTGATCCTCAGGAGAAAGTCGAGGAACATAGTTAAAAGCAATTATGTGCATCACTTTTTTTAAAGAAAATATCTAGTGGTTGATGAAATATAACACCTTTCAAAAAGATTTCTGGTCTATCAATAACAACTCAACTGATAATGTAGAAAAATATTAAAAAGATACTCTAATAAAGAAAAAATGAAAGGAAGGAACTTGTAATGGCAAATTTCAATTACTGTGATGAAGATAGACTTATATTATTCAACCTGGGAGTTACAGACTGCAATTCTAAGAGATAAGGAATGAAATGCTGGAAGTGAGTAATGAGACTCAAGCTTTGGAAGTCTAGTTTCAGCTCACTGAAGAGGAATTATTACCATACTTGCCATTTATATTACATGATATTGATTGTTGTGCACTTCAAAATAGCTATAACTTTGGGAATCCAGAGCAGATATTGGGAAGCATTCAAGAGGCTCTGGTAGTCCACCAGGGGATGCAAATACCATGCAGGGTTCTCAGCCAGCCTGGAGTCTCTCCTTCTGACACATGCTTCTCACTCTTGCTTCCTTGCTTTCCAAGAGTGTTGTCCCTCGATATCCTGCTGGAGAGTCTGGTGAGTAACTCTGGAAACCTACATAATATTTCTACTTAGACAGAAAAATCTATCTTTTAAATAAGGTGATATATTTTAAAGTATTTTTATTGTTTTCTTTCCTTTTTTTTCCCTTTTCATAAAAGTAACAAGTCCTTTGTTAAAAATGATTCAAACATTATAGAAATATGTAAAAATGTTGCTTTGGTCATCATTTTACTTATTAAGGTAGAAAGTATAAGAGGTACGAATAGAAAACTTTACCTCCGCCTTTGCTCAAGGTAACCTCCATTAATAAATCAGTGTAAGATCCAGTGGATCTTTTCTTCTATGCACACACTTAATTAGGCAATAATTTTTAATCTCTGCACTACATTTTTGACAGCTATCTTATATCAGGAAGTAGTGAGGAGAATGATCCTACTAAGGATCCTATGTGATCCTTATGAGATTTTAAAAAGAATTCAACCTCATACTTCAAACAGGGAGAAATTGAATCTCTCAAGAAATATTTTTAAAAACTAATTGGGGAAAAAAGCCCATCAGTGTTTGGAATTAGCTAGAGCTAGGGCTACCCAAATTCTGGGAACTGCAATGCTAACTGGTTTCTAGCTTTCACAATTTGAAATAGAATCTACAGGGGCCAAAAGGTTTGAAATAAGAATGTGGTCAGAGGCATCACTGGTATGGACTTTGAACTGACTAAAACAAACACCAAAATAGCAACAGAGTCTGTCTCAGATGAACTTGCTTTCCCAGCATGCTCTTTCGCTTGTGAGACAGTTCTATTACATTTTTCTAAAAGGGACTCATGCTTCCGTTGAAAAGGCAGTCCTGCTCGCATTGCACGGGGCACTGTTTAGGAACTGATAACTGGTTTCCACTTGGAATGCTCTGTCTGGCTGTTTTAGAAATAGTGTCAATGTCTTGCAAAGACACTGTGCTCCAAATGTTTGCAAGTCTCCTGTTTGGAGCTTGCATCATGCATTTCCATAGAAACCAGTCTAGGTGAGATTTCAGGGTTCCTAGAACAGACCAGCTAATCAGATTGCACCTGAAATACCTAATTGTGTGCACTATAGAAATACGAGTGACATTGTCTTTAAAATATGTTTTCTTTAAGCATTCTAACTTGGGATGCCTGGAATGTGGTTCTAATCTCCGGGCCAGGGACTCTCCATCCTTGTACCAGACGTGTTTCCCAGGCCTTGAAATCACCATCCCCCAGGACCTGGGAGAGAACAAGGCACAGTAGGCTGGGGGATGGTGATGTAATTCCCCCACAAGCTTGCCTTGTCCAAGTAGCTCTCAGTCCCTCCTCTCCAAGGTGTGTATCTGACAAGGATCCTCAAAATGTAAATTGCTTGCTAAGGCAAAGATTACCCGTTGGTTTGCTTTAATTGCCTCTCTGCCCTCTGTTTACCGGGAAAGTAAGCTTTCGCGTAGGAAGGAGGAAAGCAGTCCTTTACTTTTGGGAGTTAGAAAGAAGATAGAAGTTTGTGAACCACATGCTCAGAAATAAAAACAGACAGGTGCCCAACAGGGTTTGTAGTTACTGTCTCAAAATGGAGACAGGCTCCAGAGTCCAGGACACTGTAACTTTCCTAAATTTAAGGAGGCTTTATCTCTCTTCTGTTTCTAACAGTAAATAGTAATATAATCCTTAAAATCAAAAATTTCTATGCTTTTTGGGGGGAATAGCAAAGAATGGGGAGAGTCGAGGAGTCAGCACTTTTTCTCTCTAAACAGTCTTGAGAGAACAGAATTCCAAATGTTAAAACGGTCCTGGACTTTGTTTGTTGGGAGTTTTTGAATGATTGATTTTATTTCAGTACTGCCTGTTCATATGGATTTTAAAGGTGTAAACTGTGAGTAAGACAAAGAGAAGACGGTCTCCAAGTGGAACCTGAAGCATCAACATCACTCGGGAACTTGTTAGACATGCATGTTCTCAAAACCCACCCTAGCCCTACCGAATCAAAAACTCTGGGATTGGAGACCAGCAATCTGTGGTCAACAAGTCCTTGCAGATGAGTCCAATTACCAAGCTCAAGCTTGAGGACCCCTCGGGGGCGGATAAGGACTTGATGGGGCTGCTTTTAAATACTGGCTCTGCTACTTCACAGCTGTGTGCATTGAGCAAGTTAGTTTCTCAGAGTTTATTGTGTTGACTGAAAACGCATAACCTAAAAGCTTTATTTGAAGACCTTACTTAGCACTATAGCCTGGGAATCAGCCTCTCAGATAGCTCTGAGGAACTGTTCCAAAGAGGTAAGGGAGGAGCCAGGATATTTAGGAGTTTTTGCTAAAAAAACAAAAATGTAGTCGAGCATCAAAAGATTACTGCTAATCACAAAAACCAGACATCTCAAGTTAATGATTTTAGTGCTTTTTTACGTATGGGAAGATGCAAGAATCTGGGCTCATTGAATTTATTCCTTTGAGATGCACCTTAACTAACTAGCGCCAGTATCCTGTTTTTCTGCAGCCCGAATTGCCCTCAGGGAGCACCACGGGGGTGGCTGCAGTGCCTGATGGCTTGATGGAGGGCAACATTCATTGTTTACTGGGATGGCAGGCAACAGTTTTTTTGTTGTTTTTGTTTTGTTTTGTTTTTGGTCCACAATGGAGAAGACTAAATGAGATAATTTATTTGAAGCACTTAGGGTAATGCCAGACACACAGAAAACACTCAATAAATGTTAGCTGCTATGGTCACCATTGTGTATAGGGGGAAGGTTAAGTCTAGGGACCTTCAACAAATTAGCACAGCATTTGCCAGCTTAAAGGGCTCTTTCAGATTCTGACACTGTGCTTGCAAAGAATCCAAAGTTAAATAAATTCTTTGTGATTTCTCCCACACAGAAATTTGAACAGAGCAGTAGTGCTCAACCTGGCTCATTATCAGAAGCTCAATGGAGCTTTTAAACCGCCCTGCCTGGACCTTCAGAGCCGTCAACTCCAGTGGTAGGCCCTGGGCATCTATAATTTTAAAAAATCTCTATAGGCAATGCTGCAAAACAGCTACTGGAATCGAAGGGGATAATAACTAGAGCTAAGATGCACTAAGTGTTTGTGCCAGGCACTATGCTAACTCCTTTACCTACACTGCTTCATTTCATTCTTACGGCAATACTATGAGGTGGGTTCTATCAGTTTCTGTATTTTGCAGGTGAGGAAACTGAGGTAAGTGAGCCTAATAACCCAATCACATAGCTGAGAAGTGGTTTAGGACCAGAGCCCAGGTTTGGGCTATTAACTGCATTTTAACTGATGCATTCATTTACTCTTTCATCCAACATTTATTTATTATACATGACCAGGTAACACTCTGAGAGCCGGGACGTATAAAAATGAATAAAGATCTCCATCCCCATCTCAAGAAGTTCATGGCTTTTGCTGTTGTCGTTCAGACTGAACAAGAATGACAGATTGCCTCATTTTAAAAGATGATGTCATGTGTCTGTCTTTGAGAGGCTGAAAAGATTTTCTATGACTACCAGCCTCCTCCTCTCAATGGCCACTTACTGAATCCACCACCTTTTGCAAATTAGCCTCCCAGTCTGTGAAGACCGGGTCTGTCTGTTGGCCGCTGGCGCTGAGCCGCTCTGGGGCAGCCTTGAAGCTCCGTGTTAGCAACCCCTTAGGGTGTTCCTCTGCTCTCCTGGCTGCGGTTGTGCCATTCACTTCAGTTCAGCATGCTAGCCATCCAGTTCCTTCGGCTGGACAATCAATCAAACCGTGGGGTAGGAAGCGCATCACCACACAGCTCATAGGCTGGCAGTCTTCCAGGGATAAAGCCTGTCCCTTACACCTAAAGCGACAGCTGTTACGAAATTTCCCAGCAAAGTACAGAGAAAAGGCTGAGGCCTACTTTTTAGAATCGTGAAATGTTAACGCCGGCCAAATCTTCAGACATAGTGTACGGCTCACCGGGAAACAGAGCTGCAGGGTCTCTAACCAGGCTGGGACTGGGCTCCTGGCGCAATCTGCAACCCCTCACTGCCCCCTAGAGTCAAAGCTGAGCCGTGTTTCAAATAGACACAATATTAAAGTGCAGCGATCATCACCTTGGAGCAGGCAAATGATCCTCCCTGGTTGACAGCCTTGGAAGACACCGCCCCCGGGGTGCAGCCACAGCAGCTTCCCCGCTCGCGCGCGGGGGAGGACAGAAGTTTTGGGGCAAAGGTCGTTCTCCGGACCGGTATTCAGGTTGCACAGATGGAGGGGGCAGCGGAACCTTTCTCCTCCGCCTAGCTCTCGCTTCCACCCGGTCCCAGTTGGCGCCGGACGCAGTAGTGGAGGCTTATAAACATGGAGACAGAGGATACTGGGACTGGAGAGCCGTCTTCTCGGCTGGGGGCTCCGGCGTCCACTAATGACCGGCTTTTCGTGGTTAAAGGTGTGGTGTGGTGGGGTGCGGGTGTCGGGGTAACCTCACCCGGGGCCCTAGCCTGCGCTGGAGCTGGCATTCCCACTCACACCCCGCCCAGGGAGACCTTCGCTTGGGTGCCCTGAGTTTAGTCCGTGGGCTGGTCCCGCGAGCTGTTCTGTATGTGCTGCATTTCCCCCATTCCCTCTGCAGTTTCTCTCGTGTCCTCCCTTTTCTAACTCCCACTCTCTCTTTTTGCTCCCCTGGAGAAACTTCACGCAGTTGTCCCCGGGAAGAGGGGAAGACACCCTGCGCCTATTTTCTACCTTAGCATGGCCTCAGGAACCAGAGGTCGTGTGGTCACGCAGGTTTCCCAGCCGCTGTCATTTACCTTTGCCAAGAGCTGCTTAGCCATCGTTTCTCGAAATTCAAAAGTGATTTTTAAATAGTATCTGAAACTTACTTGTGTCCATCTTTTTAACGTAAGGGTTTTTTTTTTTTTTTCCTCTCCCCACCCTCCATGCCCTACCCCCAAAACTCTTGACAGGTGGAATTTTCCTTGGTACTGTTGCTGCAGCGGGAATGCTGGCTGGATTTGTTACAACGCTATCGTTGGCTAAAAAGAGAAGTCCTGAATGGTTCAATAAGGTTTGTGACACCGAAATCCATTCATAGCATTATTGTTGTTTACAAATCAATGGCAGCTGTTTTGACTAGGAAAAGTAAAGAAAGTGTTGATGGCCTTTCACATTACTTTAAGAAGTAAACCAGTGTGCACCTCATAGATTCAGAAGTGTACAAATTAATCAACTGTCTGTATTTTCGTTTAAAAAGAAGTACTTTATGCGCTTTTTAAACTTTTAGCAGAACAAGACTTTGAAAGCTCATCCAGTACATTTCCTATTCACAGCATGACATTAAATCTAAATCTAGGTAAATCATTCTCAGTTGTAAGAGGGCCCAATATTGTATGTACCACTAAAAAAGAAAAAAAATGCCAATTAAATTCTTGAGACAGCACTGCAAGAGACTTTTCTCAGAGATGTTAAAATGATGAAATACAGTGCATCTTAGTATAGATGAAAAACATAGGTCAGCTCCTTGAACCCAGAAACCATGCATGCTTGTGCAGTGCAGCAGCCCCACTCCCTAGAAAATTGCCTGGCACATAGTAGGTGCTCAGTAAATTTTGGTTGAATGACTATAACCTACGGAGGGCAGAAAATCCTTATTCCATGAGCAAAATTGAGCAGTCATGCTGTCATGGACAGGTGTACTTCATTTTCCCAGTTGAGAAATTTTCTTCCCCTGTGGTGGTTCTTCTGTATCGTTCTGTTTCTGCCCTATCCGCCTCATAAGGTTTATTTATCCATTAATGGCTTGAACAAATGTTTATTTTGGATCTTTTATGTGCAGGCACTGTGCTAGCTAGGTGCAAGAGGTACAAAAATGAACAAAACATATGTACCCCTCAAAAAGCTAAGTCTGGTGTGGGAGACAGATGGTAAACAAATAATCACACAAATAACAATCTAATTACAATTTGATATTTGCCTTGGAATACAGTGTTATATGAAAAGTCATAAACCAGTTGAATTCCTTTTTGACTTGTATTTATCTTTAATAATCTAACAATCATATTCAAGCCTTAAGAATGGCAAGAGACCACATTTCAAGTGCATTTGGATTCCCCTCTGAATACTCAGAGTTCCTATGGAGTTTCCCAAATCACTGTTATGAGCTCATGGTCATTTTTCCCCTATGTCACAGAATATTTTCAGCGCAGAAATATATATTTTGTGAAGGAAATCAGTGAAACCTGACTGATAGTGGTGTTTTAACAGTGGAGTTTTGGTTGATTTCTAAATCCAAGTTAACATGATAACCTTTGGGTCACAGATCTTTTTTGAGAATCTGATGAAAGCTAGCGATTCTCTCTCAGGAAATAAAAAGCACATATACATGTTCACAACTTTGCATTCTGTTTTGTGGTTCTGAGATTTGATATCACACATGGCCTTTATAGTCTAACGTGGTGGTTTTCAAACTGTGGTCCACAGAACCCTGGGGATACTTGAGACCCGTTGGGGGTCTGTAAAGTCAGTTATTTTCATAATACTGCTAAGATACCTGCACTAATGATACAGAAACAACAGAGGGTAAAACTGCTGGTGCCTTGCTGTAGTCGAGGCAGTGGCCCCAAACTATACTAGCAGGCATAGTTTTCTTCCTTCCTGTGCACCCGAGGTTAAACCCATCATTGCATAAGAGTATCCTTGATGAAGAAGTAAAATTATTTATTTTTAATATCTTGACCCTTGAACTTAACCTCTTTAATATTCTGTGTGAAGAAATAGGAAGTACACATAAAGCGCTTCTGCTTTATACCAAAGTAATATGTTTTTCTCAAGAAAAAGCAGTTGTGTGAGATACACACTGAACTAGCCACTTTTTTTCATGGCATATTATTTTCACTTGTAAGAGCAACAGACAAATTGTAGTTATTCGGAAGTGAGTATTTGGTAGACATTTTCTTGAAAATGAACAAAATGAACCTGTCTCTTCAAGCAAGCAATTGTTAGTATTTGTTGCCAGTGATAAAATTCCAGTTTTTGAGTAAAAATTAGATTTTAGAAAACATGTGTCTGCCATTGTGAGCTTGCCAGCTGCTCAAACACTTAAAAGGCTTTTCTTTTTTTTAAAGATTTATTTATTTAGTTAGTTAGTTATCTAATTTATTTTTGGCTGCTGTTGGGTCTTAGTTGTGGCACGTGGGATCTTCATTGCATCACATGGGCTCTTCGTTGTGGTGCACAGGCTTCTCTCTAGTTGTGGTGTGCAGGCTCCAGGGCGCATGGGCTCTGTAGTTGTGGCGTGTGGGTTCTGTAGTTGTGGCGTGTGGGTTCCCGAGCGCATAGGCTCTGTAGTTGTGGCACGCGGGCTCTCTAGTTGAGGCGCATGAGCTCAGTAGTTATGGCACGTGGGCTTAGTTGCCCCACGACATGTGGGATCTTAGTTCCCTGACCAGGGATCGAACCCACATCACATGCATTATAAGGTGGATTCTTTACCACTGGACCACCAGGGAAGTACCTAAAAGGCTTTTCTAATGAGATTGGTAGGGATATGAATGATGTAATTCTTTGGTATTTAATAAATAAATGATGTCAACAGTTGAAAGATAACTGTTATCTTGGCAAATCATTATTTTCTGAATGATCATGATGCCTGGATAAAAGTTCCATTCAAAAATGCAGATTAGACTAATGGGTTTTAATGTAATAAAGTACAAAAATTCATTGATATGATTTTATATTCCATATTGCAGATAATTTTTAAGAAACTATTTGTTGAGTTTGGGTATAGTATCAAAGAAGGGAGGCTATTAAAATACTCCTCCCTTTTCCAATCACATATCTGTATGAGGAGAGATCTTATTCGTATACTTCAACCAATAAACATATTGCAACAGATTGAATATAGACACGTATATGAAAATTCAGCTGTCTTTATTAAACCAGACATTTAAAAAATTAACAAAAATGTAAAACATTGCCTATCTTTGCACTAAATGTTTTGTTTTGTAAGATGGTTATTTTAATTCACATAATCAGAAATCTTTGGGATCAAAGTGTAAATGGATCCTGAGACCAGGAAGTTTGAGAACCCCTGTTTTGGAGGTTAAATATCCTTCAAATAACAGTTATTTCAAGACCCATTTAGGTAATGAACAGACCATAAGGGTGAGTCATCATCTTTCTGATATAGTTACAACTTATGAGAAATTATAAAAATAAATCTTTAAAAAATATATATTGTTTATGTTACAACAACACGGCTGTTTCTGTGATGTAAAGAATATAGCAAAATGTATCAGGTAAGAATGCTCTGTAGGGGAAATAGCTAGATTGAGCATTCTTTTTAAATATCAGTTTGATTTATGTCAAATTCAGCCCAGGATTAAACTGAAAAAAAAAAAAAACTAAACTAAAAACATGAGCCTTATTCTTAGGTAAGCAGTTAACTTTCTGGAAAAGCTGAACAATTCGTTCTTGATAGGTCCTGCACCTGTGAATAATAGATTAATTCTTGTTAAAATAGATACAAGATAAGGGGCACCCGTGTCTTTAAGCATAAGAGGTATTATAAACACAAATTAATGGAAAATAACTTTTTTGTTTTATCTTGGATATTAAATATCATAACTGCTTTGTGATTTGTTAAATTCAAACTTCCATATGCACATGGCTTCATTTTAATTTAAATGAAAAAAATAAACAATGTGGTAGTGAAGAAAAAGGTAGCTTTCATTTATATATATGTGACTAGCATATGTGGTTATATGTAAAGATCTTTTAAAGCAACATTATTTTTTGGCAAGTCAGTCTTTCCCTGCAACCAGTCAGTGTTCATTTTGAAAATTCTGAGCAGGCTATATGAAGGTCATGTGATGTATAACTCCAGCGGATAAAGCTTGTGACTAGACTTTTAAAAACTTAATAATAAGGGCAGATCAATTTTTTAACATCATTTCCACTAAAATTCATTTTTGGAAGTATGTAGACAGTAACTGATAATAACTCACTTCCTTTCACAATCAATTTCTGAGACTGATATACAAATACAGCATGTACCTTTTTTTTTTTAATCTGAAAATTTGGCAAACCTAAGATTTTATTTGGAGTATTGCTGTGTTATTAAGGGTTATTTTTATACATAGTTACCTTTTTTACTTAGCAAAACAAATGTGGGTTTGTGTAGACTTTTAAAAATTTATGTATATCTGTAATACATATATAATTTCTTCTTAGGGAAATAAGAGATTTTTAATTTAAGTTTCTAAAATAAAATTTAAGCCAAAGCACGTAAACTGACCCTGCTGTAATAATATTTGGTTAATGATACTGCTTCTGGATGAAAATGCAAGCCAATTAGAAATTAGTGCGTTTGTGTGAGATCTGTTGCTGAAATTATAGCGACATGAGAAGAAGGAATAAGATTAGAGAGTAGTATATTGTTTTCATCATAGAAAATGGCTAAAGAAAAAATCTCTTGAAAATCTGGTCAGGACCAGGATATATCTACAAAAAGTATGTCATTAGATAAGATCTGCTAGGTCTAGGCATGGGGATACAGATAAAGTGTTTCTATGTACTATGAATAACATTCACAATCACAAATGCATGCATAAAAAAACCTTTATTAAGAAATGGGTTGAGCAATATAAAGAAAATTCTTAAAAAAATAAGGCTTGAGTAAATGGAAATATATTTCCCGATGAAAGACAGTATGTTATAAATTTGCTGTCTCTTGCCAGTTAGCTAGTGTTTGATGTCATTCTAATGAAAATGCTAATGAATGGGAATTGGAGAACTTGACAAAACGTTTCAGGGTTTTTCTGGAAGAATTAATAGATAAAAATGGTAAAGAAATGTTTGATAAAAAGTAATGAGTATGGGCTTTCTTGGTGGCGCAGTGGTTGAGAGTCCGCCTGCCGATGCAGGGGACACGGGTTCGTGCCCCGGTCCGGGAAGATCCCACATGCCGTGGAGCGGCTGGGCCCGTGAGCCATGGCCGCTGAGCCTGCGCGTCCGGAGCCTGTGCTCCGCAACGGGAGAGGCCACAGCAGTGAGAGGCCCCCGTACTGTAAAAAAAAAAAAAAAAAAAAAAGTAATGAGTATGATATACTTTCTGGATATTAAGGCTTTTTAATGATTCTATAATTAAATCTGTGTGATTCTGTTATTTAAAAAAATCAGTTCACATTACGAAAATAGCTTAGAAACAAACCTCTCTAATTTTTTTTTTAATAGTTAGATTTTTATTACTTTATTATTATTAACATCACGATAAGAAATTATCACTTTAAGAATCAATGTTGATGTTGACGGTGCATCGCTAAGGCCTCTCACTGTTGTGGCCTCTCCCGTTGCGGAGCACAGGCTCCGGACGCGCAGGCTCAGCGGCCATGGCTCATGGGCCCAGCCGCTCCGCGGCATGTGGGATCTTCCCGGACGGGGGCACGAACCCGTGTCCCCTGCATCAGCAGGTGGACTCCCAACCGCTGCACCACCAGGGAAGCCCAAACCTCTCTAATTTTTTAAATAAGTTGGGAGAAGGATTAATCTATAGAGTGGTGCTGGGGCAGATGCTAAGCTATTGGGGGAGTAAACTCCCTTTAGTTATCAGCTTCCATTAAAACTAAATACCAGCTGAGCTAAAAAGTTAGGGGTAAAAGTTTTTTTAAAAAAAAATACAGCTAGAAGGAAAGAGAAAGGACTGGGACTTGAATGAGGGAAGGTTTTTTTTTTTTGTTCACTTTGTGTCTCTGTGTTACATTTTGGTAATTCCCTCAGTATTTCAAGCTTTTCTTTATTTGTTACAGTGATCTATGATCAGTGATCTCTGATGTGACTATGATAAAAATATTACTGACTTGCCGAAGGCACCAATGATGGTTAGCTTTTTTTGTAGCAATAAGATGTTTTATTAAATTGTCATGTACATTGTTTATTTATTTAATTTAATCTCTTCATGTCTTCTATTACTTAAATAGTTTTTTTATTAGTTATCTATTTTATACGTATTAGTATATATATATATATGTCAATCCCAATCTCCCAATTCATCCCACTACCACCCCTCCCCGCTTTCCCCCCTTGGTGTCCATACGTTTGTTCTGTACATCTGTGTCTCTGCTTCTGCCTTGCAGACCGGTTCATCTGTACCATTTCTCTAGGTGCCACATATATGCGTTAATATATGATATTTGTTTTTCTCTTTCTGATTTAACTTCACTCTGTATGACAGTCTCTAGGTCCATCCGCGTCTCTGCAAATGACCCAATTTCGTTCCTTTTTATGGCTGATAATATTCCATTGTATATATGTACCACATCTTCTTTATCCATTTGTCTGTCAGTGGGCATTTAAGTTGCTTCAATGACCTGGCTATTGTAAATAGAGCTGCAGTGAACATTGGGGTGCATGTGTCTTTTTGATTTATAGTTTTCTCTGGGTATATGCCCAGTAGTGGGATTGCTGGGTCATATGGTAATTCTGTTTTTAGTTTTCTAAGGAAGCTCCATACTGTTCTCCATAGTGACTGGATCAATTTACATTCCCACCAGCAATGCAAGAGGGTTCCCTTTTCTCCACACCCTCTCCAGCATTTGTTGTTTGTAGATTTTCTGATGATGCCCATTCTAACTGGTGTGAGGTGATACCTCATTGTAGTTTTGATTTGCATTTCTGTAATAATTAGTGATGTTGAGCAGCTTTTCATGTGCTTCTTGGCCATCTGTATGTCTTCTTTGGAAAAATGTCTATTTAGGTCTTCTGCCCATTTTTTGATTGGGTTGTTTGTTTTTTTAATATTGAACTGCATGAGCTGTTTATATATTTTGGAGTTTAATCCTTTGTCTGTTGATTAGTTTGCAAATATTTTCTCCCATTCTGAGGGTTGTCTTTTCGTCTTGTTTATGGTTTCCTTTGCTGTGCAAAAGCTTTCAAGTTTCATTAGGTCCCATTTGTTTATTTTTGTTTTTATTTCCATCACTCTAGGAGGTGGGTCAAAAAAGATCTTGCTGTGATTTATGTCAAAGAGTGTTCTTCCTATGTTTTCCTCTAAGAGTTTTATAGTGTCTGGTCTTATATTTAGGTCTTTAATCCATTTTGAGTTTATTTTTGTGTATGGTATTAGGGAGTGTTCTAATTTCATTCTTTACATGTAGCTGTCCAGTTTTCCCAGCACCACTTATTGAAGAGACTGTATTTTCTCCATTGTATATCCTTGCCTCCTTTGTCATAGATTAGTTGACCAAAGGTGCGTGGGTTTATCTCTGGGCTTTCTACCCTGTTCCATTGATCTGTGTTTCTGTTTTTATGCCAGTACCATATTGTCTTGATTACTGTAGCTTTGTAGTATAGTGTGAAGTCAGGGAGCCCGATTCCTCCAGCTCTGTTTTTTTCCCTCAAGATTGCTTTGGCTATTCAGGGTCTTTTATGTCTCCATACAGATTTTAAGATTTTTTGTTCTAGTTCTGTAAAAATATGCCTTTGGTAGTTTGATAGGAATTGCATTGAATCTGTAGATTGCTTTGGGTAGTATAGTCATTTTCACAGTGTTGATTCTTCCAATCCAAGAACATGGTATATCTCTCCATCTGTTTGTGTCATCTTTGATTTCTTTCATCAGTGTCTTAATAGTTTTCTGAGTACAGGTCTTTTACCTTCTTAGGTAGGTTTATTCCTAGGTATTTTATTCCTTTTGTTGCAGTGGTGTATGGAATTGTTTCCTTAATTTCTCTTTCTGATCTTTCGTTGTTAGTGTATACGAATGCAAGATATTTCTGTGCATTAATTTTGTATCCTGCCACTTTACCAAATTCATTGATTAGCTCTAGTAGTTTTCTGGTGGCATCTTTAGGATTCTCTATGTATAGTATCATGTCATATGCAAACAGTGACAGTTTTACTTCTTTTCCAATTTGCATTCCTTTTATTTCTTTTTCTTCTCTCGTTGCCGTGGCTAGGACTTCCAGAACTATGTTGAATAATAGTGGTGAGAGTGGACATCCTTGTATTGTTACTGGTCTTAGAGGCAGTGCTTTCAGTTTTTCACCATTGAGAATGATGTTTGCTGTGGGCTTGTCGTATATGGCCTTTAGTATGTTGAGGTAGGTTCCCTCTGTGCCCACTTTCTGGAGAGTTTTTATAATAAATGGGTGTTGAATTTTGTCAAAAGCTTTTTCTGCATCTGTTGAGATGATCATATGGTTTTTATTCTTCAGTTTGTTAATATGGTGTATCACATTGATTGATTTGCATATACCGAAGAATCCTTGTATCCCTGGGATAAACCCCACTTGATCATGGTGTATGATCCTTCTAATGTGCTGTTGGATTCTGTTTGCTAGTATTTTGTTGAGGATTTTTACATCTATATTCATCAGTGTTATTGGTCTGTAGTTTTCTTTTTTGTAGTATCTTTGTCTGGTTCTGGTATCAGGGTTGTGGCCTTGTAGAATGAGTTTAGGAGTGTTCCTTCCTCTGCAATTTTTTGGAAGAGTTTGGGAAGGATGGGTGTTAGCTCTTGTCTAAATGTTTGATAGAATTCACCTGTGAAGCCATCTTGTCCTGAACTTTTGTTTGCTGGAAGATTTTTAATCACAGTTTCAATTTCATTACTTGTGATTGGTCTGTTTATATTTTCTATTTCTTCCTGGTTCAGTCTTGGAAGGTTACCGCTTTCTAAAAATTTGTCCATTTCTTCCAGGTTGTCCATTTTATTGGCATAGAGTTGCTTGTAGTAGTCTCTTAGGATGCTTTGTATTTCTGTGGTGTCTGTTGTAACTTCTCCTTTTTCATTTCTAATTTTATTGAATTGAGTTCTCTCCCTCTTTCCCTTGATGAGTCTGACTAAAGGTTTATCAATTTTGTTTATCTTCTCAAAGAACCCGCTTTTAGTTTTATTGATCTTTGCTATTTTCTTTCTATTTCATTTATTTCTGCTCTGACCTTTATGATTTCTTTCCTTCTACTAACTTTGGGTTTTGTTTGTTCTTCTTTCTCTCGTTCCTTTAGGTGTAAGTTTAGATTGTTCATTTGAGATGTTTCTTGTTTCTTGAGGTAGGCTTGTATTGCTATAAACTTCCCTTTTAGAACTGCTTTTGCCTCATCCAATAGGTTTTGGATTGTTGTGTTTTCATCCTCATTTGTCTCTAGGAATTTTTTGATTTCCTCTCTGATTTCTTCAGTGATCTCTTGGCTATTGAGTAACGTGTTGTTTAGCCTCCATGTGTTTGTGTTCTTTATGTTTTCTTCCCTGTAATTGATTTGTAATCTCATAGCGTTGTGGTTGGAAAAGATGCTTGATATGATTTCAGTTTTCTTAAATTTACTGAGGCTTGATTTGTGACCAGGATGTGATCTGTCCTGGGGAATGTTCTGTGTGCACTTGAGAAGAAGGTGTAATCTGCTGTTTTCAGATGGAATGTCCTATAAATATCAGATCTGTCTGGTCTACTTGTGATTTGAAGCTTGTGTTTCCTTAGTAATTTTCAGTCTGGATGATCTGTCCATTGGTGTAAGTGAGGTGTTAAAGTCCCCCACTATTATTGTGTTACTGTCGATTTTCTCTTTTATAGCTGTTAGCATTTGCCTTATGTATTGAGGTGCTCCTATGTTGGGTGCATATATATTTATAGTTGTTATATTTTCTTCCTGGATTGATCCCTTGATCATTATGTAGTGTCTTTCCTTGTCTCTTGTAACATTCTTTATTTTAAAGTCTATTTTATCTACTGTGAGTATTGCTACTCCAGCTTTCTTTTGATTTCCATTTGCATGGAATATCTTTTTCCATCCCTTCACTTTCAGTCTGTATGTGTCCCTAGGTCTGAAGTGGGTCTCTTGTAGACAGCATATATATGGGTCTTATTTTTGTATCCATTCAGCAAGCCTGTGTCTTTTGGTTGGAGCATTTAATCCATTCACGTTTAAGGTAATTATCGATATGTATGTTCCTATTACCATTATCTTAATTGTTTTGGGTTTGTTTTTGTAGGTCCTTTTCTTCTCTTGTGTTTCCCACTTAGAGAAGTTCCTTTAGTATTTGTTGTAGAGCTGGTTTGGTGGTGCTGAATTCTCTTAGCTTTTGCTTGTCTGTAAAGCTTTTGATATCTCTGTTGAATCTGAATGAGATCCTTGCTGGGTAGAGTAATCTTGGTTGTATTTTCTTCCCTTTCATCACTTTAAATGTATTATGCCACTCCCTTCTGGCTTGTGGAGTTTCTGCTGAGAAATCAGCTGTTAACGTAATGGGAGTTCCCTTGTATCTTATTTGTCATTTTTTCCTAAATTTTTCTTTTTGTCTTTAATTTTTGTCAATTTGATTACTATGTGTCTTGGTGTGTTTCTCCGTGGGTTTATCCTGCCTGGGACTCTTTGCGCTTCCTGGACTGGGTAGCTATTTCCTTTCCCATGTTAGGGAAGTTTTCAACTATAATCTCTTCAAATATTTTCTCAGGTCCTTTCTCTATTCTCCTTCTGGTACCCCTATAATGCGAATGTTGTTGCATTTAATGTTGTCCCAGAGGTCTCTTAGGCTGTCTTCATTTCTTTTCATTCTTTTTTCTTTATTCTGTTCCATGGCAGTGAGTTCCACCATTCTGTCTTCCAGGTCACTTATCCGTTTTGCCTCGGTTATTCTGCTATTGATTCCTTCTAGTGTACTTTTCCTTTTAGTTATTGTATTGTTCATCTCTGTTTGTTTTTTCTTTAATTCTTTTAGGTCTTTGTTAAATATTTCTTGCATCTTCTCGATCTTTGCCTCCATTCTTTTTCCGAGGTCCTGGATCATCTTCACTATCATTCTGAATTCTTTTTCTGGAAGGTTGCCTATCTCCACTTCATTTAGTTGTTTTTCTGGGGTTTTATCTTGTTCCTTCATCTGGTACGTAATCCTCTGCCTTCTCATTTTGTCTGTTTTTATGTGAATGTGATTTCGTTCCACAGGGTACAGGATTGTAGTTCTTTTTGCTTCTGCTGTCTGCCCTCTGGTGGATGAGGCTATCTAAGAGACTTGTGAAAGTTTCCTGATGGGAGGGACTGGTGGTGGTAGAGCTGGGTGTTGCTCTGGTAGGCGGGGCTCAGTAAAACTTTAAAACTGCTGATGGGTGGGGCTGAGTTCCCTCCCTGTTGGTTGTTTGGCCTGAGGTGACCCAGCACTGGAACCTACAGGCTCTTTGGTGGGTCCATTGGTGGACTCTGGGAGGGGTCACGCCAATGAGTACCTCCCAGAACTTCTACTGGCAGTGTCCTTGTCCCTATGGTGAGCCACAGCAGGCCCCCACCTCTGCAGGAGACCCTCCAACACTAGCAGGTAGGTCTGGTTCAGTCTCCTATGGGAGACTGCTCCTTCCTCTGGGTCCCAGTGTGCACGCTACTTTGTGTGTGCCCTCCAAGAGTGGAGTCTCTGTTTCCCCCAGTCCTGTCAAAGTCCTGCAGTCAGATCCCGCTAGCCTTCAAAGTCTGATTCTCTGGGAATTCCTCCTCCTGTTGCTGGACCCCCAGGTTGGGAAGCCTAATGTGTGGCCCAGAACCTTCACTCCAGTGGGTGGACTTCTGTGGTATAAGTGTTCTCCAGTTTGTGAGTCACCCACCCAGCAGTTATGGGATTTGATTTTATTGTGATTGTGCCCCTCCTACCGTCTCATTGTGGCTTCTCCTTTATCTTTGGATGTGGGGTATCTTTTTTGGTGAGTTCCAGTGTCTTTCTGTTGATGATTGTTCAGCAGTTAGTTGTGATTCAGGTGCTCTCGCAAGAGGGAGTGAGTGCATGTCCTTCTATTCTGCCATCTTGAACCAATTTCCAGATGAGGGAAATTTTAGTAAGTTTAAAAGCATTAGAATGCATTTTTGACCAAAAACAAACAATAAGCAAAATAAAAGGATAAAAGCAAACCAAACTAGGGAAATATGATAGCACATATGATAGGTATAAGGGCTTCAAAGAACATTAATATAGAAAGAATATACAAATCAGAAAACTTTAAATGGACAAAAACCATGAATATGCAATTCAAAAGATGTGAACATTGGCTTATAATAACTTGGACAAATAATTCTCAGTAACAATAGAAATGTAAGTTATAAATAGTCTTATAGGGCTTCCCTGGTGGCGCAGTGGTTGAGAATCCGCCTGCTGATGTAGGGGACACAGGTTTGTGCCCCGGTCCGGGAAGATCCCACGTGCCGCGGAGCAGCTGGGCCCATGAGCCATGGCCGCTGAGCCTGCGCGTCTGGAGCCTGTGCTCCACAACGGGAGAGGCCGCAACAGTGAAAGGCCCGCGTACCTCAAAGAAAATAAATAGTCTTATATAAATTTCAAAGGTTTCTTTTTTCGTGTTTTTATTTTTACTGAGACCATCTAATGCAGGCCAACTTGAAATGGTCCTCATAAAACAGCATTGTAACTTAGAACAACCTTTTGAAAAACAGTTTATAGTGTTTATCAGCTTATAAAATATTCATGATTCTCCACTTAATAATTCTACTTTGAGGAATTTTCCCCAAGGACTTAATCAGAAATGCAAGTCAGTGTTTAGGCACAAAGAAGTTTTTAATATAAAAAATTAATATAAAAAAGTGAAACTAGCGTACATTAATAACAAATGACTAAGTAAATTATGATAAATCAGTGCCGTGTAACCAGTAAAAATATTTGAGTTTTTGACACAATGAGAGGATGAAAGTTGAAGATTAAGAACATTTTAATGGTGTTAAGTTGTTTTTAAAATGTCCACAATCAGAAGGAGGGAGAATATGTCAAAATGTCTAACATGGTTTTTACTGGATAATAAAAGGGAGTTTTTTTTCATTCATTCTTATGCTTTCTCATACATACCAAATTTTCCACGATGATATATAATCAGAAAAAAATAAGATACAACTTTTGAGGAAGTTCAAGTTTTTATTGTTTCTGACTATTTTTGTTCATTGATATTTAATGTGTTTTAGCAGACAGGCTCACAGGGAAAAATAATAAATTCTTAATATTTCCTAAATTCTGCAGTCTCCTTTAAAAAAAATTTTAAAGATAAATTACATTTCATATTCATGTCAAACTATGGGAATAAGTGAATGCCCCTTGGTTACATTTCAAGTAGGCCCGTAAGTATTATCACTTCTTTCTCTACTTCCAGTAGTGTAAATATTTGAATTATCCTAAGTAATGATGTTTTTATTCTAATTTACACTATGATTTGTTTCCACTTAAAAAGAGACTTTCATTTACATTTTGTATTGTGTTGTATTTAGAATCAGAAGTGATAAATGACTGAATGGCAAATTCCACTTAGTCCGTAAAGCCAGGCTGCTTAAGTGCTCTAGCTTTTATAAGCATGAAACCTTGAACAACTTATTTAATCTCTCTCTACTTTAGTTGGTCTTTAGTAAACTGAGGATAATAGTACATGTCTCACAGAGTAAGGTGAAGTAAAATGCTTAATGAATTACTATATGCAAAATGCTTTGAACAGTGCTTGTCATATAGTAAGGGAGCAATATATATATAATTATGTGCATATATATATATATATAAAATTATTAACTGTGATATAGTATTTGGAAATACAGGATCCCTGGGAGATTGCAGTCCTGCAATCTTATTTAAAAATTAATCTCATTTTAAAATAAGATTAATGGTCCTTTAACAGTATAAGGAAAAATGTGGCTTTAGTCCTTCTGATCAATGTAATTTAATGGTATGAATAGTAAAAAGAAACATTTAGCATGTGAATGCCACTTGTGCAGTTTTATTCATGAAACAATAGATATGGAAAAAGAGCTCACCACATCCATAGAATCACCATACTTTACAAAAAATTAAATTAGTTCCCTTCATACCAGAGCTTTACTGTTTTGTTGTTTTCTTATTATGAGCTCCTTCTAACCTAAATTAGTAGACACTAACCCTAGATATTGTCCTCCAATGAGTGTCTGACCAGTGTAGTGGAGGAGTATCTTCTTTATTTCAGAGTTTAAATCTTTAAATAAAAATACACTGTCAACTTACATTTTAAACATGGGGCTTCCCTGGTGGCACAGTGGTTAAGAATCTGCCCGCCAGTGCAGGGGACATGGGTTCGAGCCCTGCTCCGGGAAGATCCCACATGCTGCGGAGCAACTAAGCCTGTGCACCACAGCTACTGAGCCTGCGCTCTAGAGCCCACGAGCCACAACTACTGAGCCCACACACCACATCTACTGAAGCCTGCGTGCTCTAGAGTCTGTGCTCGGCAACAAGAGAAGCCCACGCACCACAACGAAGAGTAGCCCCCGCTCGCCACAACTAGAGAAAGCCTGCACGCAGCACTGAAGACCCAACGCAGCCAAAAATAATAAATAAATATAAATAAATAAATTCATAAATTACTAAGTCATGGAATTGGAAGGGACTTTAGAAATTAGTACACCATTCCTCCCAGTATCTCTTTTTACAGTGCACCCACCCCTCCCCCAACCCCAGCACATTTCGTAATGGGGGCAGGTTTTTTTTTTTTTTCCTTTGGCCTCGCCCGCAGGATCTCACTTCCATAATCGCAGGCCACAGCCATGAAAGCCTGGAATTCTAACCACTAGGCCACCAGGGATCTCCCTCGGTTATTCCTTTTTGAAGTGCTCGTTGCATTCTTATTCTTCTCTAGTCAAGTTCGTTATGCTGATAGTCTGAAAGTTGTTCAATTAGTATAATTGTAGATTTTTACCTTAATATTATATCTTGAAACTTGGGAGGAGGGTTACTGTTGTTTTTCTAGTTTCTTATTAATAGTTGCCAGGAGCTGAATTTCTACTATATGTCAGGCATTTTGCATAAATATTTAGAAGTCCTCACAATGAGTTATATCACAAGTCTTTTCTCAAATTTAGATTTAGCACACCTCTTCCAGGAAGCTTTCCTTAAAACTTCCCCTTCTTGCAAGTCGATCAGGTGTGCTCCTTCTCTGGGTACACAGTGCCCTGTATGTATATGCAGTTCTGTCATTGCCCTTTCCATTTAGATCATAATTTACTTCTAGTTGTCCGTGTTTCCCCCCTCCCTCACCAGGTCTTAAGTGTTCTGTCAGAAAGAAGTTGCTCTGTGTACCTAGCGCGGATCTTGGCACGGTGCCTTGCACACTCAAATATTTGTCAGAGCAGTTGTGCCTTAAGTCATGCAGTTATTAAGTGCATGAACTTGGGTTGGTCTGGCTTCCTAGTATCATGGTGCTGACACAGAGAGTCATTAATTTCAAACACTTTCCAAATATTTTTTCTTTCAGAATGATGATTTTTACCAGAACCTTTGTGTCTTCATTGCAGGGAAGTGTGGCCACGGCTGCCTTACCGGAGAGCGGGTCTTCCCTTGCCTTGCGAGCCCTGGGGTGGGGCTCACTTTATGCCTGGTGTGGGGTTGGTGTGATCAGCTTCGCAGTCTGGAAGGCCTTAGGAGTTCACAGTGTAAGTAACCGCAGTCCTGGAATTGCTATCTGGAATGTTTATTCTACTTTGTGAGGTCTGAATCTTCCAGGTTTTCAAATTTGCATACAGTTTATTCACTATCTTGTGAAGTGATGATAGAGAATTGACTAAATTTTTACTAATAACTAGGTAGCTTCTCATTACTTGTAAATCATATAAATAATTTAAATATATAAGAGTGGTGAAACTTCAAATATAATTAAGTAATGACTAATGCATAGCAAATGTTCGTTCTGTATAAATTTGTGGGAGCTACTTGTTCAGTAAAATAATTTGGAACAACTTTCTATGCTGTTTGACATCCATATATATAAACATCGTTTAAAATAAAGCATTTTAAAGTTATTATTTAAATTATTAATGTGTTTACACATTATTGGAAAAAGAGCCTAGTACCTGTGTGTGTGTAACTTATACTCCAAGGTAAAAAGCTGTACATTCGGAATATTTGGCTTCTTTTTATTTAAACTATTGGTAGGAAGTTCTGTGGACCAGGCTGTTTGTGACAGGTGAGAATTGGTGGTGGTTTAGAATGGGTGGCAGAAGTAGAGTTGATGAAAAGAGGTTCTGGATATATTTTGAAGGTAGGGGCAACAAGGACTTGTTATAAACTGAATGTGGGAGGTGAGAGAAAAAGTCAAGGATGTCTCCAGGCTTTTGGTCTGAACGACTGGAAAATGGATGGGACCAGTGTGAAAGGAGCAGATATTAGGGGATCATGTCAGGGGCTCAGTCTGGGACTGACGAGTTTGAGGTAGATTTTAGATAGCCAAGTGGAGAGTCAAGCAAGCAGTTAGATATAGAAGTTGGAATTCAGGGAACAGGTCAAGGTGAAGATCTAAATCAGTATGTGGATAGTATTTAAACCATGAGATCAGATGAGCTCACATAGGCAGTGAATGTAGAGAGAAAAGAGAAGAGGTCTGAGGAAGGAGCCCTTGGTTTAGGAGCTCCTAAGGTTTAGAGGTTGAGGAATGAGAGAAGGTTTCCCTGCTGAAGAAGCAGGGGAAACCAGGAGAATGGTGACTTGGATGCCAGGTGAAAAAACATCTTTCAAGGAGGAGGATGCTGGGTATACGTCATGTAGGATGAGAACTGGTAGTTCACTGAGATGTGGTGGTCATTGGTGGTAAAGCCTGAGTGGAGTGGATCCGAAGGAGAATGGAGGACAGAGCTTGGAGGCAGTGTGTATGGGCAAGTCTTGAGCTTTGCTGTAAAGAGAAAGAAAGAAATGGGGTCGTAGCTAGAGGGGGGAATGGGATCAAGAGAGGTTTTGTTTTTTTTTTTAAAGTTGGGAGAATTAACAGCATGTGTGCGTGCTGATAGGAGTGATTCAGTGGAGGGGGGAATTGATGCAAGGGAGAGGGAATTGCTGGAGTAATAGGTATTATTATTATTGAATTTTTCACATTTAGTTTAATAATAACTACATAGGCATTATTGTACTTTTCACTTAAAATATACTGATAGACAAACAGATGTCGCTTTTTTCCTAGTCTGAGTAACCTTTATTTTTTAAGTAACTGCCTGCTACTCACTGTTCGTAATAATAAAGTAGGGATTACTTGAAAAAAGTTAGAAAACCCATTACTGAAGATTTTTGATGATTTTTATTGTTACCTCAATTTTGCTTTGACCAATATAAAATCTCTTCTTCCATTTCAGGCATTGTGCCAGACATTTTAGACATAGCAGATTATTTAATCCTCACAACAACTATGAAGTAGGTGTTAATATCCCCCATTCTGTAAATGAGGAAATAGGGACTCAGGTTAAGTCACACGGCTTGTAATTGGCAGAGTCAAGATTTGAAGCTAAGTCTGATGGTCTGCAGAACCTGGTTCGTTTTCAATTTTACCTCCCTTAGCTAAGGTGGGAAATAAAGGAGTAGGTGGAAGGGGCAAGGGGAAGGAGGTAGTGAATCTGGTTTTGACTGTGGAATGATCCACACAGTCTTGATCATTTGACAGGTTTTACTGGGTATCTTCAGTGTGGACCTCCCAACATCACAATTGACTTCATTCTCGTATAGGACCAGCCATTCTTTTTTCATATGAGAGCAGTTATTTGAAAACAAATGGAAAAGATTGGGAGGAAATATGTTTGGTGGTAATATGTGAAAGAATTATGGGCGTGTGGGTGAGTTTTGTATTTTACTTTTCTGTGTAATTCTTAAATATGTATTGCTTTGACAATAATACTGCTTTTTTAAAAATAGTCCTAGATTTTATTTTTATTAATTTATGCTGACTATAAAGCACAACTGCCTAGGAGTACACAAAACTTCCTTGACTACATATGAAATCTGCTTTGGGGGAGGGGCATGCAAATAATAATAAAGTTATTAAGCTTTTGGTTTCTATCAAAATGACGGTCTGTTAGTACTTCACATTGAGTGCATGGAATTGATAGGTAATGTTTCTAGAGTTTAGTAATGTAGGTCATAAATTGAGTAGTAAAGTTTTAAGGTATTTGAAAATATGAACAGTCTTTGATTTAGAAGAGTCATAATGAATCCATCCAAATTTTCATAGACCAACAAAATTAGGTTATTTAAATTATATGCTTGAGAACTTGGGCTTTATGGGCTAGACTGTGCTATTTTAGTTTCTAGAATGTGAAAGTTTTTGTATTATGGCACTGATAAGAGGATTATAACCTAAATAAAATATTTGGGCGTGGGATTCTTTTCTGATTGGCACTATTGAATGTATGGAGACTTGGAATCCTTTTGTATTGCATCTTCATGTCTTTAACCAAAAAGAGAGAATGCAAATAACCTCTCCCTACCAGTAAGTCATTAGGCATATCAGTTTGATTTCCACATCTGAGAAGTCTCACAGAAAAATGAACCCACTGATACTTTTTTAGGACACATCTTTTAAAAGCAGTCGTGTTTATTAATTTGTTTATTCAAAAGACATTTGTGGGCCTACCCTGAGCCTGGCACTGAACTAAGACAGCACTCCCCAGTGGACTGTTAGTATATAAGGCATAGGTTTTTAAGCGTTATGGGTGACTTTCCAAGGAAATTCTTATTATATGACCCTGCCCTGAGGCTTGTGGAGAGCAATGTGGTATATTTCGGTTCTGCATTTAGAGAGTTGTTTGTTTGTTTTTTTAATTAATTTTTTTTTTTTTATTTTTGGCTGTGTTGGGTCTTTGTTGCTCCGTGCGGGCTTTCTCTAGTTGCGGTGAGCGGGGGCTACTCTTCGTTGCAGTGCACGGGCTTATCATTGTCGTGGCTTCTCTTGTTGCGAAGCACGGGCTCTAGGTGTGTGGGCTTCAGAAGTTGTGGCACGTGGGCTCAGTAGTTGTGGCTCACGGGCTTAGTTGCTCTGCAGCATGTGGGACCTTCCCGGACCAGTGCTCGAACCCATGTCCCCTGCGTTGGCAGGTGAATTCTTAACCACTGTGCCACGAGGGAAGCTCTGCATTTAGAGAGTTTTGATGAGGTTGCCGATTCCAGTGATGAACTTTTTTTTGCGGTACGCGGGCCTCTCACTGTTGTGGCCTCTCCCGTTGCGGAGCACAGGCTCCGGACGCGCAGGCTCAGCGGCCATGGCTCACGGGCCCAGCCGCTCTGCGGCATGTGGGATCTTCCCGGACCGGGGAACGAACCCTTGTCCCCTGCATCGGCAGGCGGACTCTCAACCACTGCGCCACCAGGGAAGCCCCCAGTGATGAACTTTTATCGCTGTTTACTTCCTCTCATTAGGAAATGTCATGTGTCTATAAGGAATGAAAAGTTTTAGTCAAAAAATGTTGCGCAAAAATGGTTGCGGTCTGTGCTCTCAGTAAGTAATTGAGATGATCATTCTAGATAAATGCATGTAAATCAGAATGAATCCAGTGTCAAAATAGTTGAATTGTATTAAATCTCCAGTGTAAACCAGTTCCATAGAAAAGGGTGCCATCTAGTGGCTGACCAAGAGCAGCTTGCATCCCTATTTTAATTCACAGCTACATCTGCTGGCTGAAAAGGCTTAAAGCAAAGCTCTTCAGTTTATTAGAAATGTTTTGGGTTTACTCTTTGTTTATTCATAATTAGTGCAGAATTTCATTTGCATGGAACATGTTTAATACATCAGATATAAATAAAAAATTTTAATTTACACAGTGGTAGATCATTTAATCAGAGGTTCCAAAAAAGGAGAGCTAGTGGAAGCTATCCTGTCAGCCAACTGTAGCAGATCAGGCTGCCCGGGATTTAAAGTGGCACCCTGCCTGCCTTAGCTTAGGAATCAGTGCAGGTCCAGCCTGGCATCGCCACACCAGCTCCACCCTGCTGACCAGCCATGGGCATGGCCTGATTGCTCAGAATGGGTTCATCACTTACTTTGAATTATGGTATTTTATCATGTGTTATGATGGAGGCAGCATTAATTTTATAACAGGAACTGAACTGTGAAAAGAATGAACATTCACTATGGGTTCACGGTTCCCTACTGCAGCTGTGCACGTGATCCTGGTGCATTCGGGCCATGTGAGTGCACAACATGGTGATGTGATTAGATTGTTTATTAGGGCAGATGTTTTAAGTTTAGAGAATAGTGGAGATAAATGCTCTTCAGGCAGTAAGGGCGTTATTGATACTAACTGGTAATCCCCCAGTTGTCAAAAGAAAAAAACATGCCACCTATAGTTATTTACATGTTAAAACTTTTTTACCTTTTATTATTTATAGTAGGTATTGAGCAAGAGGTTGAGCATATTTATGGTTAGGCTGTCTTGTTTTTTTTTTCTTCCCTTTGAAGGAAAAACATAAGGTGTATAAAAAATTCCTGATAGATATGATTGGAATCGCTATAGCTTTTTATGCCTAATGGACCCGTGTTCTGCATTTGTTTGAAGTTATCTCAAAATACTGGTCAGAATCACCCACTGCTAACATTTACTGTGGTTGTGTTAGAATATATTCATGATACCTGGCGTAGTTAAATTTGCATGTCATTTATAGTTGTCTTCACAGGAGCTAAAACATTGATAGAAATAAAACCATGAATGGAAACATTCTCAGTTATTGTAAAATACTTTAAATTGTCCAGAGATTTAAATTTTAAAATTAACTCTTATAAATGGAGGGTTTTTTTAACCATGGGATAAGAGGTATTTGTTTTTATTTACATATATTGGTGTTTATTTTCAAAGAAAAAATATATTTAGGACCTACTTTTTAAAACAAAAATGGGTTTTTAAATTTATTTATTTATTTGTTTGTTGGCTGCATTGGGTCTTCGTTGCTGCGCAGGCTTTCTCTAGTTGCGGCGAGTGGGGGCTACTCTTCGTTGCGGTGTGCGGGCTTCTCATCGCGATGGCTTCTCTTGTTACAGAGCAGAGGCTCTAGGCTCGTGGGCTTCAGTAGTTGTGACTCGTGGGCTCTAGAGTGCAGGCTCAGTAGTTGTGGCGCACGGGCTTAGCTGCTCTGCCGTATGTGGGATCTTCCTGGACCAGGGCTCGAACCCGTGTCCCCTGCATTGGTAGGTGGATTCTTAACCACTGTGCCATCAGGGAAGCCCATGGCTTTTTTTTTATTAAAAAAAAAAAAAAATATATATATATATATATATATGTACTCATTGTATGAAAAGAAAAAATCAGTGTAGAAAAGGTCAAAAACAAAAATCACCAAAGATCTCCCTGAATTGTAATCACTTATTATAGTAGGAACATCCCTGTAGAGCTTCTATAGGCATGCACATATAATCATATATAAATACTGTTTTACTGTACTACTATGGAACTTTTTTTCACTGAATACTCATAAGAACATCTCTGCACAGTGGAGTGTATGAATCTCCATCACTTTTAATGGCTACATGGTACTCAATTGTATGTTATAATTTACTTAATCGGTCTCCAGCCAACAGCATTTAGTTTGTAATTTTTTACTATCAAACACCATGTGACCCTCTATAGGCATACATCTTTTTGTACTCTTCTTTGTCAAGAAATGTGTTCTAAAGACAGAACATGCTATTGTTGAATCAAAGTGTATTTTTTAAATGTTTTTAATATTTGTTGCTAAATGGCCTTCCAGGAAAGCTTATACAGTTTAGAAGATACCAGCAATGTATACAAGTTTCCTAGCACCCTTGCCATTAGTAGCTTTTATTACTCTGAAATTTTTGCCAATCTGATACATGGAAAATTTCTTCCTTTATTGTGTCTCTCTGAAGACCTTGCTGCTGTAAAGGCTTTTATGGAAATAATCTGTGACTGGAGTCACGAATACTCTCCAGCCCCAGTCTTGCCTCCTCATCTAATATAGGTTGCTTTTTTCTTGTAAGGCCAGACCTCTTTTTCTTTAAAAAAATAAAACATGTTAAAACATACATATTTTAAATATTTCTCTAAAAAGTGTCATTTGACTTTCCTCTTCAAAGAAGGATTTTTTAAAAATTCTTCTCCATTATGGTTCATCACAGGATGTTGACTAGAGCTCCCTGTGCTGTACAGCAGGACCTCATGGCTTATGCATTCTCTATGTAATAGTTTGCGCTTGCTACTCCCAAACTCCCGGTCCCTCCCTCCCCCACAACTGCAAGGCTGTTCTCTGTGTCTGTGAGTCTGTTTCTGTTTCGTAGATAAGTTCATTTGTGTCATTTTAGATTCCACATGTAAGTGATAGCATATGGTATTTGTCTTTCTCTTTCTGACTTTGCTTAGTATGATCATCTCTAGGTCCATCCATGTTGCTGCACATGGCATTATTTCATTCTTCTTTATGGCTGAGTAATACTCCATTGTACATATATATACATCTTCTTTATCCATTCATCTGTTGATGGACATTTAGGTGGTTTCCATGTCTTGGCTACTGTAAATAGTACTGCTGTGAACATAGGGGTACATATATCTTTTTGAATTACAGTTTTGTCCTGATATATTCCCAGGAGTGGGATTGCTGGATCATATGCCAACTCTATTTTTAGTTTTTTGTGGAACTTCCATACGTTTCTCCATAGTGGCTGCACCAATTTACATTCCCACCAGCAGTGCAAGAGGGTTCCCTTTTCTCCACACCCTCTCCAGCATTTATTATTTGTGGACTTCTTGATGATGGCCATTCTGACTGGTGTGAGGTGATACCTCATTGTAGTTTTGATTTTCATTTCTCTAATACTTAGCAATGTTGAGCATCTTTTCATGTGCCTATTGGCCATCTGTATGTATTATAAGAAAGATCTTTTAAAAGAAGTAATATTATACCTTATCTCTGAGACAATGGTGAATGCACTCTAATAAAATTTATTTTCTCCAGCTCTTTTTGGTAGCTGTTGCTAGGCATACTTTTATATTAATATTTAGGCTCACTTCTTAATTACCTTATGACCAGCTTGAGGGCTTTTGCTAATTACAGTCAAATTTCTTTTACTTTTTGCTAATTTCAGTTTTACCAACATTCTGGTGTATCTCACATTAAATACATTTATTCTTACACCGTGTTTACTTATTTCAAATGAAAGCAGCATTGTAGGGTGAATGCTTGAACCCCACATGTAAAATAAAACTATGGAAAAGCTTAAAAGTTTTTAACTTCTAAGATATCTAAGAAGGAAATAAACTTCATGCTGTATACTTTTCATTGGTTTAGGTCAAAGATTAAAAACAAATTCGAGTCTCCTGGCAAATTGTTTAATGGTAGCCACTTCTGAGTGGTCTGCAGGGGAAGTCTGAAACACGGCTGAAACATTTCCCTCTATGTCCTCGCCTAATCTAATTTCAGTGCTTCCAAAGATTTCTACCAGCTCCGCCCCCAGGAAGAAAGCTTCAGTTTCTTATTCTGACTGCCTTATGTCAGCAGCCGCCGCCTTGCTTCCTCTTCCTGATGGTACTTCCTAGACCGCCCAGAACGCAGTCGTCATGATCTTGCAGAGATAGCTCCATCTGTCAAGCCCTCGGGCCTTCAAACAGCTTAAGCAGTGAGGAATATTTTTCCTGGAATCATTTTTAAATTAATTGGAAGTGGCACTGTGCATCAGTTAAATTCAGGTCTGAGGTGACAAGAACATCTCTATATTCCTTATTTCCCATTCCATTGCAGCTCTAATGGGCTTGGCATCCCGGTGGTGAGAGGTACTCTGTGTGAATGTCAAGGAGCAATTTGGTGACAGAGAGACCGAATCAAAGGGACTTGCTCAGTTTAAAATGGGACGTAGTGACTGATGTACTGTCCCTTTTTTTTTTTTTGCCAAGGGTTGGGGGAAATCAGCCGTTTTGGCGTATTGCCAAGATTCCTCTTTAAAAACCTACCGGTTTCCTTTTACAAGTAAAATAGGGCCCCAAGCATCTTATAAAGCATTTTATAAAGTAAGAATGTGCAACACTTACCAGGAAAGATAAGCTCTGCCATAAAAGCCTTCTTGTTCCAGGCCTGACACAAACCAGGCTTAATCACCTCAAGAATGTTCCCAGTCTCACTCCACTGGAGGGAAGGTAGCCTTGATTTCACTTGGGTTTTCTTACTGAGCATAGAAAATTGGTCTCACATGAGCAGATCTCTAACCAAAGCATTGTGGAGTGCAGACCTGATAGCGCATGCTTTCCCCTTAAGCTTTGTTTCAGTATTTCCTGACTGAAATACTTCTAACAATTTTAAGAAGAAATCTTTTTTTTTAATGTGCTGTATATCTTTCCACAACGCAGATTGTGTTGAACGTAATTTCACTTTTTCTTGATGACTCAGATATATCAGTTACTATTTGCTTCTGTGCTAACAGATTCTGGGCTTTCATAGTTCTTATTCTTTCTGTACTTCTTCCTGATCCTACTTTGGCTCTTGTTTTTCACCTCCCACCATCCTGTTGACTTCAGGTTCCTCCTTTGCCCTGGTATTTTCTCCACGGTTCTGTCCATTCCAGTGGCTTCATCCACATGCAGACAACTGCCAGGACCGCGTCTTCAGCCAGACCCCTGCGCTCCTAGCTCACGGGCCCGTTTGACTGGACACTGATGCTTGGATGTCCCACTGGTGTTACGTGTGTTTCCACTTGAACTGTCATTTACCCCCCCCATTTCGCCCCCCAACCTACTGCCGGGTCACCCACCGTGAATGGCAGTGTCATCCATCATCTAGCAATGCGGCCTGGACTGGAAAGCTGGACTTTATCGTGACCGCACTCTCTCTCACCCCTGTATCTGATCAGTCACCAGGTCTTGCTCCTCCCCCACCCTCACAGCCACTGTAGCTGGGGCACCTTCCTGCCCCAAGGTGCTTATCACAGCTAAGGTTCCTTCTCCCTGCCTGCCACCTTGCCCCGTCACAGCCCTTTCCCCACACTACCGCAAGGATGCGCTGGCCTTCCTCTTCCCCGCACCTCTGCCTTTCTACCATGGGCGAAATATCCATGCTGCGGCCAAAGCCCCACGCGCATGAGGGCATCCACCCGCCTCCCACCCCCATCTACCCAAGGACCTCGCTCCCATAATGATCCCCAGCCTTTGATGGTGATCAGTTTTCCCTCTGCTGCAGTGTGTGGAGACGTGTTCTAGTTTCTCCCACCTCTAAAAGTCTTCTCTCGGTGTTCCTCGTCCTCCTCCAGGTACCAGCCCATGTGCCTGCTTCCCGTCATAGGAGAGGTTTCTTGAAAAGAGTTGGTTGTGATCGCTGTCTCCACTTCCTCTCCTTTTTCTCCTCAGTCCAGCTTCTTTCCCAGCATACCCAAAACTGCTGGTGTGGGTCGCCAGTGCCGTCCTTGTTGCCAGGTCCAGGTCTTGTCGTCATCCTTCTTACTTGACCTCTCAGCAACACTTGACACGAGGGAGCATTCTCCGCTCTCTTGGCTTCTACCCCTTCCACCTCACTGGCCATTTTTTTCATCTCCTTTTCTGGCTCCTCCTCTGCAGACCTGGAAGTGTTGGAGTGTCCAGTGGCCTCATACTTGCACTCTTCTGTTCTCCATCTGTCCTCAGTCCTTGGTGCTCTTGCCTAGTCCCTGGCATTAAAAACAATCTATACAATCTGATAATGTCCAAATACATAGCTCCAGCCTGACCTTCAGATTTACCTTGAAACCGCACGTGGTCCATCTCATCTCACAGGCATGTCAAAGCCCCACATCCCAGCCAGAAGTTCTGGTTTCCTCTCCTCCTCCCTAACTTGCTCCTCCCTTAGTCTCTCCCATTTCAGTGAGTGCCACTCCCATCCCCCGCGTCGTTCAAGCCAAAAACCCAGCAGAGAATCATGGTAGATTTTCTCATTTCCCGTTATTCCCTTCACCTAAGCTGTGAGCACCTGCTTGTTAGCCCAGCTGCTAAACAGAGCCTGGCTCTTTCATCTCTCTCCACCTCCATTCACCTTTTGCCTGGTGTATTGAAACAGTTTCTTGTCTAGTATCTCGGCCTCTCCTTTACTTCCCCTAGAATTTTTTTTCCCACGTAGATATTTTTTAAATGTAGGTCAAATCATGTCACTCCTTTATTTAAAAACCCTTCAGCATCTCCTGTTGAGGAAGTCTCACAGGATGTAGCCCCACCTACCTCGCTGACCTCATCTTGAGCCACCACCATCACCTCTCCCATCCCACGCCCACCTCGCCCTGCCAGGCCCTGGGCCTTCTTGTTCCTTCAGCACTCCAGCCTTACGTGTAGGGCCTTTCTAGCTTTGCCCAGGAAACTCCTTCCCTGGGTCTTTGCAGGGCTGGCTCTGTGTTGCCATCCAGGGTTTCAACGCAAATTTACTTCACCCCCTCAGAGAAGCTTCCCCAGACCATCTAATTAAAATACAGTAGCCTCTTCATTCCCACCACTCAGTTCCTCTCTGATGTTATCCTGCTTTGTTTTCTTCACGACACTTGTTGCAAAATGAAGTTATATTGACCATTTTAAAATGTTAATCTGTTTTTGCTAAAAGAACATAAATTCTAAGAGAGTGGAGTGTACCTCGTTCATTGTTGTATCCTCAGCACCTGCACCATGCTTACTAGCACAGAGGAGGTACTTAGTGAACTCTGTTGGATGAAATCTGATCACACTGCCGCTGTCACTTCAGTGGCGCCCTCTTGCCTTGAGAATACATTCCAGGGCCCTTGAAGACGTTTGTAAGTTCCTGTGTGATCGGGCCCCTGCTTATTCTTTAACCCATTGCTTCTCGACCAGGGTGGGGGAGGTGTGTGCGGCAAATTTGCTGTGTCCCATCCGCCCACCTCCACCCACGACGGAGATTTGGCAGTGTTTGGAGGTACTGTCTGGGCTGTCATAACTACAGGAGAGCTACTGGCATCTAATGGGTAGAGGCCAGGGAAGCTGCTGCACATCCTACAGTGCACAGGACAGGCCCATAAAGAATGATCTGGTCCAGAATGTCAGGAGTGCTGTGGTTGAGAGTCTAGCTGTGCCTCTAATAAGCCTCTGTCACGGTCAGAGGTCTAGCCGTGCTGAAAGGCAGTGTGCTTTCTAGCCTCAGAGCCTTGTCCTTGCTGCTCCCCCACCTAGAACACCCCTTTCTTTCTTCACTATTCCCAATGCTGCTGACCCTCTTTGTTGCCCAGATAGAGTCTGGAGGCAAATTAGTTTTTAAACTTTATAACGTGGAGTTAATCTGTTTTGGCAGTTTGGAGTTTATAAAGGTAACTTAAGGTTGCCTCAAACTGAAAGTAACTTCCATACACAAAAATATCCTTTGTGTCCTTTTTTTTTTTTGATGGGTAAGGCTGCTGTTACTGGACTAGAGTAGTATTTCTATTAAGCCAATCGCAGAGAATAAATGAGCTGAATTAGTAAAACAGCACTTAGTGCAGTCAGAGCCTAAGCCATAAAATTAAACTCTCACTTTTTAGATATGATTTAGGATGTTTAAACACATACTAATGAATATTAATTTCTTTGTTTTTCATGTTTTGTGCCACATTAAAATAATTCCTTTTTAATGGTTCATACAAGCAGCTTTTTTTTTTTTTTTTTTTTTTTTACACGGACCTCTCACTGTTGTGGCCCCTTCCAGATGCGCAGCCTCAGCGGCCATGGCCCACGGGCCCAGCCGCTCCACGGCACGCGGATCCTCCCGGACCGGGGCACGAACCCGTGTCCCCTGCATCGGCAGGCGGACTCCCAACCACTGCGCCACCAGGGAAGCCCAAGCAGCTTTTTTACATTGCATTAAAAGTTATGTGTAAGATGATGCCTTTAAAGAACAAAAGTGAGCTCTGGGTAACTTATCAGAAGAGCTTGCCAATTCATGTTATAGTATTTGAATACCATAAATAGGAAGTTGGTGCCAGGGTTGCTTTTTGAATGGACATTCTACCTTTATTCTACACAGTAGACAAAGCTTTGTGGCCCTGCTTTTGTCCTTCCCCCAGCATTCCCAGTACTGCTGACGAAAGAAAATACTTTGAGGTACTGGGATTTGTAAAGATGCCCCACACAAGGATTACAGAGTTAGGTAGATTTTAGTATCTATGAGCAACAGAATCACAGCCCACTAATTTTTTAAAAAAAACTACAATTTGCATTTTATGAGTTTCAAATCACAAGACTTTTAAAATAATTGTGTTTATATAATGTTCTACTTGCATGCTGGTGAGTTTATAGCTTACAGTATTAACACTGCTTTCATTGCATCTTGTTTGTTTTTTCAAATCCAGGGTTTTGTGCATGGATTATTTTCTTAAAAGTTTTCCATAGAACAAAACATTTTAAATAACTTCAAAGGATAAAAATATTCCTTCTGCCTTTGCATATTTATTTTACTGTGTTTCTAGCACTGTAGAATTTTTTTTTAATTTGTATGTTGTAAGGTGGTAAAGGTGGGCATTAGCTTTGAAAGTAATTAAGAAATCTTTTAGTTTATTCATAGCTTTATCTGAAATTTATGTATCAACCTTGCTAAGAAACCCCAGATAGGCACCATTTTACTTACCCCTTTATTCAGAACTCCAGCACCAGGTGGATTCTCCAGCCCTGCCTTTCCATCTCACTCACATTTTAGCCCTCTAGCCTTACTTGGCTCAGTTCTGTAGTTATTTCCTCATTCTTTTCTACCATAAACATTTACTGAATCCCTATTCATATACCAAGCTCTGTTCTGGAGGATAGGGATATGCTGTTAAAAAGGTGATCCCTTTTGGAGTGACAAATTCATGAGTAATTACATTTAACTGTGTGTGATAAATCCTGTAATGGAGAGAGGTACACAGTACAGTGGTGGCGGATTTTTAAAAAGTCAATTCTCCTTGGGAGACTGTAGAAGACTTAGGAGAGCGTGGAATATTTGAGCTGGACTCCTAGATGGAAAAAGGGCAGGGGGAGCTGGGGATGAGAGTCCAGGTGGAAGGAATAGAGTGACTTAGTTTACAACCATCCTTGGTCCAGACGCTTGCTAGTCATCTTTATTTCCTGATTCCTCCCTCCTAACTGGTGTAACCAAAAGTATTATGGCATAATCCTACCATCAGCCATAATATTATACTGAATTTTGAATAGATAATTTGAATTAGATTTTCCATTCAAAAGGAATAATGAGCCACCTAAGACAGAAGGTCATTAGGGAGCTGGCTAGCTAGAGTTGGCTTTCCACATCTTTGGGTAGACCTGTCATCTGTTCATCTGTTTTAGTTCTTTCCTTCTTATCTCAAGACTTACTGTAAATAAAAGGCTGCTTTGTTTGAGATATTTTTATTTTGGAGAGTGTTATTTTTCTCAAAATTGATTTAGTGTGGCTAAGGGGAAAAACTGAAGAGGCAGCTGTCATAGTGATGGTATTTCTGAAGAGGTTCAAACTCTAGAAAGAAAATTACTGTAGAAAAAGGCCGTCTAACTAAGAGTCTCTATGTCCTTGAATTTCATCCTCAAGAACACTTATAAGAAAAATGACTGGTCAAAGGAATCATTGTAGGAAAAAGTGAGAACAGGCATCAGGTTAAAACATTTCAAGCTATGACTGGGATAAAAGAAAGAATAAGATGTCAGCCACCATTAAATAAAGATCATTTAAATATTCTCCTTTTTAATTTGACAAACGGTGACCATAAATCTGACCACCGGGGTGGAGAGAACGCATGTATGTGGTGCTCTTACCATTTTGTGTGACACGGAGCTCGTACTGTACCATCTAAACAGGATGGCAGGGTCTCCACTGTTGCCACACTTTTCTCGCCTCTCACCAACTCCTTTGCTTACTGTTGCTCTCTTCCTGGACTGCAGCTCAGTGGCAGAAAGAATGAGAATAGCTTTTCAAGTCCTGAATGTAAAATATTCATTTTGTCAAGATTTGGTATTCTAAAATGGAATATATATGTGTACACACACACACACACACACATATATATATACATATACAATTTTTTTTCCTGCCTGTGAGGAGGCGGCATGTACCAAGAGCTCCGTTAGGGGAGGACATACTGCTTTCTTGGAATGAGAGGAATCATTACATGGTCAGAATTCTGTTTATATAAGTGAGGAGAAAGTACTGTTATTTTTGTTTGGACTTTTATAGTTTATTGGGTTTAAGGGTGTGTGTGTGTGTGTGTGTGTGTGTATATATATATATACATATATATATATATATATAAACATATATGTATCAGATGTAAAGTTTTTATTTCCTTAGAAATTTGAAAGGACATTCATAACACTGACCAGAAGAACGCAGAGGAAAGTAAGGTACACGGGTGCCATATTGCACTAGCTAATATTTTAGTACTTTAATCAATAATCTGGTTGGTGCAGTTGGCCAAAATTTGCCATTTTAAGGACGTAGAAGATATATCCTCATGCTGATATCAGGCTACATCATCACTATCTTTCTACTCGAGAAGTCGTTTTCGATCAGGACTCTCAATTAGGAGCTTTCCTTTGTCGCAACTGTTTGACTAGCTCACGGTCGGCTCTTGCCCCTTGTCGTCAGGATCCTACGACTTCCGCAGTCAGGGTCGTGACTGACATAAAGGCAGCGGAAGCCTTTCCAAGTGTAAGGTTCTCGAACTGGCTACAACGGGAAACAGGAGTCCCACTTTTCCAACGGATGCAGGGAAATGGTGCAGGAGGCCATTGGGAGACAAAGGATACGCACCTGGTTATTCCTGGCAGGGATACAGTTATGAAAATTTAACCTTATTTTCATCTGTACTGAATGGAAATGTTTTTACTTGGCATATGTAGTGAAAACAGAAAATCAGTAATCGCAAGGATCTGGGTTGTCTCATTATACATGCTAAGTAGTGGAGAGAATTCGAGTTCTTAAAATTTTAACTCCAGAATTCATTTGCGAGAGGAGCCCTACCGCGTCGTCATCGTCGTCCCCCTCCCCGCAATCAGATCAGACCTGAAGTACTTTGCGGAGGCCCGTTTGAGGCCACGAGAGCTGGGCTCGCCTTGCGCAGCCGCAGTAGCAGGCCGCGTCCAAAGGTCCCGGCCTTGCGCAGCCGCAGTAACGGGCTGAGCAAACGGCCAACGGTCACAGCTCTCTGCTTTTGAGCTTGTAAGGCTGCCTGCTGCTTTCTTCCTATCTCTCTTCTTTCACCTCTCGAGTGAGTAGCCATGAGCTGGGCTGTGCGAATGCAGCGGGCCAGGCAGAGAGTGGGCGCTGTGAGACTGAATTGCCTGTGCCCGGGAATGGTGTTGAGTCCCTGCCAGCCGGCAGGCATCGCCCACAGGGGCACCTGGCCCATCGCCCCCGCGTCCAAGATGGCTACGGTCAAGTGTGAGCTTATGAAGAATTTCCCCTCAGAGGAGCCCGTTCGTTGCAATAAGATCTCCATTGTAGGAGCTGGATCGGTTGGCATGGCCTGTGCTATCAGCATCCTGTTAAAAGGCCTGAGTGATGAACTTGCCTTGGTGGATGTTGATGGAGGCAGACTGAAGGGTGAGACAGCGGATCTTCAGCATGGCAGCCATTTTGTGAGAATGCCCAATATTATTTCCAGCGAAGATTACCTTGTCACTGCAAACTCCAACCTCGTGATTATCACAGCAGGTGCACGCCAGGAAAAAGGAGAAACACGCCTTAATTTAGTCCAGCGAAATTTCGCCATCTTTAAGTTAATAATTTCCAGTATTGTTCAGTACAGTCCTCACTGCAAACTGATTGTTGTTTCCAATCCAGTGGATATCTTAACTTACGTAGCCTGGAAGTTGAGTGGATTTCCCCAAAACCGTATTATTGGAAGTGGTTGTAATCTGGACACTGCCCGTTTCCGTTTCTTCATCGGGCAGAGGCTTGGTATCCATCCTGAAAGCTGTCATGGGTGGATCCTTGGAGAGCATGGAGACTCAAGTGTTCCTGTGTGGAGTGGAGTGAACATCGCTGGTGTCCCTCTGAAGGATCTGAACGTAGATATAGGAACTGATAAAGATCCTGAGCAGTGGAAAAATGTGCACAAAGATGTGGTTGCTAGCGCCTATGAGATTATTAAAACGAAAGGTTATACTTCTTGGGCCATTGGCCTGTCTGTAGCTGACTTAACAGAAAGTATTGTGAAGAATCTTAGGAGAGTGCATCCGGTTTCCACCAGAATTAAGGGTCTCTATGGAATAAATGAAGAAGTATTCCTCAGTGTTCCTTGTATCCTGGGAGGGAGTGGTATTACCAACCTTATAAAAGTAAAGTTGGCCCCTGAAGAAGAGACCCATCTGCAGAAGAGTGCAAAAACACTTTGGGAAATTCAAAAGGAGCTTAAGTTTTAAAGTTGTTTAAAACTACCATTCTGAAGTTATTGAAGAAAAGAGAGTAGTTATGGAGTTGTGTATGTCCAGTTTTTGAATAAACTTGAATTCCTAGAAGTTGGAAACAGGGAAGTGGGTAGAGTGACTCCCCTATTTATTTAGACCCCCCCCAGCTCTTTTATTTAGCATCCAGATGCTGAATTATACTTTTTTTTTTAAACAATTCCTAAGTGACTGCATCAAAGAAGGTGTTTTCGTACCACTGATGTACCGGTCCTCACCCTGTGTATGTGTGTGTATAGTTGCCATTTGTCCAAAAAAATGTAGGATGTGGGTGTTTGTTGTGTTACAGAAATTCTGATTCTTTTCATTAAGTACAGGTTCATTCTTTTGTTCTGGGTGACTTATACCTATGTTCATTTATATACTATTTTCTTGACGTTGTAACTTCCTATACAATGTGAAAATAAACGTATACACAGAAGCATTCTGTCTTCATTGCCCTATGACAGCCTATCAGCCAGGCTTTCAAAATGGCATCGTAAAATGGGAGCTGGAAGCAGGTCCTGTGTGTGCTTGTGTGTGTGTGTGCATGCTCATGTATATGTACCAGTGAAGCAGGATCATTAAAAAATGAAAATAATAGTGATTTAGTTGGTAGCTATTATAAAGTATTTAAGGCAGTAAAATATAAAGCTTCAGAAAGAGGCCTGAGAGAGGTGGTAACAGTTACTAAAAATAAAGTCTGACTGAAATAATTTTAGAACTGCCTCTGAGAACCTGACCTGTTAGCACATTAAATCAAGAAGCACATTATAAATTGTTCTTATTGGGCTGAGTCTTACCTGCAGAGTGTGCCCTGGCCCTAAGACACTCCAGGGTCATCTCTGTTGCTCAGTTTACTTCACATTAACGGAAAGATTTTGCTTTTGAATTGTGCCCTGTTGTTAGTCACTGTCATAAAATTTGGCCATTTTAATGAGTACTTCAGGGATTGTATTTCTCAGAAAGTTACATGTTCACTTTTTATTCCTAAATCAGTTGACTTTACTACAGATTCTATACTGTATAGATGTGATACATTGAAGGTTTAGGAGAAAGTAAAGATGCTCGTCTGACCTTTACCTAAATGGTACTAATAACTTAGGAAATGAGAATCTTAGCCCTCCTATTCAATTGAATATTAAATAAATTATATGGTATGTTCAAACATATCTCAGGTTTGATGTGGATATCAATAGGCCTAATCAAAATTGAAACGTACTAGTATCTGCTTTCTTTTTTTTTTTTTTTTGGCTGCATTGGGTATTCGTTGCGCGCGGGCTTTTCTCTAGTTGCTGCAAGCGGGGGCTACTCTTCATTGTGGTGCACGGGCTTCTCATTGCGGTGGCTTCTCTTGTTGCAGAGCACGGGCTCTAGGTGTGCGGCCTTCAGTAGTTGTGGCACACGGGCTCAGTAGTTGTGGCTCGTGGGCTCTAGAGCGCAGCCTCCATAGCTGTGGCGCACGGGCTTAGCTGCTCCGCGGCATGTGGGATCTTCCCGGACCAGGGCTCGAACCAGTGTCCCCTGCATTGGCAGGTGGATTCTTAACCACTGCGCCACCAGGGAAGCCCCTAGCATCTGCTTTCTAAATTAAGCCAGTCCTGCTTATTTAGTTTTATCAAGTAGACATAGGACAGTGATCCAACCCCCAAAACTGACCCTTTACTTAACTGTGCTGATCAGAGCTCCCCTATTATTTCATTGAACCATACTATTTCATTGAAAATATCAAAACGTTCTGATTATCCAGGAAGCTGTGTCATATTATGGGATTAATCGATGTGCTGAGCTCCCTGAAGGTGGCAAAAGTGGTGGTTTGATTGTTCCAGGTGGTTCTAAAACCTTTTTAAGCTTAATTGCACCAAGTTTCTCTTCCCCTTTGTCCAGCCCTTGAATTTTTATTCAGCCATGTTTCAGCCAAATTTAATGTAATATTGAAGGAGATCAGAGCCTGCCTTATGTCTGTTTTGTAATTCTCTTCACCAGCTACTTCAGTCAGGATAGGCTGGGTTATACTATAGTAAAAAATAATCTCCAGCTGTGTGGCTTAAAATAAGAAAAGTTTGGGCTTCCCTGGTGGCACAGTGGTTGGGAGTCCGCCTGCCCATGCAGGGGACGCAGGTTCGTGCCCCGGTCCGGGAGGATCCCACATGCCACGGAGCGGCTGGGCCCGTGAGCCATGGCCGCCGAGCCTGCGGTCCGGAGCCTGTGCTCCGCAACGGGAGAGGCCACAGCAGTGAGAGGCCCGCGTACCGCAAAAAAAAAAAAAATAATAATAAAGGTTTATTTCTCTCCTAAAATTCACTGGGTTTACACAACTTTCTAGGGAAGCTGCCCTCCACAGGCTGGCTTCATACCTCAAGTTTCTTTGATCTTGAGGCACCACTGCAGCAACACAGGTTTCCATGATTGCTATGGAAAGGGAAGAGAGGCCTGGAGAATTGAACACTTGCAATTATGTGCTTCCACCTTGGAAGTGACACACATCTCTCTTCCTCATGTTTCATTAGCCAGAATTAGTTAGATGGTTACCTAACTTCAAGAGGGTAGAGAAGTATAGCCCCCTGTATCCAGAAGCAGATGAGTACTGGCTATCGGGGAGTACTGGTAATAATCTGCCATTTAGCATTCTCAGTAACACGGTCACCATCACAAGAGATACACACTCTAGGCTTTTTAAGTCATTTATATTGAAAGCTGGCACAGGAGTAGAGCTTGTAGAGGTGCCCTGTCTTCCCAGGTCACAGAACCAGGGTGGTTGTGGGGAAAGAGCCTGGATATCAGTCAGGCCATTGTACTCGTAAACCAGATCACCATGGGTGGGTTAACCTCTCTGACCTCTGGTTTCTCATATGTAAAGTGGTGGTCCTCATTTCTGCCACACAGAATTGTGAAGACTGAATAAAAGCCTACTGCTTGGTGTAGTGTCCGGCATATAGGTGATCTCAAATGGCAGACACTGTTATTCCTGTTCAGGGAACATTTATAGTCTTATTCTGTTTTACGAAGAAGCTGAATTTCCTGGTTCTTCAAAATGACCATTGGCACTGTAATTATTGACATATCCAAAGGCTTTCTCATCAGTTGGTCCTATAAAGCTTTCATTATTCTAACCTCAGCACCGAGGCTGGCAACAGTCCTGTACCTGCAAGTGAGAAAACTGAAGCTAAATGAGCTAGTCAATGGCAAAGACACTTTAAAACTTCAAGCTTTTTTTTTTTGCGGTACGCGGGCCTCTCACTGCTGTGGCCTCTCCCGTTGCGGAGCACAGGCTCCGGACGCGCAGGCTCACTGGCCATGGCTCACGGGCCCAGCCGCTCCGCGGCATGTGGGATCCTCCCGGACCGGGGCACGAACCCGTGTCCCCTGCATCGGCAGGCAGACTCCCAACCACTGCGCCACCAGGGAAGCCCTAAAACTTGAAGCATTTAATTCCAATAGTTGTCTATTAGAATATATGCTGTAAGGGTTTTCTCAAATTAAATTGGGGGCATAGCCTCAGCTTTTAAGTAATTTTTCAGCACACTATATATTAGACCAGAAGTTTTCGTGTTGTTTTTTTCCTTGCCAAGACATGCATGGTAAATGTATATAGCATATCCCATGTTTCACTCCTGGCATACCGGCTAAATCGCCCTTTAAAAAGCTGTTGAGGTGTGAATGAGAGTAATAAACATTATTGGAGACATGATCTTGAATCTATTTTAATATCTAAAAAGTCAATCAGAATGTCCATGTTAGTGACAAATTACTTGTAATACATTTTCCAATTGTCATAACACTCTTTGAGAACTGCTGCCTTGGAGAGTGGTAGTTTCTGATAATATTACAACCCAGCACTGTTGGACACAAACATTGGGACTTGAGGATGCGGTTCTTGGAGCAGTGGGCTCATTGCCTAGGGAGTGCCATTCGTGTCTCAGTCTTTGTGGAGAGCAGCCCCTGGAGTTGTGCAGTACAGAGTGGCCCTGTTTAGAAGGGTAGGTTTGTGGTCCATAATCATGGAAAAATTCTCCCTGGTCAGAGATGAAAGAGGAAAGAGGAGGACTGCAGAGAAGAGGTCCCAGAATTTGGAAAATGCTTCAGGGTAAAGCTGAGTTGCTAGATGGAGACTCAGGTTCCCAGCATGCCCCATCTTCACCAAACTTTTGGGGTTTTAGGTTAGGGGGATGGTTCTGTGGCAATAGCTGTAATTATTATTGTGGAATTCAGTACATTTATTTTATAATGATTTTTGCTTAAATGTACTCAATCCCTAAATCTTTTGTCAAGCACATTTTTAAGCAGGGGAATGTTCTATTGGCCTGTACTAGAGTATCACTGATAAGACCAGCACTTCTGATCTGCATATCAGCAATTGAAACAGGTGGAAAAAACTGAAGGTTTTCGTTTACTATCCATATACTGCAAATAGTACAAGCTTAAAAACTTTCTATGAGCCCTACTGTTGAAAGCAACTTGAGGCCCTGTTTATAAGTAGGGTATAAGTAAAGACTCTGGGTTTCCATTCCCACAGGTGTAAAATTAAAGTGTAGTTGATGTACAATATTATATAAGTAACAGGTATACAATATAATGATTCAAAAATTTTCAACGTTATACTCCGTTTACAGTTCTAAAATATTGGCCATATACCCTGTGTTGTAGAATATATCCTTGTAGCTTATTTTATACATAATAGTTTGCACCTCTTAATCCCCTACCCTTATGTTGCTCCTCCCTCCTTCCCTCTCCCCAGTGGTAACCACTGGTTTCTATATCTGAGTCTGTTTTCTTTTTTGTTATATTCACTAGGTTGTTGTATTTTTTAGATTCCACATATAAGTGATATCATACAGTATTTGTCTTTCTCTGTTGGACTTATTTCACGTAGCATAATACCCTCCAAGTCCATCCATGTTGTTGCAAATGGCAAAATTTCATTCCTTTTTATGACTGATTAGTATTACATTGTATATATATATACCACATCATGTTTATCCAGTCATCTGTTGATGGACACTTAGGTTGCTTCCATATCTTGGCAGTTATAAATAATGCTGCTGTGAACATTGGCGTGCATGTATCTTTTCGAATTAATATTTTTGTTTTTTTCAGATATATGCCCAGGAATGGAATTGCTGGGTTATATGATTCTTCTATTTTCAGTTTTTTGAGAAACCGCCATCCTTTTTTCCACAGTGGCTACACCAATTTACATTCTCACCAACAGAGTACAAGGGTTCCCTTTTCTCCGCATCCTCGCCAACATTTGTTATTTGTGTCCTTTTTGAGGATAGCCATTCTGACAGGGGTGAAGTGATATCTCATTGTAGTTTTGATTTGCATTTCCTTGATGATTAGGGATGTTGAGCATCTTTTCATGTGCCTGTTGGCCATCTGCATGTCCTTTTGAAAAAATGTCTATTCAGTTCTTCTGCCCATTTTTTAATTGGGTTGTTTTAAATTTTGAATTGTATGAGCTGTTGATATTTGTTGGAATATTAACCCTGTATCGGTCATATTATTTGCAAATATCTTCTCCCATTCAGTAGGTTGTCTTTTCGTTTTGTTGATGGTTTCCTTTGTTGTACCAAACCTTTTAAGTTTAACTAGGTCTCATTTGTTTATTTTTGCCTTCATTTCCTTTGCTTCAGGAGACAGCTATGTCAAAGAATTTTCTGCCTGTGTTTGCCTCTAGGAGTTTTATAGTTTCCAGTCTTACACTTAGGTCTTTAATCCATTTTTAAATTTTTGTGTATGGTGTTAGAGAATGTTCTAATTCCATTCTTTTACTTGTAGCTGTCCAATTTTCCCAGCACCACTTATTGAAGAGGCTGCCTTTTTTCCGCTGTATATTTTTGCCTCCTTTGTTATAGATTAATTGACCATAGGTGCATGGGTTTATTTCTGGGCTCTCTGTTCCACTGATCTATGTGTCTGTTTTTGTGTCAGCACCATACTGTTTTAATTACTGTAGCTTTGTAGTATAGTCTGAAGACAGGGAGTGCGATTCCTCCAGCTCTGTTCTTCTTTCTCAAGATTGCTTTGGCTATCTGGGATCCTTTGTGTTTCCATACAAATTTTAAAGTTATTTGTTCAAGTTCTGTGAAAAAATGCCATGGCTATCTTGATAGGGATTGCATTGAGTCTGTAGATTGCCTTGTGTAGTATGGTCATTTTAACAATATTAACTCTTCCAACCCATGAACATGGTATATCTTTCCATCTGTTGGTGTTGTCTTCGGTTTCTTTCCTCACTGCCATAGTTTTCCAAGTACAGGTCTACCTTCTTAGGTAGGTTTATTCATTGGCATTTTATTCTTTTTGATGCAGTGGTAAATGGGATTGTTTCCTCAATTTCTCTTATAGTTCATTGTTCGTGTACAGAAATGCAACAGATTTCTGTATATTAATTTTGTATCCTGCAACTTTACTAAATTCATTGATGAGTTCTAGTAGTTTTCTGGTGGCATCTGTAGGATTTTATGTATAGTATCATGTCATCTACAAACAGTGACAGTTTTACTTCTTCCTTTCCAATTTGTATTCTTTTTATTTCTTTTTCCTCTCTGATTGCTGTGGCTAGGACTTCCAGTACTGTGTTGAATAAAAGTGGTGAGAGTGGACATCCTTGTCTTGTTCCTGATCTTAGAGGAAATACTGTCAGCTTTTTCCCTGGGGTTTTTTGTTTGATTTTTGTTTTGGCTCTATTTCATTTATTTCTGCTCTGATCTTTATGATTTATTTCCTTCTACTAACTTTGGGTTTTGTTTGTTCTTCTTTCTCTAGTTCCTTTTGGTGTAAGGTTAGGTTATTTATTTGATATTTTTCTTGTTTCCTAAGGTAAGCTATATCACTATAAACTTCCCTCTTAGAACTACATTTGCTGCATCCCATAGGTTTTGGATCATTGTGTTTTAGTATTCATTTGTGTCTAGGTATTTTTTAATTTACTTTTGATTTCTTCAGTGATCCATTGGTTGTTTAGTGTTTGGTTGTTTAGTAGTATATCGTTTAGCCTCCACGTGTTTTTGTTTTCTGCAGTTTTTGTAGTTGATTTCTAGTATCATAGTGTTCATATCGGAAAAGATGATTGACATCATTTCAACTTTCTTAAATTTACCAGGGCTTGTTTTGTGGAAACGTGATCTATCCCGATCCATGTGCACTTTAAAGGAATATGTATTCTGCTGCTTTTGGATGGAATGTTCTGTGTGTATCAATTAAGTTCATCTGGTCTAATGTATCATTTAAGGCTAGTGTTTCCTTATTGATTTTCTGTCTAGATGATCTGTCCATTGATGTAAATGGGGTGTTAAAGTCCCCTACTATTATTGTGTTACTCTCAGTTTCTCCCTTTATGTCTGTTAATATTTGCTTTATGTGTTTAAGTTCTCCTATGTTGGGTGCATATATATTTACAATTGTTATATCTTTTTCTTGGACTGATCCCTTGATCATTATGCAGTGCCCTTGTTTCTTGTAACAGCCTTTATTTCAAAGTCTATTTTGTCTGATATAAGTATTGCTACCTTGGTTTTCTTTTGATTTCTATTTGCATGGAATATCTTTTTTCATCCCCTAACCTTCAGTCTGTGTGTCTTCAGATCTCGTGTAGGCAGCACATATATGGGTCTTGTTTTTGTATCCATTCAGGCACTCTGTTTTTTAATTGGAACACTTCCATTTACATTTAAGGTAATTATTGATATGTACTTTTGACATTTTGTCAATTATTTGGAAGTTGTTTTTGTAAGTCATCAAGTCACAAAAGAACAAAAGAAGGGGGAAAAAAGACCATCTTTAGTGTTATATTTGGATTCCTTTTTGTGTATGTGTATATCTATTACAGATAATTTGGTTTTTGGTTACCATGAGGTTTTTATATAGTGAGATACATATATATATACATAGTTTTATATATATATATGTATATATATAGTTTTATATATATATGAATTACATATATATGTTCTAAGTTGCTGATCTCTTAATTTCAAATGCATTTTAATAACCCTGCATTTCTACTCTCCTCCCCTCACAATTACTGTTTTTGATATAATATTTTACATCTAATTGTTTTGTGTATCCCTTAACTGCTTATTGTGAATATAGATGATTTTACTACTATTGTTTTTTAACCTTCCTACTAGCTTTGTGTGTGGATGACTTCCTATCTCTACGGCGTGTTTGCCTTTTTACCATTGAGCTTTCCAGTTTGTAATTTTCATGTTTCTAGTTATGGCATTTTCTTTTTTGCTTAGAAAAGTTACTTTAACATTTCCTGTAAAACTGGTTTGGTGGTGCTGAACTCTTAGCTTTTGCTTGTCTGTAAAGCTTTTGATCCATCAAATCTACACAAGAGTCTTGCTGGGTAGAGTATTCTTGGTTGTATGTTTTTCCCTTTCATCACTTTAAATATATGGTGTCACTCTTTTCTGGCCTGCAGAGTTTCTGCTGAAAAGTCAGCTGATAGCCTTATGGGAGTTCCCTTGTATGTTATTTGTTGCTTTTCCCTTGCTGTTTTTAATATTCTCTACCTTTAATTTTTGCCATTTTAATTGTGTGTCTTGGTGTGTTTCTCTTTGGGTTAATCCTTTATGAGTGGACTCTCTGGATGTCTATGGCTGTTTACTTTCCCAGCTCAGGGAAGTTCTCAGCTATTATGTCTTCAAATATGTTCTCAGCCCCTTTCTCTCTCTTTTCCTTCAGGGACCCCTATAATGTGAATATTAGTGTGTGACCAGGGGATTTTTGCAGAAACTAATGCCTGTGGCCAGCAATTTTTATTTTGGCTGGCCAAAAAGTAATTGTTATTATTTCACTAACACTTTGCGGGTTATTACATTCAGTAGTTAAACCTAACACACCTGTAAAGTCTTCTAATTTTCATGAAATGTTGTCTTCAATCCACTCTTTTGTAGTAGCAAAGGAGCATTCTCCAGCACCGTGAGTTCTATTTTCACTTTCTGTATCAGAATCAATCACTAAGATTTTTTGTCTTTATTTGGTCTTATATTCACATCATCTGAATCAGAACTGTATTCTGAAGAGCTATCATCTGCTGAGACACCAGTCGACATATGTTGCTCAAAGTATCTGCATAAAATTCACCAAAAAATTTTTCTTCACTCAAAATTTCATGATGCATCATTTTTGAAAATTTTACGTTTGTAATATACACAGGTTGGCACGAAAACCTAACGGAGCAAAATGTAAATGATAACAATCATAAGTTGTATAATGAACCCTTGATCAATTTTAAGCTCTAACAGCTTCACACAGTGATGTTAATTGTATCACTCTCTAAAAACATACTGATAACGTCTCTGGTCAGAGACGTTAAACTGCCTTCATTTCTTTTCATTCTTTTTGTGTTCAGCATCAGTCATTTCCACTATGTCTTTTCTGTCTTCCAGCTCACTGATCTGTTCCTCTATATCATTCAGTCAACTGTTGATTCCTTCTAGTATATTTTTCATTTCAGTTATTGTAGTCTTCATCTCTGGTTGTTCTTTATTTTCTAACTCTTTGTTAAAAACTTCTGACTTCTTGCTCTGTGCATCCGTTCTTCTCCCGAGTTCTTTGTTCACCTTCACGATCACTACCCTGAACACTTTCTTGGGTAGATTGCCTGTCTCCATTCTTCTGGGGTTTTACCTTGTTCCTTTGTCTGGAGCATGTTCCTCTGTCACCTCATTTTGCCTGTTTTTTGTTTTGTTTTGTTGTTTTAATGTATATGGTAGGTTAGTTACGTTTCCAGACCTTGGAGAAGTGGCCTTCTGTAGGAGACACCCTGTGTCCCAGCAACACAATTCCCTCTTATCACCCAAGCCGTATGCTCTAGGAGTTCCCCCTATGGTTGGTCCTTCTCTTGTGACAGGCTGACTGTGTGGGTGGTCTGGTAGGTTTGGTTGGCCCCCAGTCCAGTTGGGTGCCAGACCCTGCCTTGTGCGGAAGCTGCCGACTGCCGGTTGACAGGGCCGGGTCACGAGGCAGCTGACTGCAGAACCTCAGGGGGCCCTGGGGCTAGTGCTGGCTCACTGGTGTGTGGCGTCAGGGTACAGAAGATTCTGGGGCTGTTGTCTGCCCCCTGGTGGATTAAGCCAGGTCCTGGCATTAGTGCTAGACTCCTGGCAGGCAGAGCCTGGTCCTGGAGGCTGGTGACAGGGCCCAAGGGTCTTAGAGCTGGTGTCAGATGGCTGGTTGGGTGGGGGTTGTTCCTGACACAGTTGGGTACAGGGTCCAGGGTGTCCCAAAGCTTGTGTTGGCCTGCTGGTGGGGAGGCTGGTCCAGAGGCTAGAGTAGGCTTCCTGGAGGGCTGGGGCAGGCCCAGGAGATTCTGGAGCTGGTGCCTTCCCACTGGTAGGTGGGGCTGGGTCTTGGACCCTGCGGTGGACAGGGCCATGTCTAAAGGCAGCTGGGCTCACGAGGTCTTAAGGCAGCTGTCTGCTGCTGGGTGGGGCTGTGTCCTCAACCCAGTTAGTTGCTTGGCCTGAGGCATCCCAGCACTGGGTCAGGTCTTGGCACTAATGAGCTAGAGGGAGGACTCCACAATGGCACCCACCAGCACCAGTGTCCAAGTGGTGAGCTGCAGTTGCCTCCTGCCTCTCCAGGAGACTCTGCAAGACCGGCAGGTAGGTCTGGCCCAGGCTCCTACCAAATTACTGCCTTTGTCCTGGATCCCAGAACATGCGCGATGTTGTGTGTGCCCTTTAAGAGTGAAGTCTCTATTTCCCTAGTCCTCTGGGACTCCTGAAATTAAGCCCCACTAACATTTAAAGCCAAATTCTCTGGGGGCTCGTCTTCCCAGTGCAGGACCCCCCAGGCTAGGGAGCCCGACATGGGCCTCAGAACTCTCACTTCTGTGGGAGAACCTATGCAATGTAATTATTCTCTAGTCTGTGGGTCACCCACTTGGGGATGTGGGACTTAACTGTATTACCAGGCCACCATTCCTACCCGTCTCCTTCTGGTTCCTCCTTTACGTCTTTTGTTGTAGAAGATCTTTTCTGGTAGGTTCTGATCTTTTCGTCCATGGTGGTTTTGCACTTAGTTGTGGTTTTGGTGTGCTTGTGAGGGGAGGTGAGCTCAAGGTCCTTCTTCTCTGCCATGTTGACTGAACTCCTCCACAGCTGAAAAGTTAAAGAGGACTAAATGGCGTTCTTTTTCCCACTTGTCTCCCTTCCTTCCCCTTGCTCTGAAGCCTGTCTTGTCCTAGTTGGCTATTTTTCAGATATGATTCCTTCTAGTGGTTCAGTTACTCACTTATGACCCTGGGAAACAAGTAAATAATACTTAGGAAATTAGAGGAAAGAAAAAAAATGGGGCCAAGAGGAGGAACTGGGAACACCAGCCCCCGTGCTGCAGTGGAGCAGCCACTCGGCACTCTCCCACCCAGGCCTCATCGGAGTGTCCCAGCCTCTGCCTTCTCAGCGACGGACCTTGTTCCAGATTCCTGAGAAGGTGCGATGGTAAACGATTCTGTTCATGCCCTGGCTGTCTGATACCCCACTGGAAAACTCTGTCGTTAGGCTCAGTTGTAACAGGTGTTCAACCAGAAAGGTGAAGGGAAGGAACCAAGCAGCTCGTTGCAGATCCTGGCCAGAGAGGTCTTTCAACTGAGAAAGCCCATGCAAGATTCTTCCAGGGGGGCACTCTTGGGATTTTGGACAAAGCAGTTCTTTTTGTTGGCCGCCCTAGACATTTAGCACCACCCCACGTCCCCACACCCCCCTATGCAAACAGTAATCCCCTGCGATTGTGACAGCCAAGCTATCAGGAGTCTCCACTCGAGAACCGCTATTCAGAGCTACATTTCCAGGCAGGGATACGGTACTGCGTGTAGCTGAAAACCTTTCATCACACTACAAACTAGAGAGCTGCATGGAAGAGGGAGTTAGGGAGAGACACACGTGTCATGGGTGTGTGTGTGTGTGTGTGTGTGTGTCTTCAAGACTGGTGTCTGAGACCCAAACAAATAGATGGTGGGCATGGACCTCCTCCAGACTACATATGATGGATAACCTTCTATGTCTTCCAGTATCAGAATATTTAAACCAAAATGATATAACTATAAATTAATGCTTTTGACAAACATACCACAATACTTCTATCCATATGAGCTTTGTTCTTGGAACACAGAACATTTTGATGATGCTGTAGTGACACGAGCTAATATATGTTGAGTACTGCCAGGTGCTGTGCTTTATGTACATTATCTCACTTAATCTTCACAGCTCTGTAAGCAGGTAATTATCTCCCTTCTGCACACATGGAAACTACCCCTTAGAATAAGCAGATTTCCCAAGCAGTGGAGTTGGGCTTTGAACAGAGGGGTGTACCTGATACCAGGGTCTGTGCTAAAATGGTGCTACAATGACTGGAACAAATGACTAGGAATTTACAAGTCCCAACAGGATGCACCACCTGAATTTGGAAACACTACAAGGATTCAGCTTCAAGTTGAAATAAGTAAGCATCAAGATAAAAAAGAAAAAATACTAGCCGACTCTCAAACATCACTCCAAGAATGACTCACGTTTTGCTGTGAGTTCAGGGTGCTTCACAATCTGACTGAGGAGATCTGTGTCCTTGGGAAATAATGGCTGGGATGTGGCTGATGAGAACGCTGCAGTGCTGTGCTGTAGCGCTTCTGAAATACTACCTTCAGAACAGGACCATCTCAGTGAAAAGAATGAATCAAGAGTGTGGATCTAGTATTATCTAAGGTAAAGATTATCCACCTCCCATAACTTAGTGTTCCCCTCGCTCAGGGCGGTGCGCACTTAGGTGGAGCTGACACTGCATGTCAGGATCTTCCAACCTCCTGCTCTGACTCTCGGATTCCAAACCACCCTCTGCTGATAAAAACATTCTACTCTATCTGCCATTGATTCCTTCTTTATTTACCCCCTACTAAGTTACTTCTCCCCACTCCTTCCCTCTGGCCCCCAAATTCTTTAAGTCTGAATGGCTTCAGTATGTTTATTTAGATAGAAATCCCATTCTCAGCTGCATCTTTATATATGAAGGCCAACAACACATACCATTCTCCTGGTAGGAAATAAATGTCATGAGGGCTGACGATTTAGAGCATGTTGCCTTCCAGATTTACAGTGGAGTCTTATGTTATTTAAGGCCCAGTAGACTTATACTTGGAAAAAGACAAGAGGTACGTCTCATTGTCTTTCAAGGCAGCGAGAACAGTCTTTACCTTTTGTTGGTCTTCCTTCGCCCGGTATCCACAGCAATGATGTATCAGTCGGTCAGCAACGGGGTACGTCTCTCATTGCTTTGGCTCTTTTCCCCATCTTTTAACATCTGATGACTGATTTTTTTTCATCTTTCAGATAAAAGACTTTCGAAGTAAAATGCAATCAATATTTCCAGCAATTCCCAAGAACTCTGCATCGGCTGTTGAATGGGAGGAAGCATTGAAATCCAAATGAGATGAGCATGGTGGGTGAAGTCCAGAACGATTGTTACAGGAAAAGCTGGCTTTGGAGATGTCACAACAGCAAAGGGACTCGACGGATTTCTCCTAAGGAACACATGCAGATTGTTGAGTGACCCTGTGGGATGGATGGCATTCAGTGTCCCCGTAGGAGGCCGACAGTCATTTCTGTGTGCTGTACTTTATTACAACTGATTTGGTTATGTTCATATGGGGGTGGGGGGTGTTGGAGGGAGGGCAAAGTTTTCCTAAAGTTAGGAAGACTATTTAAAAATAATTATATGGGTACCTTCTCTATGTGGAGGAAATCCCAGGGGAAATACTTCTATGACTGTAACAGTTGAAACCAAGTTTTTTACCTGAAAAACAAAATTATAACGTATGATGGAAAATCTTTATAAACAGACTCCTAACAGCAGTAGTACCTCTAAGTCTAATTAAATAAGTTTTAGCAGCCTTTCTTGTCCGTATGTGGCTGTCAGAACTCGGAGGACTTGCTCCTGTTAGGCAGACTCCAAAGTGACGGGTTAATGGGTGAATCCTGTCCATCAGGCAGTGGGTGTGGCTCTCTTGTCCTGAACACAGTCTTTGATTTGTATATGCCAGTCATTTACCTGACAGCCTCACCTTAGGCCCTGTAAATTCTTAGACAAGAAGCCAGTAACAGATTATGATAACTTGAAAGGATAATCATGTGAAAATAACGATATTATGGGTATAAAATGTACTTTCTTGACAAGTTGGTTCTGGGTCCCGAAACACTGACTGACAGTTTATAGCTTTATTTCAGTTGTCAATATAAAAATAGTCCAATTATCACCTATCTTAACAAATATTTTTAACCAAAAAGATACCTGAGAACTGAGTCTCAGGTAAATTAAAATTTTAAGAAAAGTATTTTAACGTGTCAGTATGACCAGAAAATTAACCTCTGGTTGAATATCATTGTGTATTTTCTTTATAATTGCTTAGGCTCTAATTAACAATCAATCAGTTTAAAAAAGTACATTTGAACTTTATCTGTTAAAATGAAACCTTTTAGTTTTAAGAAAAAATTTTAAATGAAATGTCAACTGCCTAATGTAACATTTTTCTCTGGACTGTGTTACCCTGTTAAAATTGCTGTATTGTTAATTAAACAGGTGTAATCAGCACCTGGGATTCCTATGTAACCTGTTTAAAATCCAAGACTAAAAGAAAAGGATTGTGAAATTTATCTCAGGGTATGTGGAGTAGCAAAATAACTTCACCCACCTTTCATTTTTAACTAAATCTCTGCTAATAAAATAGCTCTAGTCTTTGAATGCAATGAAGGAAGGAAATCGGGAGGAAAACTGAACAGGTTTTTGTCCCTATTATGAGTCTGAGTCTAGGTGGGTGGTGGGTGTGCCACCACCCACCTGGAAGCCTAAAGGAAGGAATGTTTGAGTGCATGTTTGTGTGACATGCCTAAGGTTTACAAAACCCTTCCCATATGCGTCTGTTGTCCTTAAGGGATAGAGGGGTGGGGGGACGGACACGACGACTCCCATAGTAATGATGGTGAATCACCTGCTGAGGAAAGGTTGATGGGGACAGATTCCCTAGAACCGGTACCAAGCATAGGCTCCAGTTGCATTTTAAAAGCCAAAATGAAGTAACAAAGATGAAAGTTAAAAGAAAAACAAGCAATATGACTGACTAAAGTGATTTTTTTCTACAGTCAGAACTCAGATATCAGAAGATGTCATTTGTCTATTCCTTTTATACCAGAGGCATATTGTTAAACTGGTTAATGGAAAGGAAAAGTGTGTAACAGATAATGTTACTCTTTATGTGAAGTACCATCTGTGTACTGAGTTCTGAACGTTCCTGGATATGGAAGAGGGGAAATGTTATGGAATCTCAAGTTTGCCTCCTTCTCTGTCTTCATCTTGGGTAGAGCATGGCAAACACAATCACATTTATCTCCTGGACCATAAAGAGTTTTAATCACCCTATCAACCAGGATGACATTTTTCACAGACTTAAAAAGGAACAGAGCAGACATTATCTTGCCATAAGCAGTCCATTTCATGGAGGCTGAGCACTAGAAATTGTTTAGAGGGTGGGCAGCACGCCGTTCCCACTTCACGCGTAAGCCGCCATTAAGGCGGCTCCCATAAGAACGCCGCTTACACTGGCTCAGCGTTAAGCTTTAGAGTCTCGGCGCCAAGCTGTTGGAGAAAGCAGCGTGGAGTATATAGAGAGACCGTGGTGGGCAGGGGGCGACTTCCAGGGCCTCAGGATTCATTCAAGGGGAAAAACAAACGCCTATTCTGGTAGGTTCTTGCTGCCCTGTAAAAACGTATCCATGGGCGGCTGCTGTTTTCAGACTTAAGAAAATACGGTTTCTGAACAAACTGGGAATGAAAAATAGGGCACAAGACGCCCTGCGGCCTGTCTCTACAAGAAACAAGGATCCTAATGACGGGAGAGACAGCGAGCCGCTGCCCAGGCCCCGCAGAGCCGAGGTGTGACCGCAGGTGACCCTCCCTCCATCGCACTGACACAGGCTGACGCTGGAAAAAAAACCTGCCTCAGCTGCTCAGTCCAAAGCGGGCACCTCATCACCTCGCCTGTCGTACATTCTGCTTAGTCTCACGGATAGTGTGGGACTCAGCTTGCAAATTAATCCTTGTAACCTAAGAGGAAGGTAAAAGAAATGAAGGGGGGTGGGGAAAGCCCATGGGGACAAAGGTAATTAAAATCCACTGAATTTAGCAATTTCACTTGGGGCAAAATTTAATCTCTCCTAGGTTTGGTTCTGTATCTTCTTTTAAACAAATATTTAAGTACAAATGAAAATCAGCCAGGGAAAATATAAAATTTCTCCAAATCGTTAAATTTCCCATGAAAGTTAGCAAAATACACATTTTTATGGAACTTTATCAAGTGCAAGTGAGATGTTTTTCCTTTCTGCCGAGTCACTGAGTTATATGTCAAGGATCTGGGTTTCTGTGTTGGTGTTATCAGGATTAATTATCAAAGGCTGTGCTTTTGTGAGTCTAGAAGAGGAAAGGAAGCATCTCCGGCAAGCAGTGACATTAATCTTGTAACAATGAGTGAGGCTGTTAGCAGATTTTGTCTGACGGCAGATTACTCAGTTTTGGAGAAAATTATAGTAGCACAGTTATCAAGAAGTACGCAGAGTTCAACTTTTCTGCCCAAGTACTAGTGGAGTGATTCAGGACCTTAATTTATATTTCTTACATAAGCTAGGTGAGGCCTTTTGCCTTTGGTGAGGCAAGATCACTTACTAAAAAAGAAAACAAAACCATAGTAAAAAACAAAGAAAACAAGATTCCATATAAATGTTAATGACAGCAGGGTACGAACCAGTCTTAATGGACTCTCCTAAGAATCTAAATTAGGCAAACCAAGCAAGCTTGGCACATTTATAGAACACCTTCTACCTGCTTACCTGAAAACGCTCCAGAAATTCATCCTCACACTGCCCCTGACGTCCCGGGCTTAGAGTGGGAGTGTAGGTCTGCAGCCCAACAGAAAACACCACAGGACACAGCCAGGGGGCTGCCTGGAACTCCAGCACGAGGGCCCGCTGCCTGCAAAGAGCAAGTGGACAAAGTTGAGCATAAAAGTTTGCATTTGACGTTCTCTACGGAGCTGTGCTAAGCTCTGCAGAGTCCCTTGGCTCTGCCAACCGGGGTGATGGGAGGGTGTTTATTTTTACTTTATTACTACTGGTTGTCTTCTCCAACTGTCCCTGTTGGAGGCTCTGTTTCCCTTCGCTTCCTACTGTGAGCGAAGCCCAAAAGGTGGACATTCTCATCTGGACGAGCTGGGCACTTACCAGGGGCGGACGGTCACGGCCCCCGTCACCACCTTTACCTGTATCCTTCCACCTCCCTTCAGTCCGCAGTGGCCACAGCTAGCTACAGATCCTTCAGCTGGGACAGAGTTTACAAAACTAAGAAAATGCTAGTAGTCAATCTCACGCAAAGCTAAAATAAGACCTTGTTAAAAAATAAGAACGATTGAGGAAACCCTTTCCTCTGAGCTTGCTCTTACGCCAGCCCTGGTTCTCTTTTCATAGATTCTTATTACGCACGACTGTAGTACAGTATCTGTGGAAACAGCACTTTATCAAGTCTTCCAACTCCCTGTTTAAAGGGAGACTTTTCTTCGACATAGTAAGTGATGAGACAGGCTCTCCTATGGTGGCCAAGAACGCAGGGAGACGGGTTCCCTGAGACTTATTCAGGCTCCTGCAGAGCTGGAGGTGGACGGCACTTCAGCCTGCAGGATGGGGCTCCGACCCAACAAATCCCAGTTTTCCCTGTGCCTCTTCAATTCCCGTGGTGTCCAAATTTGACGTCTCTGATACGTCTACGAATACTGAGTTGGGGGTGGAATCCAGATTCTTCTCAGGAGTGCATTTGCTTTAACTTTTCAATACTACTGAAGGAGCAGGGAAGGGCTGGGTTAAAACACAGGGTCAGGTGATGCCTTAGAGAAACACCTGCATCCCTGACAGGGAAGCAGATATTCATCCTTGTGTAGTTTCTTCAGGTTCAGGATTAAGCCCTTAGTAAATATAGGGAGGGAGGGAAGGAGGAAGTGAGAGAAAGAGGGAGAAAGGAAAAGGAGATGGGAGGGAATGGGAAGGGATGGAGAGAAAGAAGGAAGGAAGGGAGGAAAGGGAGGGGGAAGGAGGGCAGAGGGAGGACCAGATGGAGAAGGGAGAGAAGAAAGTGGGGGCAGGGGCTTCCTCACTGGGAAGAGGGTCCACAAGTCCAGGACCACACATCCAGCTCCTGGAGAAACTGACACTTGCCTTCTCATCCATGCAGACCACATCTACCTCAGCCACCAACACACGGGAGAATAAAAGCACATCAGAATGATAAAAATTAGTTTCTGAAGTGAGCCCTGGGCCCCTGCTGGGGTTTCTAACTCCCAGTCCTATGACTAGATAGTCCAAAAATTAAAAATTTAAAGCAAGATCCTAATGCATTCACCAACTCTGAGTTGCCAAGCAGGAACAGAGAAGATCTGGAAGAACAAGTATTACTCAGGGTGACCTCATGTCTGGCCAATTCTCGCTGTGTAGCACCTGGTCAGGGACCCAGAGGTATGAATGGGAAGCATTCTCCCTGAAAACAAATGACCTCAAAAAAAAAAAAAAAAAAATCCCTGCCACTTCTCACTTCACTTTAGAAACCTCACTCTCTTCCCATTTGTTGGCAATGCCTTCTAGAAATAAGGCTCCTTCCTCCTCTCTGGGGTGGAGTTTTATTCTGTAGCCAGAGCCCCTGAGTTGAAGTTCTCAGAGCGCTGAGAGCAGGAAGGGCACAGAACACCTTGGGCTCGGTCACCCGGGCGCAGCGCTGTTCACTGAAGAAATCAGGCAGAGACCAACCCACCACCCACTTCCCTGTGGACCTAATATGCCCTGGAAGGAAGCCCAATAATTCTACCTAATCTACCCAATTTGTGCCTTTGATGTAAGCTTCGGCAGTACATCTGACTCTTTGGCTAGTCGCTAAATCATTGTGAGCACACGTTAATTACCCAGCATGACAAAGGCGCGGGTCGGCTGGTTTTCCTGGGCTGTGTGTGCCGGGAGGCGCAGGAGTTATTAGAAAAGTTCAGGCCGGCGGGTTAATATCATCCCTTCTGGCATCCGTGTGTAATGCCACACCCCGTGCCTGGTTTAAGAACTGAAATTAAAAACAGCTCTCTCAAATACACGACAGGCCGACAGTCTTAACGGCCCTGAACTGTCCTGACCGGGGGCAACGACTATCCTCTGCGGCTCCAAACTTCTAAATCACCCGCTCATAGTAGCTGCTCAGCAGCCCAAGAGCTGCGCCGACCACGTCACATCCAGTGGTGGTCAGTGACACGGCGGGCCAGAGACAGCGCCTTCTCTAGACGGAAGCATCCCTGAGCTAAGTGGCGTCCCGGGAGGTGGGGAGCTCTAAGTGCCGCGTGTGTTTGGTCTGCCCCGGAAAGCATTCCTCAAATCACCTGGCAACTAACTTCAGGTGCATCCGCTAAACACGAAGCGCCTCCAGTCCAGCAGCAGCCGTTGCTGCGGGGCAGCCCACGCGCTCCCCCTGAGCCGCCCCCTCCTCTCCATGTCCCTCTCTGCTTTCTTCCGTGGTGGCCAGAAGATGCCGGCACACCGCCCTCTCGGCCTCGGTCTTCTGACTCGCCTACACTTTCTCCAGCTGCTTGTCTTCCGATCCTCCTCCAACACCTGGAGAAGCAAGATCCTGTTCCTAAGCAGAGGAACATCTAGGCCAACCTGGGGGACGTCCTCCCACTCTCCTGGCTGGCAGAAGGTCAAGGCGGGGCGTCCCAGTCCTGGGGCTTTCGAGGACTCCCCGTGTTTCTCTGGGCGCTCTGCGCCTGGACCTGCCCCGAGCTCTCCAGGGGAGACTGAGTGAGCAGCATGTCGGCAGGCGCACCGGCCCCGGCCTTTACTTTTTCTCTCTCGGAACAAGGGCCTGTGGACGAGCGATGCTGTGACGCTGTGTGTCCCGCTCAGTCCCGTTGCCTCTTCGTAGATGGTGCCAGCAGTCTGGCAGCCGCCTCCTTCTTCCCTCTGAAGATGACTCGTTCTCAACGGCTGGTCTGCTCTTGGGAGGCCTGCGTTCTGGGCCCCCGGGCGGGGGGCCTGAGCTCTGCCCAGCGCCCCTGCTTCCTGGCCTGGGTAGTCAGGCCCCAAACCTCGTCCTTGTTCCCGGTCAGCCCCCTGAGAACCGCGGCCCTACTCCGTGTCTACCTCCGATGATGGCGCTCGGGACCAAAGGTGTCACAGGACAGCATCTCTGTTAAACAACCTTCTCAGGCTTCTGTGAAAGCCAGAGTTCCACACTTCCTGATTCTGCTTTCTCCCGAGTTTGAGAAATACGCCCGTCCCCTGCGCTGTCACCCTCCAAGGCCCGCTCGCCACCCTCCCCTCTCTCGTCACCGCCAGTTCACTTTCCCAGGCAGGACCCTTACTCTTGTCCAGGCAGCCGGGAGGAAGGCGCACCTCCACTCCCTGACCTCGCGGAGGGGCACACGAACCCCAGAAGCGCACAGGGGTCCGTTCAGAAATGAGCAGTAGGCACTGGACGCGTCTGACCCGGTTCAGTCCCCAAGCTGTTTCCTGGGTAGGGAGACAAGGTGACAGTAAACGTCAGCTTGACGAGAGTTCTTCCCCGCAGACCTGAGAGAACGGCCTGGGAGGGGCAGAGGGGAGAGCCTGCGGAGCTGGGTGGAGAGGAGCCGGGGAAGCAGGGCTCCTAGGAGGCCTGGCAGAGAGGGAAGGGAGTCTTCGTAAAAAGCCTTGGCTGACCCATGGGAAGCTGGGATTTTACCTCTAAGCAATGGCAAGTCCATGGAGTTTTCTGAGCTGGTGACATTATGAAACTGGCATATCCTTTTTATTTTCAAGATTTATTTAGTGTTTATTTTATTTATTTCTGGCTGTGTTGGGTCTTAGTTGCGGCATGTGGGATCTTTCTTTGCTGCGCGGGCTTCTCTCTGGTTGTGGCGTGCGGGTTTTCATTCTAGTTGTGGCACGAGGGCTCTGTAGTTAAGGCGCACAAGCTCAGTAGTTGTGATGCGCAGGTTTAGTTGCCCCGAGGCATGTGGGATCTTAGTTCCCTAACCAGGGAATGAACCTGCCTGCGTCCCCTGCATTGGAAGGGGGATTCTTTACCACTGGACCACTAGGGATGTCCCGGCATTTCCTTTCAATCATTCATTCATTTGAAGCACAATCATTAAGTGCCCGGTAGGTGCTGGGGGGACACGATGGTGATTAGAGAGCCCCTCCTTGAAGCACTGACAGTTTGCTGGGGACGGGGGGGAGGTTCTTTTGACTGTGAAGGATGCACTGGAGGGAGAGCCCGTGGCCTGACCCAGGGTGGCCTTTGCTCTCCCTCAGACTGGGCCCTACCCTGCACTGCCAGGACCTGGCTTGCACACACATGTGGACAACCAGATGACACCTGGTGTCCCACTAGCAGCCCCTTGCTGCTCCTCGGGCCCAGGGGCGTGAACCCCAGCAGGGCAGGCCTCTCTCGAGAGGACAGACCCTGGGAGGAGGCCAGGGTCAGGTGGGTCCCCTTTTGCAGTCCAGGTCCCCCCATCCAAGCCAGGTGCTCTTGCAGCCGTGCACTGAACCTGCCCCTCTACCCTCAGGCTGCAGAGCTGGACCCTCCTGTCACCTTCCCTCAGAGGCCCTCGTCGTTGAGCTGCCGGGATGCTCAGCACTAAGTTTAACCTTGCGTTACAGTAGGTTTATCTCCTTCTTCACATCCTCCTCCTCCTGAATGAGTCTCCAACTTTCTAGTCCCATTTTAGCAACCCTGTTGTGCACATGTCTTTCACTGGAAGCAGCCTAAAACCCTTTTCAGAAGCGGACAGGATATAAATTATAAAAATTAATACCGCTGAAATCTTCCCATTGTCACTCTCTTATTTCTGGACTTATCCGAAGTCCTGACTTGGAGTCTGTGATAAATTCAACAGAAAACATTTTATGCATGGAGACATTTTAAAATTTCTATTTCTGTGAAAGCCCCTGGGCTGCTATAATCCTGGACTCACAACTGAGAACTTTTCCAGGGAAATCGGCTTGTAAACATTATACTTCACATAATGACTGCCTGCACCACCTCACCTAAATCTGAACAGGTATTGCTTCAAATTGGGGGACTATTTTTAGCTAGCTGAGGACATTCCCGCCTTCTCTGGGCCCTTTGCACTTGAGGTGTGACCCCTCCCTCAGCCACAGTCTGGTTCTTCTGGCGATGACCCTGGTTATTCACCCTGGTTGGGCCTCCTGCCTCTCCCTGTAGCCTCCCCCCAAGCCCACCTGGGCTCACCTGGGGAGACGGGACTTGCCTCATCTTCTGGGGCACATGAGCAAGGCAACTGCCACTTGCAGAGGCAACACTGATCCTAATTGTGGGTCAAATTTTGAGCTAAGAATAGCCTTCTTAAAAAGAATCTACATAACTAAATTTATAAAGTGCTGGCAAAAGTCACAGCTCCAGAGAGGTTGGCCGTGTGGCATGATTCTCACCGTGAACAGCATCGTCACAACCATTTACATATATATGCATCTATTTACATGCAGTTATCACTGGCTGCTGAGGTTCCTGTGATTTTGATAATCTTCTTTACACTATTCTGCACGGACTTTTTTTTTTTTTAAGTGACCATGGATCGCTCTTTGAACTAGAAAAAAAACGGAGCTTTTAAAATAATTTTGAGAATAAGAAAACACTGCCTACTGTATATTGGTTGATCTAAACCCCCAGACAGTCCTCAAGTCCAGTTCCCAGGAGGGGAAGCAGAAATGCCCCGACTCCCTCTCCAGAATCACAGCCCCACCTCCTGAAGCCTGTCTCCATCCTGGCTCCTGCCTGCCTGGCGCCTCTCAGATTAGATTAGGTCATCAGGATCTCTCCACATTCTCCCTGCCTCTGGAGTGAAGCCCAAGCTCCCCTCTGGACTTTCCCACCCACACCCCAACATGAGTGATACGGGTTGAATCATGTACAGCCCCCCAAGGCACGCCCAAGTCCTAAGCCAATACCTGAGAAGGTGCCTTTATTTGGAAACAGGGACTCTGCAGACCTCATCAGATCGACTGGTGTCCTTATAAAAGAGGAGGAGAAGGCACGCAGGCACGTGGAGGAAGACAGCCAGGTGACCAGACGGGAGGCAGAGACTGGAGTCATGTGTCTACAAGTCGAGGGCCGCCGAGGATTTCAGGGAACCCCAGAACTTAAGAGAAAGGCCACGGACAGATTCTCCCCTGGAGCCTTCTGAGGGACTGGAGTGACCCTCTTGACACCTGGATTTTGGACTTTTGGCCTCCAGTATAAATTTCTCTGAGAGAATAAATTTCCTTTGTTCAAAGCCAACCCAGGACACTGATAGAACGCCCTTGTGTGCCCCACACTCACATGAGTCCCGCAGCCTGCTCTGAAGCCACCTGCACCGCCAGCCCCCATCCCACTGGCCTGCACGTGGCCCTACCGCTTGCCTGGCCGTCCCTCTCTTTATGTGCCGGTTCCTGAGGAGCTGGGCCCACGCCCTGCTCCCCTGCCAACCACGGCCCCCATGCAGCCAGCACTGTGCACGCGGTAGATGCAGGGCAAATGTCCCCATCTCGGGGACCCGGTGGGACGCAGAGGGCAGCCTCTCCCGCTCTCCCCTGATGCACCACGACGGCCTTTCCTTCTAAGATCGGTCTACACTCCCACCACGTGCCCCTTTCCCAGTCTTCCCACGTTCGCGTTCTCAAGGACTCGGCGGCGTCGATTTCCGGCTGGACGGGACGGTGGGGCCCAACCTGAGGCTGCGCTTCTCGCTTCTCCCAGCAGAGGGCAGCCGAGCCCGGGCCCCGCGGCCGCCGCGTGTCGCGGTCTGTGCTGGGCCGGGAGCGGGGACAGGCCGCGGGAACACCCCGGCGCCGTCGGCGGGCGACGGCGCGGGGCTCGGCCCTTCCGGTGGCCAGGGCCGGCCCGCGCAGAGTGGGGCGGAGGAGCTACGACCGTCACCTCGGGACACGGCGACCGCGGCTCGGGCTCGTCTCATCCGGGCGGCGGGCGCCCAGCCCAGCTCGCATCCCCGAGCCTCGCTAGCTCAGTCCCGGAGCGCTGCTTCCTTTCCTCCTTCTGCCTCCACTCCCTGACCCCGGGCCATCGGGGCTCCGGGGCCCACGCGGCACACCTCGGACCCCGCGTCCTAGAGGCGCGGCCTCAGCCACGTGGTCACGCACGTCTCCCCCTCTCTGGCCCCGCACCCCCGCGAAGCTGACAGATCCCGACGACGGCGACGGTCCTCAACGTCGTGCAGGGTCTGCGTCCCCAGGACCAGGCCCCCGGCTGCACCCAGACCCGGTCCACCCCGGCGCGCTCCGATTCCTTATTTGCAGGCTCCCTCTCTGTCCCCCTCCTCCGACAGGCAGCACTGCGGGCGACCCCTACCCACCCATCGCGGGCGCCAAGGCTGGAGGTCGGCAGACCTGCCCTCTCACTGCCTTTTTATGACCCCAGCAGTGTTTCTGGCGACGTGGGTTTGACGTGACTTTGCCCAAGTGTTTGCCTCTTCTCTACTTTTTTGAGTGACTTTTCCCCCCCTTGCTGCCAGTAACTACAATGTTCAAGGTACAAAACTGAGAAAACAGACAAGCAAATAAGTGAAAACCTGAAATCCCAGCCTCCGTCATAACCACATTAACACCTTGGTGTCGGTACGGCCACGTCGTGCCCTCTGCGTGCAGACAGATCTGTATTATTTTTCCCCAGTGAGGATCACACCCTCTCGGGACCTCTGTAACCTGCTCTTCCACTCAGCGACCCACGAGAGCATCTCACCACGAAGGCCGCAGCTGAAAACGCACCCGGGGGTCCCGAAGCCGGCGAGGGCTCCCTCTGGGGACCTCTGGGGGGCAGGAGCGTCACAGGCACCTGTCTCCAAGGCTGGCACTGCCCTGGGTAGGTAAGGTCTCTACTGGGAGGCAGCGGCCTGGGGTTTCGGTTCCTCCTTTTGAAGAGACACCCCCCCCCATGCCCGCCCCTTTTCTCCAGCTCCGCCCACCTTCGAGTGGAAACAATTCCGCGCTTTTAGAGCACCTCTTCTCTCTCCTGTGACTATATTCGAGAAACACAAAACTAATCCATATCCACACACGAAAGAACATCATTCTTCTTTCTACATCTGGGCTGGGAAGGATGGGACTCCAGATCAGTGGTTCTCAACGAGGGGTGAGGGGAGACGATTCTGACCCCAGGGGACCTTTGGCAACGTCTGGAGACGTCTTTGTCATGACCTCGGGGGCTGCTGCTGGCACCTAGTGGATAGAGGCCAGATATGCTGCTGAACAGCCCACAAAGCACAGGACAGCCCCCAGAAGTGAAGAATTAGCCACCCCAAAGGTCAACAGTGCCAAGCTCCGGACCAGAGGGTCCTTGACGCTCTCCTCGGGGCCCAAGAGCCTGGCAGCCTTGCTCGGCCTGTAGCCCCACCCAAGGGGCCATGGCCTTGACTGGTCACTGCTAGGCCCTGTCCACTCGGCCAGGACATGAAAGGGCTGCTGACAAAGGCGGCAAGAGGTTGAAGTCTCCTGAGCGAGCAGACGGATGGAGCAGTGAGGTGGGGGAGGGTCGGGTGCAGGGGAAGGTAATTTGGTAGCCCTGCTTTGCTCATTGTCATGGTTTCCGACGTTCCCAGAGCTATTCAGGACCACCTGCAATTCACCCCTCTTGACTGCAGACTCCCAGGGTGTTAGAGCTCAAGGGAACCTGAGACGTTTCTAATCTGACCGCATCATTTTCCAGGTGGGACACGGGGCCCCATCTGAGGTGCACTCAAAGCCTCGCGCCCCAGTTTCTGAACTTACAAAGAGCAGCATCTCCCTGTGTCAGGCACCAGCTGTGCCTGGGGCTCTTTCACGCACCTCTGCACCACTCATGAGCCTGTGACGGAAGAGTCGCCCCACCTCACAGGTGAGCACTCTTGAGGCTCTCAGACTCCAGGGGATTTACCTGAAGCCACAAAGCCAACGGGGGAGAAGGACATCCACCCAGGTTTCTCCCGCCCTAAACCAGACTAGGCCGCTGGCTCTCAAACTTCAGTGCTCACTAGAATCCCCCAGGGCGTTTGGAAAATGCTGATGCCAAGGTCACACCCCGGAGATCCTGATTTAACTGGTTTGGGGGGGCGTCTGGCCACTGAGACTTTCAAACGTTCCCCAGGAGTGTCCAACTGCAGCAGAGTCAGAGAGCCCTCGGGACACACGCCCTCCGACCCACACCCCAAGACCGACGTTAATGTCGGGGTGGTGTGGTGGGGCAGGGGAGGAGCTGTTGCAAGAAATCGTGAGATCCTTGAATGGCTTCTTGGGAACAAGCCCATATTTTGTGTCTAGAAGCCTTAGCATTGGCTTCAAATGGGCTTCCTTTCCACCTGAATGTTCAGGTTCCGAAACCTGGTCAATTTGAGACCTGTATTTTCTGGCTGCTTCTTCCTCCTTGGATGTTTGGAGAATTGAAATAACAGCTTCATATATTCCTGTGGTCCAGGGGCGAGGTTCACCAGCCGTCCCAGCGCCAGGAGGGAGCAGACCTGGGAGCTGCTGCCTGGGGGTTTAAGAGCTTCAAGGGTGCCACTCCCAGGGATATTTGCATTTTTAGCAGAGACTCTGGAAAATGGAGAATCCTTCCTACTAACAACATAGGAGAAGGCGGCATTCCAGACGCCAAGAGGCAGGACGGGAGATGACTCGGCCTGGGGTGGCGGCTGGTGTTTCACCCCTGACCCCAGTCCTCCTAACACCTTCTTTTCCCAAATTTATCTGTTCACTCCTTTTTAAAAAACGAGTCTCAGGCCTGACACAAGTGAACAAACATTACTTAAAACTTTAAGCCGTCTCTTCTTCCCTTGAGTTGGATATAGCATCTGCATTTTTGTCTTTTAGTGGTAAGAGCATTTTACACCCTACAGAGCACAGGAGCACGCAGAATCTCATTTAACCCTCACAACCGTCCTGCCAAACGCAGATGATCATCGGCATTTTGTAGACGAGGCTGCCAGAACCTCAGGGGGCTCCGCCGGTGCTGGTGGGCAACAGGCTTCTGACTTGGGGCCTCGCCTCCCATGGCCTCAGCGGGCAGCCTCCTTCCTGGGGGCATTTGTTGAGTCCGGAAACAGGCGCAGGCCGCAGGCATATTGTAGCGCTGCTCCCTGGCTGCCCCTGGAGCGCCTCACCCCTCACGGCCCCTCTTTGCTGGAGCAGGAACTCCTCTCAGGCCCTCGCTGCTCCGGGGTCAGCTCAGCCACCTTTGGCCTCCCTGTGCCAGCTGTTCTTAAATTGCTGTGTCGGCCCAACCTAGGGTAAGTTATGTTACTTTTACCTTAAGACTTCATATTTTCTATGTAAGTTCTCCCATCCACATCTCTGGGCCAATCGTATTACAACACTACTTTTCTCAGCTGGTTGGATGATCTTAATATGTCTTTAGCTCTCCATGGTATTTTATTTTTATTCACATTCTTCAAGCTCTACATAGGACAGGAGTATCTACATAGAAAGGGCTGACGCATTCTGCAAGTTTGTGTTTGTGGTGTGTGTGCGTATGTGTGTGTGCGTGCGCATGCCATAACAGCGTGGGTGTGTTTTCACCTACTGGACTGACTCTCAAGCGGTTGCAGAACTGCAGCAGCCGCGGTATCGCTGGGAACCTGTGCGAAATGCAGATCACAGAGCCCCGCCCCAGGCCTGCTGACTGGGAGACTCAGAGTCTACGTCTGAACAAGCCCTCTGGGTGATTCTCTTGCTTGATAAGGTTTGAGAACCACTTATCTTCAGGATAAATCAGTTTTTTATAATCTGCTCCCTAAGATGGAAACTTCGGATTTGCTCTGTTAAGATCGAAACATAAACAATGAGCCCTGACATTGTTGCAGAGGCGTCAGTAGACGTTTTCTTTTTTCAAACTTATTAAACTGATAAGACATGCTTATGCGCGCGTGCGCACACACACACAAACACACACACACACACACACACACACACACTCATCTTCCAGCCCTCCTATTTTGAGAGACCTCCTCTTGGCATCTGGCTCATACTCCCGGGGACATTCAGTCATTGAGAAAAGCAGGTCTGAGCCTCACTATTTCACACTAATGTAATTCAAAGAGAATGGCTGAAGAAAGCAAATGATTAAGCCAAAGAAATGAAGCTGCGATGGTGGAATTTTAGGCACCTGGGTGAGGGGTGGTGGTGATAGTGGAAATGGAGGTGAAGATGGTGGTAGTGAGGGGGTATTAGTTTTGGTGGTGGTAGTGATGGAAGTGGTGGTAATGGCGGTGCAGTTGATGGAGGCGGAGGTGATGTTGGTGTCCTTGGCGGTGTAGTTTGGGTGGTGCAGCTTACATACCAGTCTCTCAGATCATATTACCTGCCTCACCGACTCCTCACTCAAAAAGTCTGCCCTGCAGGTGCCGTGGCGTGCCCCATGGTGCGTGTGCTTGGACTTGTGTGAGCATGTGTCTGGCCACTTTGGCTTTAGTGCCTCCAAAGTTTACAAAACCCCTAAAGCTTTTAAAATAAAAACGGGGGTTAAACCATTTGGATCCTCCAAATTAGAAAGAATAAATGAACCACCCAGCTGCAGTCATGGGCAATTACTGTGATTCTGAGAGGGCTTCGGGTTAAGAGAATGGAAGAGCTGATTATAAACGAGCCAGGAGTAACGAGGGAGGTCAGAGCAGCCCCTGAGCTCTGGGGGAGCGGCCAGCACTCCGCCCCGTCCCACGCGGGCTGGCTGGAGGCGCAGACCTCCTTCCACCCTGGCCTCCAAACCCGGCTGGGGCCGAGGCGCCCGGCCTATTTGTGCAGCTCCGGCAGCTTCAGAAAGAGAAGGCGGCTGTAAATAAACCCAGAGAAGGGCGAGGAATCGAGGGCAGGAAGGGAGAGAGCAGGAGGGAGGCTCCCCGGGAAGGCAGACAGGAATCAGGACTTCTGACCAGGAAAGACGGAGGGCGGCAGGAAGCAGGGAGCCTGCAAAGCACGTGGCCGTCAGGAGGCAGGTCGGTGCCCCTTCCCACTCCACCCTCAGGAATATCGGGGCCTCATCTGCGGATCCACTGCGGTCCTTAAGCAGGCCTCCGGCGTGCCCATTCGCATTCTAATTTTATCCTTGTCTTGCTTTTTTTTTTTTTTTTTGCGGTACGAGGGCCTCTCACCCCTGCGGCCTCTCCCGTTGCGGAGCACAGGCTCCGGACGCGCAGGCTCAGCGGCCACGGCTCACGGGCCCCACTTGAAGTCTTTTATCTCTAAATATAGTAACCCCGTGAGGGAGGTTTATTACTATCCCACAGGTGAGGATGTTGAGGAAGAGAGGCCAAGTCAGCCACCCAGCTAGTGCAGGAGGAGCCCAGACTCGGCCCCAGGCAGCCGGGACCCAGGTCCCAGGCCCTGCGCCACCACACGGAGCTGTCTCTTTACAAGCCGTGATGTGAATTCCCACAGACTCACTCCCAACCCAGCCACATATGCCACCAGATACAGGCCGCGACGGCCAGTGAATCTTTCTCAAGTCCAGCATGACAAGACTAGGTTTGTAGGGGAAACAGTTGTCCTCCAGAGGTTGGGGTACCGCCAGGGAGCCCAGAAGTCCCCGCCCCAGGCATTGGGAGGAGGCAGGGCTCCTTGCAGCCAGACTGTCTGAGGAAGAGCATGAACCCCCCACATGTCTGCGAAACTGCAGACACTGTGCAGAGAGCTCCTTGGAGGGCTTCTCACTCAACAGCCCAGAGGCCCAGAGGCTTGACATAGAAAGTGCAAGGCCCCTTTAACCACAGGGCAGGTGTCCAGAGAGAGGGCACAACCAAAACTGCAGGTTCTGAAAAAAAAAAAAAAAGCCTGTGGTTGAAGACTATTCTAGGTCAACCCAAACCCCAGCTTGCCTAGTGAACTTGGTCAGCTCGCGACAGGAGCTCAGGGTGTAAAGTGCTGCAGGCTTGTGTGTTCGTCTGTTCATTGACACTCGGACTTGTTTTTAGAAAAGAATTGCAGTAGGGTAGAGAAAGCAAACATAAAAATTTCATATATATCTTTAAAAGACCCAGAAAAATGATTTTAAAAATAATCAAGGGCTTCCCTGGTGGCGCAGTGGTTGAGAGTCCGCCTGCCAGTGCAGGGGACGCGGGTTCGTGCCCCGGTCCGGGAAGATCCCACATGCCATGGGGCGGCTGGGCCCGTGAGCCATGGCCGCTGAGCCTGCGCATCCGGAGCCTGTGCTCCGCAACGGGAGAGGCCACAACAGTGAGAGGCCCGCGTACCACAAAAAAAAAAAAAAAAAAAAAAGACTTCAAGCACTTGGTTCAGCGCCAGGCACAACGCAAATTACAACAACGGTCATTTATTATTACTTCCCCTGGGCAGCAGTTGGGCACTGGCCTAACAGACCATTGGGAAAGTTGCACCACTGGTATAATTAGACTGGGGTTCGATGTGGGGTTGTTAGATGCCCTGGAACTGGACTTCTGTCTTGGATGACCCCACCCCAGACCTCAAGGTCCACAGACTGTCCAGCTGCAGCTGTCCCTGGTTTCACACACGCCCCGTAATCTGCACCCACAGCCAGCCACTCTCTCTCTCTGTGGAGCACCAGGTTACCACCATCACCAAGACTGATGCCAGCCGGGCCTTGCACAGAGAAGCCAAGGCCTTGGTTAGGTGAGGAATTTTCCGAGGCTTCCATTTATTTATTTACTCCTTCGTTCGTTCCTGTGCCAGGGCTCCCTGCTGCGTACAGCTGTCCCATCTGCAGCTACCCCTCGTCTTCCAACTAACCTTCTACGCTGAGGAAATCCCACGCTGCGAGTCCTGACTGCTCCACACAAGTCAGGACTCAGTTCCCAGCTCCCCTTGCAGCTGGGATGCAGGATCCATCCATCAGACAGGGCCGTGCGAGGCCCCAGTTCAGAGGTGAGTGTGGGCGGGAACAGGCTCGGAGGGCGCGGACGGGTTCCGTTTGGCTGGCACTTGGGAGGCAAATGCACCTGGTCTCAGGTGATGTCCGCGGGGTCGGGGGGCTACCAGGTCCAGCTCCCAGGGCAGGAGGGCCATCAGTGGAGAGAGCGGTGCTCCCCACGTCAGGGCGTGGCGTGATCTGAGGCACTGATCCTGGAAGATCAGCCTTGCTCTGTTTCTCCAGCTGCTCCATGTTTCTGTGTGTTCACACCTAATCCACACCAATAGTTCCCTTTCGGCCTAAACTAGTTGGGTACATTCTGTCGTTCACAACCAGGACTGATGCAAGTTTACGGAGCGCCCACCTCCTGCCAGGACTGCGTTTTCCAGCCTACTTGGCAGTTCACTGCGTCACCTCACTTAATCCTCGCAGCAGCCTGAGGACGGGCGACGGGCTGAAGAGTAACGCTGCCCTGGCTCACTCGCAGGTCAGCTTGCACGGGGCCAGCAATAGGCCTCCTCAGAGGAGACAGTAACTTTTTGTCCTCACATCTACAATCTGCTCCAGACCTTTTCTAGAAGAGACTGGAGCACTGAGATGGGCAGTGCAGCTCACCCAGGATCTCAAGGTGCTTCTCAGGCCACCTGGAGCAAGCGGGGAGTCCTGGGCCATCTGGATCTGGCTTCCTCCCTCTCAGTCCAGAGCCTGTGGGTCTGAGGGCAGAGCCTGGGGTCTGGGGAAGAGTGCGCACCACGTCCAGGCCTGCCCGCCACTGCCCTGGGAGCCCATCTGAATCTGGGGCTGAGTCCATCTCCCAGCTGCCCAAAAGAGATGGACGCTGCCTTAGACTGTGTGTGTGTATGTGCATATGCGTGTGCGTGTAGGTGTATGTGCATATGTGTGTGTAGGTGTGTGTATGTATATGTGTACGTGGGTGTGTGTATATACGTGTAGATGTGTGTATGTGCATGTGCGTGTAGGGGTGTATGTATATGTATATAGGGGTGTGTATATTTGTATATGGGTGTGTTATGTGTATGGGTGTATATGTGTAGGTGTATGTATGTGTGTCTGTGAATGTATGTGTATATGGCATGTATGTGTATGCATATGTGTGTACATGTATGTGTATAGGTGTCTGGCATGTATGTGTATCTGTATGCATGTGTGTATACATGTGTATGTAGGTGTGTGTATGTGTATAGGTGTGTGTGTGGCATGTATATGGGTGTGTGTATCTGTGTATGCATATGCGTGTACACGTGTATATGTGTAGGTGTGTGTGCGTAGATGTGTGTATGGGTAGGTGTATAGATGTGTGTGTGTGTGTAAGGTGCTCTTCTTCCGGGCACTGTCCTTTACTGCAGTTCCTAATTTTATTAAGTCATCAGAGCTCTTCACTGAGTGTTCAGAACATTCAGTTAATCGCGTCTCTGCAGAAGCCAGTGCTGGCCCCACCGAAGGGGCTGCCGCACTCCCTCTCTCTCCTTCAGCTGACCCCCGTCCCAAATCAAAGTCACAGAGCAGTTAACTCTTTCTGTGAGCAACACTTTCTAACTCCCACAGTTACTACCTTCAGGCCAGAAACAGAGCCTAAGTTCTGGAACTGACAGCTGCTCTATGTCCTTCACTCACGCAGCACCTGTGTATCGAGTACTCGCACTGTGCTGGGCGCTGTCTGAAGTGTGAGGACCCTGGTGTGACAGGGACAGGGTGAGCCTGGAGTGTAGCGGTGGGTGGATATTGGGCAGGCGGGGGGGAGTGTGGGCGGGAGTCCCCTCTGAGGTCGCCCGCTGAAAAGGCAGGGGCCCTGCAAAGAGCGGGGGCAACGGCCAAGGCCCCAGAGGAGAAGCAGCCTGGGCGCTCCAGGGACCAGGAGAGCTGGAGTGTGGCCAACAGCAGGAGGATGTGAGGACAGGACACAATCTGCAGGGCCCAGTGCAAAATGAAAACGCGGGCCCTCGTTCACAAATTATTCAGGATTCCAGACGGCGACAGCAGAGGAAGAAGGAAGCGTGGGACCGGCGGGACGGCAGACGTGGTGCCTGTGAAGCCGGCCCTGTGCGAGGAAGGGGCTGAGAGGTGGACGGGGCCGGATCATGAGGCCTTGGGCCGAGGAAAGGGCTGGATTTTATTCTACAGGTCTTCCTCGACTTATGATGGGGTCACATCTGATAAACCCATTGTAAATCGAAAATACCGTAAAGGTTGAAATGCATGTAATACAGCAAACCTACCGGACATCATAGCTCAGCCTCACCCACCCTAAACGTGCTCAGAACACCTACATTAGCCTACACTGGGGCAAAATCGTCTAGCACAAAGCCTGTCTTACAATAACGTGTTGCATTATCTCTTGTGATTTTCTGAATACTGTACTGAAAGTGAAAAACAAAGTGTCCGGGTACAGAGTGGCTGCAGGCGTATTGGCTGTTGACCCTTGTGACCGCGGGACTGCTGGCGCCGCCCAGCATCGCGAGAGAGATGGTCCCACACATACCTAACCTGGGAAGAGATCTAAATTCAAAGTTCAAAGTACAGTTTCTACCGAGTGTGTATCACTTTCACACCATCATAAACTTGAAAAATCTCAAGTCCAACCACCACAAGTCAGGGACGGTCTGTACCTGTGCTGGAGGCTACAGGAAGGGCCCAGGCCTGGGGGGATCTGCGTGGGGTCCGTCTTTGAAGCACCACTTGGTGCTGCGTGGGGAACCCAGGAGGCCGGCCTGGCCTGGGGCTGTACAAAAGGAGATGGTGGGAAGACGGCGGGCTTTAGGGAGGGCTGATGGGCCGGCTGTACGCAGCGAGGGGACAGAAGCCCTGGAGTTCTGCCTCATGTTTGCGTTTGGAGAGGCCCATTAGCCAGCCCTGCGGGAATGTGGACGACGGGGCCTCCCCCGGGGCGGCCACACCTCTCTGAACAGATGCCCTTCTCTCCCTTCACAGAAGTCCGATCCCAGCTCACAGCCGGCGACAGTGCTTGCTCGAGACGCCGCGGTCGGAGGCCATGCTGCCAGATGCTACCTCTCCCCACTAAGAAATCCGAAGACAAAATGTGCAGCCACTGTCCAAAACTAACATGTACAAAACAGCACAGAGCCCGTTCGAGCAGCAGGTGTCACAGCAGTAAACGCTGGAGCCAAACGCGTTGGCTCTGGCAATGCTCGTGCGTGTCTTGTCCTGGAAATGGAGTTCATCGAAATTGGGAACTGGGAATTGACAGCTCAGCAAAGCTGCCCTCACCGGCTGTCATCCAGAGCGCTGCCGGGAAGGGCAAGGTTACCACTGCTCGAGTGCCTGGCCCGTGCAGGGTACGGTCAAGTGTTCTGGGGCCATTCCCCACGTTGTCTGACTCAGTCCCTCCCACAGCCTGTGAAGTCAGTAGGCTTCTCCCTCATTTTCAGATGCTAAAAATGGGGCTCAAAAAGCTGAGTGATTCGTTCAGGCTCACCCCAAATTTAAAAGTGGGGGTGGGGGCAGATCCTACGAGCTAATGCCCCCTTTTCTGTGCTAATGGCACCTGGTTTCTATGGAAACTGGCTGGCCCCAAGAGATGCATCCTGACTGGTCTTGGCCGGTCACAAGACTCCTGTCCTCCTTTGCCACTGTTAGTATGGGGTGAGCCTGGGACCTCTTCTGGCCAATGAGATGGGAGAGAAAGCGGCGGGAACAGAAACTTCTGGCAAAGATTTTCTCCCTGATAGAAAGGAGAGAACAGTTCAAGGACAGGTCCCCTTGGCATCCTCTGCCTCTCCTTCCTGCTGGTGGACATGTTGTGGGAGGGTAAGGTGTCTGCCTGTGGCAGCCTTTTCAGCACCATGAGGCAGTAAGGATAAAGCCAACCAGCTGAAGATGCAATGGAAGCCTGGCACGTGCCCAGGGCCCGGATGACACGGCTGGGCTGTCCAACCAATCTTAGGACCTCCTACCTCCAGACTCCTGTTGAGTCAGCAGCAAACGTCCAGATGGTCGAAGCCATGGTCCGTCAGGACTTTATTAGTTATTTTCAGTTAAACACCTCCTAAGGTAAACCCTGGGTTGGTCTAACTTCAAAGCCCATGATCTTTTTCCTGTTACCCTCTGATGTTTACATGGGGTCCAGTTGTCACCCAAGGTCCGGTGTCAAACTACTGCACAATAATTACGGGAATGATCAGACTTTGAAACTGAAGAGAAAGCTGCCAGTTTAAAGAAGGACAGGGGGTCATTTCAGCAAGGTCAGAAATCTGCCTTCTTGGTTGTGCTTGGCGTGAATCCTAGCATCACGGGACTTCCAAGCCGGAAGAGAACGAAACGATCACCTGGTCCAACCCCATGTTCCAGAGGACGAAGCTGAGACTGTGAGAAGCTAAGTGACTCACGCCGAGGCCCGAGGGCAGCATCGGCCCTGGGACGGGAATCGGCACCCCGCTGGCCCCCGCTCACACGACCTCTCCTCACTCCCCACACAAACTCTTCATCAACTTTGCCCCAAACTCTCACTGGTCAATCACCTCAGATCAAGAAAAGACTGTCAATGTAATCATATTCTTGTGACAGGATAAACCCTGGTTTCTTTCACACGTATTTCCTTGTTGAGTCAAGTTACCAGCCTTTCCAACGTGCTCAGCAGCACATCATGCCCAGAAAATGGAAAGAACCCAGAGACACTGGGGCGCAGAGGGTCAAGTTCCTGGCTTTTCAGATTAAAATCGTTTCTTGAATCCCATCACAGAGATGACTGTCTTGAAGGCAAGTGCGCTCAAGGGATCCAGTCAGAGGCGTTGCCATAAACACCGCACTGCGAGTCAGAGGACCACACGCCACGTGAAGACGGCTCAGGCTGCGGGGGAAGGGGCTCGGGTGCGGGGACGCCCTTAGAAGGGGACTGATGTCCACGGAGAAGGGGCGGGGAGGACAACAGGGACACGAGACAGGCTTGAGGAGAGGCAGACCCCTCTCAAGGGGAGTGGGGGGCCGGCACCAGGTCACTAAGACAGGACTTTGGAATCCGAGGACAGAGGGCTCGGGCCTCCTAACCGTCCGGAGCTCTGGGAGGGCCGCCCAGCGCACAAACAGAACCCATGCCACCGAGGACTGGGCCAGGAGAGTCGAGGTGTTTTCCTGGAGCAGCGGAAGAGAGGCTGGTTGATAGTCCTGAGTCTCTCTCGGCCGCAGGGAGGTGGTGGAGGTCGGCAACCCTCCCGGTGCCCTGGAAGGCAAGGCCACGGGCATCGCCACGACCAATGCGAGCCTGAGGCCACATGGAACTGTGGCCACCTTGGTGGACACCGATAACGGACAGTTCTGGCCAGGGAATCTCATTAGGAATGGACGTCGTTAGTGAAACATGAGAGGAAGACGCCATACCTCCACGAATGCTAGTGCAAGCAGGGCAGACACTTCCCCTGGGTACCACCACCTCACGTGGTCATTCATTCACTACCATTAAAGTGCTACATAACAAACCACCACAAGCCTGGGTGGTGTACATCTCAGGAGCCCGTGGGGTACAGCTCACCTGAAACGTGCCTCTCACGCGCCTGCAGTAGCTGTGCCGACGGATCTAGGATGGCCTAGGTCACACCTGGGGTGAGAGCTCTGCTCCAAGAGTCTCATTCTTCTCCTGGGTCAGCGAACTAGGGTAGGCATTCCTAGTATTAACGGCAGAGGAGAAGATCAACAAAGTCTGATCAATGCAAGTGCTTCTGGAGCCTCTAATTGCTTCTCGTTTGCTAAGATCCCATTGGTCAAAGCAAGTCACACATTCAAGGCCAGAGTCAGAGTGGGTGGGCACTCCTGACGGGGCGGGGGAGGCATTGGGCCACTCTTGCAATCTACCAACTGATTTAACTGATCTTAAGCACAAAACGGCTGCTAGATCATGAAACTGTCCACAGTTAACCTGTAATTTACCTAAATTAGGTTTTCCGCCATTAGACAGAAATGGGATTCAGGATAAAAATTAAGTTTAATTGTAGAAAAGATAAAGTTACACTTTTTGCTCCTGTGATTGGTGACTGCGATTTTTTCCCACTACATTCTTTAAGCCAACGATTCAAAAGCACCAAAGCAATCAGTAAGTTAGCCTTAAATACTATAAAAGCCAGTTTTCTGAAGACTCCAACCAAACCAGGAAATGATATCCAAAGTTGATATGATGTTACTTCCAAAAAGCAAACAGAGAGGCAAGGGGACTCATTAAAAATTCCAATTTGGGACTTCCCTGGTGGCGCAGTGGTTAAGAATGCGCCTGCCAACGCAGGAGACACGGGTTCGAGCCATGGTCCAGGAAGATCCCACATGCCGTGGAGCAACTAAGCCCGTGCGCCACAACTACTGAGCCTGTGCTCTAGAGCCCACGAGCCACAACTACTGAGCCCATGTGCCACAACTATTGAAGCCCGAGTGCCTAGAGCCCATGCTTCACAAGAGAAGCCACTGCAATGAGAAGCCCGTGCACTGCAACAAAGAGTGGCCCCTGCTCGCCGCAACTAGAGAAAGCCTGCGTGCAGCAATGAAGACCCAACACAGCCATAAATAAATAATAATTAATTTTAAAAAAATCCAATTTGGCTTACAACTGTGGATTCTGGAACAAAGTGTGCAGGAGCCTCTGACACTCTTCCTAGAATACCACCTTTCTAATGGCAGCCATCTCTGTGATTACAACGATAACTGCTTCAAATGTAAAATACCGCTTATGGGGCTAGAAGATCTGTCTGGGTCAAGGCAAAACATAACACTCAATTGCTTGTTGCCAAGTGAATAATGTTTTCATCATTAAACCAGTCCTGGGGTATAATCTCACGTGTTATGGGTGGCTCAATTTAGGGCCGACTGGAACACCAAACCCTAAAGACAACGTTCCATGTTGCCCCTTGTACCAGAGCGAAAAACCTCTTTTTCGCTGAGCTATCCAGAGTAAAGGAAGGGCCACGGCCTCGGGGGGCAGGGAGTAAAACCAGAAGGGACTCGGATGCCACGGGATGAAGGAAGGGGCTCCCTAGGTCACAAGGCTGTGTCTGATGGGGGGGTCCCCTCCATTTTCATAAGCTTGCTGCACTTGTCAGTGTCTCTGCCACGTCCTGTCAGCTGCCTGTGTGTGTGTGTCTGCCCATGCACACACTGTTCTGTTCCAGTGCTTCAAAAATGTTTTCAGAAACAAAACGTTTGTGTCTCTTTTTTAATTCAAAAAACGTTTTTATTTAAGTATCATGTGTGCATTCTATTCCTACTTCTTATACCCTACAGCAAACTCAGCACCAGAAGTTTAGATTCCATTCATCACCACACTCTTTACCTCTTTTGCCCTCCCCCCACTTCCCTTCAGGTAACCACCACTCTGTTCTCTGTATTTGTTTTTGTTTGGTTCGTTCATTCATTTTGTTGTTGTTTGTTTGCGGTACGCGGGCCTCTCACTGCTGTGGCCTCTCCCGTTGCGGAGCACAGGCTCCGGACGCGCAGGGTCAGAGGCCATGGCTCACGGGCCCAGCCACTCCGTGGCATGGGGCATCCTCCCAGACCGGGGCACGAACGCGTGTCCCCTGCACCGGCAGGCGTACTCTCAACCACTGTGCCACCAGGGAAGCCCCGAACCACCAGGATTTTGGCGTCAGCTGGGCCGCTGGGGTCTGCCCTTCTTGGCCTCCACCTCTGATGCCTAATCTCTCCATCACCAACTTCCGCGCCCCGCCCCACGCACCGGACAACGCCCACTGGGGACGGGGGGCCGCAGCTCTGGGATCGGGGTATTGGGGCCCTCCGTCTCCCTCCCGATTTCCGCCTTCACATCCTGAAAACTACCCCAGGAGCTGGAAACCCAGTCGCAAGCACGGCCCCAGGAGCTGTGACTTGAACCCGCGGGGCCGGCGGCCGCACGTGCAGAACTTCCCCTCGCCCTCCGGCCCCAGGAAGATGGTGTCAAGAAAACCCAGCTCTCCCGCGGGCCTCCTTTCTAAAGCTGACGTTAGAACCGGTGTGTGGAGGCGCAATACACCTGAGCTCCCAGCGCCACCGCGCTTCCAGGGGCGCACGCTGGACGCCTCGCGGTACAGCCAGCGTGGGAACTCAGGGTCCCAAGACCGCCCTCCACCGAGTCCTGGCCCCCAGCAGGGTATCCGCCGCCTGAACCCCCTCCCCGTGCCCCCCGCCCACTCTCACCCGCGCCCGGGGCTGGGCTCCACACGGATCCAGTGAAAGGGAGGCATCTTCAGTTCTGGATCCTTTTGAACGACTCCTGTTGGGCCTGCAGTCCCTGTGGGCCCGGGGCGCCCCTGTGGCTGCCGCCACAAACTACTCGGGACGGACCCCTCCCCCCGCGCCGGGCCGCACCCTGATTGGCCCAAGGCCAAGCTGATCTCCATGGCAGTGATTGGTTAGGAGTGGGCACGTGATCCAGTCTGGGCTGGTTTCCTGGCTCCCAATGCAGAGACCCTGAGAGAGAACCGCATCCTCCGGAGGCTGATTGGATGTGCAGCTGAGGGGGATGCAGAGACCCCACGGGCCAAACCTGGTGCCACCCCACCTTCAAACGCCCGGAGTGAAGTTTAACACATTGCCTCATCGACTCCGCCAGCTTCCGTCCTGCTCTTCTGTCCCCTCTTCTGGAAGCATCCAGATTCCCTACACAAATGCTGAAAACACCTGGGCGCTTCCAGGAATCAAGTCCTGTTTGGGTTCTGCCTCGTCCTCACCTGGATCATTTCCCTCCTTCCCCACTTGCATGCTCTTTGCTTGACCTTCTGTAGACACCAGCTCGTTGGGGAGCATCACAGCTGTTTCCTCTTCCACCCAAATGCCCCCACTACTTAGGGAGAGCCAGAAGCACCCAGAGGCTGCCGTCTCCTGAGCCCTGCCCTGCGCCAGGCTGTGGGCTGGGCTCCACACGCTATCCTTACCTTCTTCTCCAGGACTGTTCTTATCCGGACTTTACATACTTGGCACTGAAGCTTGGAGAGGTTAAGTGGCTTGTCCAAGGTCACAAAGCTGGCAGGTGACAGAAACAGAAATTAGTAGACAGGGCTGCTCCACACGGCTGCCTGCCTACACCCCCCCCCCCCAAAAGCCCTCACCCTGACCTGCCTTCACAGCAGAGGAGCGGGAGTTCGGGGGCTTCCACCGTGTGGAAGGGACAGGAAGGCGTGTCAGGTACATTGCCACACTCACTGTGTCACGAACCACCAGGTGTCCTCGATGACGTGACACTGAGCTAGGCATCCCTGCCGCTTTGGCGCTAGGCTCGCCCACGTGGCTCGCTTCAGCTGTGGGCACCTGGGGAGAGTGACGTGATGGTTCCTAGGAGACCCTGTCCGTTCCCACTTGATTTCCTGCACTTTTGCCATGACTGTGAGAAAAAGCTTCCCTGGAGCAGCTGCTGCCCCTTGAGCCTGGGCCCGGAGTGCACACCTGGAGTAGAGGCATCCGGCTGGCCCCAGGCTCTGAAGGGAGAAGCTGAGGCTCCCAGCCACACCCGGCCTAGAGCAGCAACTCCCGGTCAGGTGCAGACATTGCCCCAGCTAAATCTTAGCACATGTCACTGAAGTTCTTGGTTGTTGGCTATGTGCATGGGGGTGAGGGTCACATGCGCTCTGTTTGCACCTGTATTTTCATAACTTGTGCTGGTTTGCCACATCTTTGACGAAGGTGTTTTGGCCTCAGAGTGATACCTTGTGGGTAAGGCACCTACTAGAGCAGGCCCAACCCCTGGGCCATGGACAGTACCAGTCTGTGGCCTGATAGGCACTGGGCCACACGACAGGAGGTGAGCGACAGGGTAGCAAGCGAAGGTTCATCTGTACTCACAGCCGCTCCCCGTCACTCACAATACCACCTGAGCTCCGCCTCCTGTCAGATCAGCACCGCGTTAGCTTCTCACAGGAGCGCGAACCCTGCCGTGAACCGTGCGTAGGAGGGATCTAGGTTGCTGCTCGCTCCTCATGAGAATCTAATGGCTGATGATCTGAGGTGGTGATGCCAGTGCTGGGGAGCAGCTGCAAATACAGATTATCCTTAGCAGAGCGGTCTGACGGCACAGAGACCATAATAGATCAATTACTTTGTATAATTATTTCATTATAGATTACAATGTAATAATAATAGAAACAAAGCTCACAATAAATGTAATGCACTTGAATCATCCCGAAACCATCCCTCCATCCCCCACCGTCTGTGGAAAAACTGTCTTCCATGAAACCAGTCCCTGGTGCCAAAAAGGTTGGGGACCGCTGTACTAGAGGACCTGGTATAGAGCAGACACTTGGTAAATGCAGAGACGACGATGACCGTGTTGGGGGTGATGGCCGTGCTGGGGGTGACGGTAATTCTGTGACGCACTGGGTAGAACCCTGGCTGCTCGGGACCACCCCTGAGCTCCCCACTCCCCTCCACAGAAGGAGAACTTCTTTCCAGAAAGAACTTGGTGTTACAAGGAGCCTCGGGCTTTCAACCCAAGTAGCACCTCCGTATCCCAGTCCAGTTACACAGCAGCTGGCCCAGGCCTGAGTGGCTCTCTCTAACGGTATTTACCTGCTCCTGGCATTTTGCTGATAAACACAGAAGATACTTTTTCAAAAAAAAATTAATGAGATTATTATAGAAAATAAATAATCATCAATTAAGGAAACTCAGAGAAACGTGGACTAAAAGGAACTGATACGATGGACTTTTTCATCTTGTTATTTCAGGCAGGAGGCCAGGACCTGACAAATACTGAAGTGATATCAAGGAAAAAGAAAAGCTGTCATCCTTCTGTGACCTCCTAGGCTTTCTGGGGGTGGGTTCAGGCCTCTCCCTTCTGTCCCCACTGGGTTTCCCGGTGAGTTTTAGGCCTGGGTTCGGGGTGCTGCCACTGTCACTAGACGGGGGCGTGGGCCACCAAGAGGCACAGGTGAGAACCGGATTCACTCACTCACTCATGTGGGTGCCAGGCCCCCAGGGGAGAGGGTTCCCCTGTCCTCAGGAAGGCTACATTCAAGTGGGAAAGACAGACCCCAATCAAATAAAGGAAATGATTGCAGGTACTAACAAACATGGGCACCGTGTTGCTGCGAGGGGGTCAGCCCCCTCCAGTGGTGATGCTGAAAGAGGGTGGGGACCCAGAGGGCGAGGCGTGTGGGGGCCAGGTCTGGAGGTGGCCACATGCCTTCGGCTCACATTCTAGCACCCCCATGGCCACACCTACCTGCCAAAGAGGCTGGGAAGTGCAGTCTGGTCGTCAGGGCAGAAGCAACCCGCTGTGATCAGCCGGCGGCCTCTGCCACGCTGCGCGACGCGAGGAAGGTCCACGAAACGAGGACGTTGAGCCCGAGAGGATTTGGGAGGGTCCAAGGCGCGTCTTCCAGCGTTGGGAGGGTCTTCGTGTGACAGGGAGGAGGACTGTCTTTGTTTTGCGTCACTCTAAAGGGCAGAAGCAGGGCCTGTGGGTGAGCAGAAGTTCTAGGGAGATGGGAAGGGTGAACAGCCATCCCGGACTGCCGGGGTTCGGCGCTGAAAGCCCAGCCCAGCCCCGCCCCGCCCCAGGAAGCCTGTCGCTGGGCAGACTCAGGTGTGTCTGTCCTAGGAGTCCTCTCAGGCAACACTCCCTTCCCCGTCCCCCCCCTTTCAGATTTGAATTATTGTGCTGTTGGCCATGAGCTCAATGTTAACGAGTCAACAATATACATCAAACAAGGTGTCTTTAAACACAAATACCACAAAACGCCGTGATGTACTGATTCACTGATGAGAATGTTGTGGCCAGAGGCTCACAGAAACCCAACCCCGTATTTGCCCAGGAGCAATGGTGCAGTATTTGCTAGTTCAGTGTTCACGGTGACTTTATAGAAAGCAACTAGCAAAAGTAACAAGAATTGACTGTAAGCCACACAGTGGAGTATTTTTTGGCCATAAAAAGAAATGAGTGCTGAAACAGTGTGGATGAACTTTGAAAACATTATGCGAAGTGAAAGAAGCCAGTCACAAAAGAGCATGTATTAAACGATTCAATTTTATGAAATGTCCAGAAGAGGGAAATCTATAGACAGAAAGATTAGTGGTTGCTTGGGACTGGGGGAGGGAGGGGAGATGGTGAGTAGAGGAGCGATAACTAAAGGGTACAGGGTTTCATTCTGGGTGATGAAAATTATCTAAAATTGATTCTGGTGATTGGTTGCACATATCTGTGAATACACTTTGGATTGTACACTTTACATGGGTGAATTGTTATGGTATATGAATTATATCTCAATAAAACTGTTTAAAAAATAACCCTCAAGAGTAACCACAGGCTCACAGGAGGGAGCAAAGCTGGGGGAGGAGGGCATACCTCAGCAGCTTCCCCCTCAGCATCTCCTGCAGCCTTCCCCTGTCTGCCCCTGCCCTTCCCAGCTGGGCTCAGCCCTAGCCCCAGGTCTCCAGCTCACACGCTAGCAAACTGAATGCTCTCCTCACATCAGGAAGACTTTCCGGTGGACGTGCTCCGTGGCAGCCTGGGGACTCCAGAAGGAAGCAACTCCTCCTCCTCTGATCATTGAAGCACAGTTTGGAAGATCAGTTCGTGGAAATGACAGAGCAGGGGTCCAAGCAGCCTAGAGCAGTGATTCTAGACGACACGACTGTAAGGTCTCTTCCAACCCAGAGAGCCTTGCATCAGTCAGGAATGCTTCTGACCACAAGTAACAAAATACCTGACAAACAGCAGCTAAGAATAAAGAGAGGTGACTATCTCCCACGGCTGGAAGTCTGGAGGTCGGCAGGTCCGAGATGGGTGTGGGTGCAGGTGCTGGACGGCTTCCTAGGCGCCCCTCCACTATCCTCAGCACTGGACTGTCCACCCTAGTCCTGCCACTTACGGTCACAGGATACTGCCAAGCCACAAGCAACACAAGAGCACACAAAAGCATTCTCTGGGGCAGAAAAGAAGAAGGTACAAAAAGACTCTCCTTAACTGACTTGTCTTTTTTACTGGGAAAAAAAAAAGTCTTTGCCAGGAGCCCCGTCAGCAGACTTGCCCTGTGCCTCACTGGCCGCAACTGGGTCGCGTGCCCAGTCCTGCAGCAGTTGTGGCGCTGCGGTGATTCGCTTTGAGCTACACAGTGTACCTTGTGAGGTTGGTGTTACTGGACTCCCATCCCTCTCCTCAACCAAACCCAGCTGCTCCCGGCAGGGAAAAATGGGGAAGGAGAATGGCTGTCGGGTGGGCCATGAAGAGCACGGGGCACGTATAATGGAAGGTGGAAGAAAAACCTACCACGTCCTCTTGCAGGAATACTGTTGTGACAGGTTGAGAACCACCAGAAAAGAAAGACTTTGATGCCTGCGATTATGAGCTCTAAACCTAACCAAATTCCACCAGTGGGGCCTGCAGCTGTAGTGCGTTAAGTCCCCAGGGCTCAGGACATCGGCCCTCGCCTGGATGGTGGCCAGAAGCACACAGCCTGCGGAAGAACGCCCGTGCAGGCACCTGCCTCCCCACAGGGCATTTCCTCATCCTGAGAAGTTGAAACTTCATTTTATCGCCTTCTTGCCTCTGTTTGCGATGCTTCTGAAGTGGAAAGCATTTCGAAAGTGATCTGCTTGCATGGACACGGTGGAGTGATGGCTCATGCCTGGAGATGTGACGCGTCTGTGATGGGCAGTGCCTTCCACATGTGGGTGTGCGTTCGCAGATACACACCCTAAATATGCCCACCATGTCTTGTGAACAGAGCAAAACAGCTGCAACCTTCTAAAAATTAATTGGTTTCTGGATCATTTGCATTTTTTAATAGTTTGCCAACAAAAAATAGCGAGAGGGGAGGGAATTTATTAATGTTCGAAGAAATTCTCCAAAAGGAGAAGAAATGAGCATTCTCAGCGAGACCCAGAGATGCTCATCTAAATCTTAGACTGCGTTGCTTTCCGCCTTTCCCGGGCAAGCCTGTGCGAGGGGGAAATTGATACGCAGCTCTAAAAGGAGACAGCTGCTGTGGACGCCCAGGAGGTGCCTGGGGCTTACATCATTTTATTCGGGGTCTGCAGTACGTTTGGTAACGGCCATTTTCAAGAAACAACCAATTTCAGGGTCTGCTGTCACAACAGGCTCACTAAAAATAAAGTCAGCATAAATAGATTAAGAAATTGACAGAATAACAAGGCATAAAGAATTAGAATGAGCACACGTGCTCCAGATGACAGCACAGGGCGCTGTGCAGAGAGAGGGTGAGGGGAGGGTGACGGCCGAGCTGCTGACTCGGGGCTTTGCGCGTCTCCTGACCGCGGGAGAGCTCGGTCCAGGGGGCAGCGGCGCTTAATCTCTTTGCACGTTAGTGGCAGAGAAGGCTCTAAACTAAGGGAGGAAGCCACTGTTGTTGTAGCGATTCCATTGTTTCGTAGCTGATGCCTCCTAAGGGACAGATTGGAAGTGTTGGAAAAAATGAATTTCTTCGGAAAACTGGCATGAGAAGCAAGGAAAAAAACGGATGTGCTAGATAGCAACTTACTGTGCTAATTCAGGGAGGTGGACTTCTGACCTAGGGGGCTCCCGAGCAGTCTTAATTAATCACCTGGCTAATCGCAAAGCTCTGGTTGGGGCTTCTGCCCCCACCCCCGCCCCCCTACCCCACCCCGTGTGCCTGGAAACCTCATTGTTTCCTTCTACATCCCAAGCTGGAAATGTCAGGGAGCCCGGGAAAACCCCCGATTCCTCATTATTTCGCCACTCACTAGTTGAATAGAACAGAACAACAGACATTGCTTTCGTGGGAATATCTTACAGAATTTTTTGGAACATCATTTCCCAACCGAGATCCCTGGTGTTAACAGGTATTAGGTTTGCAAAAAAAAAAAAAGGTGTTCTTAGCTTAAGTAAGTTTGGGGAAATTGCAGGTGGATTTAGCTCAGCAAGTGAATCTGCTGCATCAGGACTCTCCAGAGTCTTTAACATGATAAAGTGTGTTGTTGAATCTTACAGGAGGGATAAAGTAGACAGGTTTCTCAAATGAATTTTATCATTAAAACTGCCCCCTTTGGGGGCTTCCCTGGTGGCGCAGTGGTTAAGAATCCACCTGCTAATGCAGGGGACACGGTTCGAGCTCTGGTCCAGGAAGATCCCACATGCAACTAGTGCACCACAACTACAGAGCCTGTGCTCTAGAGTCCGCGAGCCACAACTACTGAGCCCACACGCCTAGAGCCCGTGCTCCACAACAAGAGAAGCCACCGCAATGAGAAGCCCACGCCCTGCAATGAAGAGCAGCCCCTGCTCGCCGCAACCAGAGAAAGCCCACGAGCAGCAGCAGACCCAACGCAGACAAAGAAAATTAAAATAAATAAATTTATAAAAAAATTTTTTAAAAACCTCCCCCCTTTAAAAATATTTTTTTTGTGGAACACCTTGGTAGAACTCTCTGGCCCTGTGTTTTGTCCTAGATACAAACCACATGGTTTTCGGTCAGTTGAATGTCCTAAAGCCAGTAGCACCTCATCCTTAAGAAAGAGGTGGAAACGTTGAGGAAGGAACACAGCCCCTTGCATTTCTTCCTAGCCAAGACCAGTTTTATTTGAAAAAGGAAACATTTTTATTGTTAGTTTTCCAGTTCAGTACCAATTAAGTTATCTCCAGGGGGTGTGCCTTCGAGAGAGGAGATGATGGCTGTGGGTTCTCCGGCTTGGGGGAGAAGGAGGAAACTACAAGGTCAGGTTAAACCCTGCCTGCCAGCAGACGCTTCGCTTGCGCCTTTCCACGCTGTGCTAGAATTCTGGCAGACATTCATCAGAGGTCAATAAAAGTTAAGTAAATGAAATGGGGCTCCGCTGTGGAGACATTTAATCGTTTCATTAGCATACTATTGTGTCCAGGTGCTTTGCCAAGTGTAGAGCCAGTTCTGGATTCATCTAATTCCTAACTGCTGGGAAAATAAGCGAGAGATTCTTCCGATGTTCCCTTCTCTCTGTGCGGCCCTCCGCAGGCAGCTGGAGGAGGAGAGGCAGCCAAGATGGCTGCCGGAAGGGCTAACCTTCCGTGTTTTCAAAAAACAGATGGCATCTTCTAATTGATCTTTCTCTTGAAGGTTCTCCAGCCTGACTGGAGTCAAGGGGAGGTGAGAATGGGAGGTGGGGTACTGGGGTGCAGGTGGGGGGAAGTGAGGGAGCTCTGGGTTCTCCAGCTTGGCCAGGGTTTCAGAGTCTCTTGGGCATCTGGATCTATGGTCCAGAGTTGGGAGTGTGCTTTTGTATAATAGGCTTCTTGGAAAACATGGTTTGGGGACCAGCCACCTCTGGGAGATCTGTGGATTCATCTGTAGCCAAGCCCCACTAGGACAAGGCTTAAGGAGCTTCCGGAATGTAGAAAAGCAGTCCATGCTGGTTGTGCTGGGGACCCAACAGCCAGCAGTGTCCATGGGGAGGGAGAGGGGCCTGTCTGGGTATCATGGGGAAGAGTTTCAGGGGCTGAAGGCCGGAAGCAGAGAATTTCAGTACAGGATTGTACGATGAAAATCAAGACTCTCTCCAGAATAGATGCATACATAGATGGCCAATTAATTTTCAGCAAAGGTGCAAAGGCAATTTAATGGGGAAAGGATAATCTTTTCACTGATTATGCTGGAACAAGTAGACATTCATAGTCAAAAAAATGAACCTCTAACCAAATCTCACACCACCTACAAAAATTAATTCAAAATGGATCATGGACCTCAATTTAAAGCCTAAAGCTATAACACTTCCGGAAGACAACATAGGAAAAATTTTTGTGACCTAGGTTTAGGCAAAGATTTCTTAGCTACAACACCAAACACATAACTTATAAGAGAAAAAAGGTGATAAATTGGACTTTATGAAGATATTTTTTTAGGTCATGGCTGAATTTTATTTATTATTATTTTAATTTTTATTGGAACATAGTTGATTTACAATATAGACTTTATCAAGATTAAAAATTTCATCTCTTCAACAGATGATGCTAAGAGAATGAAAAGACAAGCCATAGACTGGGAGAAAATATTTGCAAAATACCTACTTGATAAAGGCCTTGTACCAAGAAAAAATTTTTGAAAACTCTCAAAACTCAATAAAAAAAGAAAATAAACAACACAACTAAAAACTAGATAGAAGATTTGAACAGATAATTTGCCAAATTGTCAGATAATGCCAAAGAAGACATACAAATGGCAAATCCTCACATGAAAGATACTCAAAAACTTCATTACTAGGGAAATGCAAATTAAAACCACTGTGAGATGCCACTACACCCCTATTAGAATGGCTATATTAGAAAGACTGACCATACCACAGTCTGGCAAGGACGCAGACAGCAATGAGATATCAAATCTGAGTCAGAAATAATTTGGTTACTTTCTAGAAAAAGTTATTTCAGAAGAGTGCAAAATTGCAAAATAATGGTTAATTTGATGTCAGGAACCTAAAGCTCAGTGTCCTGGGTCAACGGTCCCGGGAGGAAGGGACCATTCTTCTAATCTCCATTTAACAGACAAGTGTACTGAGACCTGGAGAACCTGGATCACAAAATGAGTTAGTGTTGCGACTTCTCTGGTGGTCCAGTGGTGAAGAATCTGCCTTACAACGCAGGGGACGTGGGTTTGATCCCTGGTCAGGGAACTAAGATCCCACATGCTGCGGGGCAACTAAGCCCGCACACCATAACTACTGAGCTCACAGGCCTCAACAAGAGAGCCCACGTTCCACAAACTACGGAGTCCACATGCTCTGGACCCCGTGAGCCACAACTACAGAGCCCACACGCCCTGGAGCCTGCACGCCACAACTAGAGAAGAGAAAACCCGCATGCTGCAACTAGAGAGAAGCCCGCACGCCGCAGAGAAAGATCCCACATGCCTCAACAAAGATCCCGCGTGCTGCAACTAAGACCCGACGTGGCCAAAAATATATAAAATAAATAAATCTTTTTTTAAAAAGTGAGTTAATGTGAAAGGTTCCAGGCAGACGGGTCAATTCCCCAGCCCACGGCTTAACCCCTGCATCACCCCAGCTCCCACTCACTTAGTAGCAATGCCATAAAGACCACACAAAAAGAAACGCCACAACAGCAAGAATGGAGAGGAAGACACTCCACGGACAACCGGCATCTCACTGGGTCACTGTACAGAAATTTGGGTTAAAAAGGAAACCTTGGGAAGTTTGGAAACAGAAGGAGTATCTCTAGGAAGAAAAGTGGGATTTGTCAGTGAATCTTTGTCTGTGCATAATTTAACTTCTTTCTTTGCTACCCTGAACCAGAAAAGGAAAAAGTTAAATATAGACTCTTGAGACACTTCCAGACTTGTGCAAATAGACATTAGGAAGATCGTTGAAAGTTGCAGAGAACTACCAAGTATAATTAAAATTTTGTCCATCGATTGCTATTTGCCAGGTACTCTTATAGAAGTTTTATGTGTGACAATTTTATTCACTCTCTAAAGGAAGGTATTATTCGCCAGATCATAGAGATGATGGCCTGCAGAGAGATTAAGTAACTTGCCTAAAGTCACACAGCTGGAAAGAGGCAGAGCCAGGATTGAAACCCAGCTTTGTCTGATATCAGTGCCTGTCTATTCCAATCTATTACTGCTTCCACCAAGGGACTGACCTCTTGACATACATATACACAGGCCTCCTTGGGCAGGTATGTGTCCTGCCTCTGTCCTATTTGTCTTTCATGCGTTCTGTTTATGTGACGCTAAGAAGTACGTGTGTACGGTTTGCTCTGTAATTTCACATGGCTGCCTTGTCTTCCCCCCACTCCCCATCCAGCTGACAGTTCATAAATACTACTTCCCAGGCAGGAATTACAAGCGCAGAATCATCCTCTCGCCTCCCACCCTCTTCAGCAGGTTGGCCAGTGTCACTAACCCTAGACAGAAACTTAAAACACAGTGACAACTCCAGCTCCAGACAAGGAAAGGGGCCCTGCCCCAGCCCCCTCAAGGCTCAAGTGTTTATTACTATCTCGTCAGGAAACCTCACGCCTTCCAGCATTGGGGGGGTGCTTCAAAACTCTGATCAGTGGGGGAAGTGAGGCCACGTTTAACAAACAGCATTGTTTTCTGCCAGCGGCAAATACACTTGGCAAGAATGGAGACTTGGAACACGCGGGTGATGATTTTTAATTGGATGGGCCTTGTTGCTGTAACAAAAACCAATGTGTTTCTGACGTGGCTGCAGATGCACTGCTCCGTCCCGGCCCCGCGACGTGCCTGTGCCTGCGGAGAGGCGCCCCGCGGGCTCTGCGGGCCTGGGGAGCAGATTCCGCGTGGGCTCCCCCTACCGGATCAGATGGGCTTGGGGGGGTACGGATGAGTGCAGGTGGGTGCAGGGCGCGGGGACCAAGGGGCTGCGTGGAGCGGCCAGCCCACACTCTCTGCTTGGAGGGTCTGCTGTTTCATGGACAGAACAGACGCTGCCGAGGGTCTGCCACTTTGAATCAGGGGTGGCAAGCATCCCCCACACACGACAGGGCTGAGCAGGAGGTGACGAGACAGGAGCCTTTCAATGCTTGGATCACTGGCTGGAATCACCATTGTGAGATATTAAAACTAAAACAACCTCCTGGGCGTGGGTGAAAAGCACATCTCTTCTCCCAGCTGGCAGCTGCCTAAGGTCTCTGGGAAGATGGCGCTGTTCGCTGTTTCCCGTTTGTTTCTGTGTTTCTGTGTTTGCTGGGGAGGGTGACTGTCTATGAGCAAAGCAGATGAGACAAGGGTTCTACGGAGCCTTAAATTTTGTTTTCCCTTCAAAATGATGCATTGAGGAAAGAGAAAAGTAGTCGAGTACTCACCCCATGAGGGGACCCTTGACCTAGTTTGAAGGTTTTACTCAAGAAAGACAATGGCGGACTTCCCTGGTGGCGCAGTGGTTAAGAATCCGCCTGCCAACGCAGGGGACACAGGTTCGAGCCCTGGTCCGGGAAGATCCCACATGCCGTGGAGCAACTAAGCCCGTGCGCCACAACTACTGAGCCTGCGCTCTAGAGCCTGCGAGCCACAACTACTGAAGCCCGTGCGCCTAGAGCCCATGTAACGCAACAAGGGAAGCCACCGCAATGAGAAGCCCACTCACCGCAACAAAGAGTAGCCCCTGCTCACCGCCAACTAGAGAAAGCCCGCGAGAAGCAACAAAGAACACAGAAAGAAAGAAAGGAAGGAAGGAAGACAGAAAATGGCATGGCCTCTCTTGGTGTCCGGTTAAGGTAGGCAGAGTGATCCCTCCCGTGTGTGAGCCTGGAGGGGACCCGGGCCTGGAAAGCAGGTCTGGGAGCCTTGTGAGGCCCACTCTCAGGTGCCTGGCCCCAGAGCTGGGACCAGCAGAGGGAAGATCCTGGCCGAGGGCTACAGTCAGAAAATGCCAGACCTCCGTGCTCACAGCTCCAAGTGCTAGGCACCCAGGAGCCCAGTGAGGGAGTAGCCACCACTACACGAGATGTGTCTTCTGAGGACTTTTGGAAGCTGCTTCTAGGTCACAGTACAGCCTTACAGGAAAGAAGAGGAGAAAGTCTCTGTAGCATCTGGGGGGGTCGCTGCACTTCCCGTGAATGGTGTCAAGCGGCCATTCCACTCTTCCTCACTGAAGAAGTCCCCCTTTCACATTTGATAACATCAAAAATAATTCAAAATATTTTATGGCCAGCCCAATTACAGTTTCTAATCTTTGTACCAGGTGGTTGTTTAACACACACACACACACACACACCTGAAGAAGAAATCTCAGACTTTGAACACCCCTAAACCCACCTGAGCCAGGTTCCCTGGAAAATACCCTTGACGTATACATTACAAGCCCGAAAAAGCTTTGCTTGTAGGCTGGGCTGCGTATGCTTCAAAGCCTCTGGTTTCCACAGCCACATATGCTATTCTCTCTTAGGGCATTGCTTTTGTGTAGAAATTTATCGTATTTTTTTCATCAGTCCAGAAGTGAATTATTTTTTTTAAATTGAAGAAAATCCTTTAAGCTGTTTTGGACTTATTCAAGCATGTAAAAAGGGTATTTTCCAGCCGTAGTTCAGATGCTTAGAATGTTTTCAGATAGCCTGAATCATCTGAATTTAAAACTTTGAATTGGGCCTCTTAGCCCAATAGCTAAGCATCTTTAAAAAGATGCCATTTATGGAGAAAAATATGGTCATGAAATAAAAGATACGGGGAGTTAGTGATCCTGCTGCTTACAGTAATAGATTGAAACTCATAAACCTTAGTTTCTATTCTTGGCTCCGGAAAGACTACGTGTTCACTGCATTTGGCACATGGAGACAACAGGGAGAGAGACTCAAGAACTTGGATATGAAGGAAATAAAATCTTCCTGTAAAAGTTAAATTATGAAATCCACACATAAGACCAGAGCAAACATGTGCAAAGCCACCTTCAAGAAACACAACAGTTTACAGGCCGGATGCGGGTCAGCCAGGGTTGCACGGGACAGTCGCAGAAGCAGCTGCGGCAGCTCACGTTCAAGCAAAGGGAAGACTGGAGGGGGAGGCGGCAGGGTACCTCTGGGCCAAGCCCTGGGGCATTCTGCTAGGTAGGAAGCAGTAGAGCGTACATGGCGACTGGGGTTTCAAACCCCTTCTTTGCCATTTACTAGCTATGTAATCTTGAGCCGGTGACTTAACCTCTCTGAACCGTCGTAGCTTTATTTGGGAAAATGTAGATAACTGTACTCTTCCCACTGCGTTGAAGAAGGATAAAACAGTAAATGTATCTAAGTCACTTAGCAGAGGGGTGGTGGGTACTGTTGAGGTGATGGTGGACTTGATTACCACGGTGGGGTAATGGTCGGGGTGATGATGGTGACGGTAGAGCAGTGAGCCTGCCTCAATGCGGAGATGCCAGGATGGGCTGGCAGAGCCTGATGCTGTTAGCACTGCCCACTAGCAAAACACACCAGGAACATATGGGTAGTTGAACAAAGCTGGGTTTCTTGGTACTCGTTGCCATTAGGGAGATGGCTTACCGTGGAGAACCTCGGAGAATCTGAGTGAGGGGGGCTGGGGGGGAATCCACGTTAGGATTTGGGCTTGTGTTAGATGATGTTCGGGGCAGTCGCTCTGGATTGGAAACCAGAACGTTGAGACTGGGTACGACTGGGCATCCCGTTTTACATAAGACTGTAATTGGTAGAGAAATGGCCGTCACATGCCAGGTGGGAGGGAGGAACATGCCGCTGGCGGTTTAAACAGTGTGCTTATCTTTTTGTCTGTGTTCAAACATGAATATGGAGTGGCCTTGTTTTCTCTCCATCCTGGTCACAGAGTGACCTTGTTCGATGTTGGTGTTCAGTGAAATTGTGTTTGTTCAACAAAAGAACACCATGGCCGAGCTGCGAGGGCCAGGCCAGCTCCCAGCTGACAGCTGCCAGGGCCTGCGTGTTTGCTTCTCACCATCCAGCCCCAGAATCCTTGCTCCAGTTCATCGCTCACCAAGTACCTCTTTGATTATAATTGGGTTTCCCACATATGGGACCTGCAGGGGACAACTGTGGCCACATGGACCTGAGTATTCCGGATCCGTGCAGTAATGTTACTGTTAAACCACATGGAATTGCCACTCTTCTAGGTAGAAAGCATTCGAATATTGGTAATTTCACACAGTTGAGCCTAACTATTTCTCACTGTAGTTTAATAAACTGTCACTCTGGAGCCCTTGTCTCCTGTGAGCCCATTTTGAGAGGAAGGACTCTGGGTGTGAACCATCTGGGGTCTCTGATTCTTTAAGGCAGTGAGCTTGACCTTAAAGCACACTCAGAATTATCAAGGTCATATGAGGCTCTGGAAAGAAGACCAGGTTTCCCCCCGTGGCACCTTCTTTAATTTATCGGAGGGAATCTGCCTCCACATGAACTTCCACTGTGTCGGTTGGGCGGCGAACTCACTAACGTGCAGGACGATTGAATCACGACTACACAGGCTTGGGTGCTGCCCACTCTTCAGGGGACGGGGGGGTCAGCGGTGGTGGGCGCTTGCAGGAAACGAGAGAAACATCAAGACACACTACCTGGGCGGGCAGCCGAGAATCAGCATTGAGCTTGAGGTGGCTGCAGTCCAGGAAGGGCGACGTAAGCTGCCGGATGGAAACCACACGCCCGTATCGTAGGTTCCTGTTACACGTCCCCAAGCCCGAATGTGACCTCAGTGAAATTCCAGTGGCAACTGCTGCTTTAATTGATACTTTTACCCGGCAGGAGTCGTGGAGCACGTGAGCAGGTTAACAAATTGAGGTGTACAAAGCCACCTGCGCTTCGAAGGGTTCTGTTATAAGGGCTGAGGCCAAGAGAAGGAAAGCAGGGATGCTGAGTTCTTCCAGTGTTCTGCCAGGCTGGGCTGTCCCCACCAGTTTGAGCACTTCCGGCCAGAATCAGTTATCTCCAGAATGTAGGAGCAGTTGCTAGAAGGCCCAATGGTGAGCACCTACTTTTCTGAGCCCAAGTTTGGGGAAGAGAAGCATATTAGTCTCTGTGGTTGCTGTTACTAATTACCACAACCCTGGTGGCTTAAGACAACAGAAATGTATTCTCTTCTGGTTTGGAGGCCAGAGTCTGGATGGAGTCAAGTTTGGGGGCCGCCGGTGGGGCGGGGCGGAGCGGAATCTGTTCCATGCCTGTCTCCTCACTCTGGAGGCTGCTGGCAACCCTAGATGTTGCTTGGCTTGTAGCCACATCAGGCCACTCTCTGCCTCTGTGGTCACAGGGCCTCCTCCTCCCCTCTGTGCCCTCCTTCTTCTGTCTCAAATCTCCCTCTGCCTCTCTCTTATAAGGACACTTGTTGGGAATTAGGGCCCACGCAGATAATTCAGAATGATCTCATTTCAAGATCCTTAACTGCATCTGCAAAGACCCTTTTTCCAAATAAAGTCATATTCACAGGTTCCAGAGATCAGGGCATGGACATATCTTTTGGGGTCCACCACTCAGCACACTACAGGAGCCTGGGGAGCAGCCTGGGCTAGCTTCCAAGTGCCCTCCTGCCCCGGCCCTTCATTAATGATTGGCCTGATGGATGTCTCTCAGCTGGGCTGGTACTGCATGAACACTGCAGCCTTCTCAATGGCCGGTGTCTTTATCCCCATCCCACCCCGGTACGTGAAATTCCCTCCACTGCAGAATCCACCCCCATAAACACTTGCATGACCACCTTTTGAAACCTGGCTGCCTGGCCTCCTTCCCTCCTGCCCTTTTCCTCCAGCTTTTACCCTAATGGGCCTGATGCAAGGTGCTGGGGATCCGAAGCAGAGGGACCCAGAGCACCCTCAAGGACCCAGAGTCTGTAGACAGACCCCCCCCCCCCTCCTTCCACACCCCGGCGGGTCCCGGGTAGCTCAGCTCACAGGTGGGGAGGCCCCGCAGCATCCCAGGCGCTCTCGCCCATCGTCCTGACACAGATGCGCACTAAGGAGGCTCCTCACCCTCTGCACCGGCTCCTAATTCCTCAGGCAGTGACTAAGCACCTTTCAGTCACAGTTCCAGCCATTAATTTAAGTGCCGGCGCAGCCTGGATGTCCTGTTCTCCTGGAGCACCAAGGCTGTCCGCACAGCCATTGATTTAAGAGACAATATCACTTGCTTCCAAGTTTATGAGGCAATAAACAGCCCCCGCATATTGATGACGGCCGAGGTGTTTGCTCAGCACATTTGCCGCACACGTTGATTACGAGGGCTGCGCTTTAAAGCAAATGAAACTGCAACTATTTTCATTTCCTTTGGTGGGGCCGTGCCCCTCCCCCAAAAGCTGTCTTAATCTATTTGATCCCTGGTCCCTCTTCCCGAAGCACAGGGATGCAGTGTGACCCGCTGAGACCTGAGCTTGGTCGCTGTAAACGCCCCATCCCCACTCCCTTGGGTCTTGGGGAGCCTTGAAGGGCTCACACTGCTGGGAGGGCCTTGGAACGAGGGGGAACGGGGGAGGCTCATTTTTCTGAGGGCCCCACCCATGAGGCCAGCTCTCTGGCCTTGTCTCTCCTCCCTGGAGAAGAGCACGCGCGGTAATAACAGAACCTAGCAAGCCGCCAGCATCCACTCCCCGCGTAGCATGAACACACCAAATAAAATTCCTTTTCATCTTGAGAAGCTGGGACGCTACAAGGCTGGGCTGCTAGTCCATAAAGATGAATCTTCAGAGCATTTACTAGCTGGAATGCCCCGTGAATCCAAACTGGTTTATGTATAAAATATCAGGAAGGTTCGGAGGAGGTGGCGAGGCCGGGTGGGGAGCAGGCAGGAGAGATTGACTGCAAACTTTGTGCCAACTGAGCAGTTCCGTGCATGCCAGACAACGAGAACAACACTTGAAAAATGTATTAGATTATCCAGAACACAACGCTGATTTATGGGCGCAGTAATCCCCATCCTGCCATCCATTTTCATAATAGAGAGAGATTAGGACGATGGTCGAGCTGTGTTGGGATTGCTGGCTCGATCCCCACCCCCAGAGCCCTCAAGTCCACGATGAAACACAGGGTAAAATCCAGAGTTAGCACTTTTCACGGGACACCCTGATGTGGAGGGTTTTGAGATTTGAAGCATTTCTGCATTTGGAATGAAAACTGACCGCATGAGGAATGCGTTTTTTAAAAATCTGATAATACTGATGGTTTAACATCTAACATCACAAAGTGTTTCCTAGTGAGCGGGGGGAGGCAAGTCCCCCAGGAGCTCTCAGGCTGGGTTTAAAATGTGAGGTGCGCGTTGGGAGTGGCCAGGTGACTCACCTCCACAGGCACCTCATGGAGTAGCTTAGCTGCCAGTGGTCCCAGCTGGACGTGACTATGGCCCTGAGCACATGGCATTTGGAGCCATCTGCGTTGGGAAGGACAAGGATGGTGCCTGCCTGGAGAAGATGACATGCACCCTCACCTCTGTCAACGCCTGCCTTTCAGTAGACATTAACCAACACCCAGGATGAGCAAAGCATGGTGCTAGATTCATGGGTGATGCCAAATATGGGGGCCCCCTCTGCTGTCTACCAAGGGCTTTGTGAGACATTTGAGGAAGCAAGTCCAGCATCCTGCCCTCCAGAGCCTTACAATCCCAGCTGAACTGGGGCACAGGAACCAGATGAATGAGCAAATACGGAGCAAGTTCCCAAACCAAGTAGGTAAGGAACTAGCATCTTGTCAAGTCAGGGGTGGGTGAGAGGCACTGAGAACTCCTGGGGCAGGGGGTGAAGTGTGCTCAATGGGACTTTTCTTTCTGTGCAAAGGGCTCCAGGGAAGCACTGGTCGTTGGAAGTTGTCTGGGTGGACCTGGCCCATCCCCAGAGCCTGCTCACCAGTATTTTCTGCCTCTCCGGAAGAACCACGACCCCTTAATCTGTCTTCCAAAACCCCTCTCTTCTAGAGAAATCTCATTCCCACGTTTATTGTTCTGAGAAATAGTTTATCTTTTTATCTTTTCTTCCATCTCTTGCTCATGCCCAAGGCCAAGGCTGTTCAGGGACTCCTGGGCAGCTCTAGAAACTCTCCAGCAAAGTCCACTGTGCCCAAGCAGGGTGGGAGAGCCTGCCTCTCTGCATATCCACTTCATCAGCAGGTGAACCTCTTAGGCCCCTAGAAGGGATGCTCTTGGGGTTGGGGGGATGGTGTTTATTCCACTACCCTGCAAGACTACCAGCTGCCATAGCTGGCTGGTTGAGGGTTGGCTCCTGCCCATGGGCTCACCACGAGTGAGGAACAGGATGCCTGCCCTGGGGATCGACCAACAATATAGGATGATGAGATGAGACGGGCTATGCACCGAAGCTCATGGCACAGACAACAGGCACAGTCACCAGAAGAGCTGGGTGATAACACTGAGACCCAATTGCTAAAAGAGAGCTTGAGGGACGTCTGCCATCACCACCATCAGTACCATCATTATCCCCATATATTCCATCAGTACCATCACCAGCAGCACCTTCACCACCATCACCAACATCACCACTATCACCAACATCACCATATCACCATTTCTTCTTTTTTTTTTTGGCCGTGCTGTGTGGCTTGTGGGGTTGTAGTTCCCCAACCAGGGAGCAAACCCGCACCCTTGGCAGTGAAAGTGCCAAGTCCTAACCACTGGACCGCCAAGGAATTCCCACCATTTATTCTTAAAGGTGCCTGTGGGCCAGGCCTTTGCTAAGGGCTTTACATATATCTAGATCAATCCTCACAACAACCCAGCGACTCAGGGACCACTATGACCCCATTTTTCTAGATGAGGGCACTGAAGATTAAAGAGGTCACCCAAATAATAAGTGTCAGAGCAGCAATTCAAGCCCGTGTGGCCTGACTCCAAAGCCTGAGTCGCCCCATATCAAACTGTCTCCCTTCCCAGGCTAGAGCATCTGGTTGATGCTGGTATCCTGAAGGTCTGACCCGGGGAAATTGAAAAGATGAATCAGTTTAGGTCGTGGGCAAGCTGCAGGTGTAGCAAGAGTGGAGATGTGATAGCTACCTGTGTTCTCTGTATCATTCATTCATTCATTCACCACTGATCTGGGTGGAGAAGGCATGATGAGGTCAAGGCTTTCCCTGGAGGAGCTCCCCTGTGGCCCTTCAGGAGCCTCATATGGCCACGTCACTGCCCTTGCCTAGGAGGAACACGAAGGGCCCAGTGGGTGTGTCACTTCTCTGCTCTGAGAGCCACTGGGGGGCCAGGTGGCAGGAAGGCAGGAAGTCTCAGCATCCTTCACCTGATGCCTCCTTTCTCTTCTCTTCCCACCAACAACCTGAATACACGTTACACACGCTTAAAAAAAAAGAAATACCCACACAAGACAAAGCCCCAATCCATCTTGCCAAAAACATGTTCCCTTAGATTTAAAACCCTGTGTAATTTAAGAGATACGTAATTCATGTGTTTGCATTTAAACTATCAAAGTGCTTTCAATAAAGCTATTTGAAATCTTTGGAGCTTTATGAAACTTTAAAGTTCTTTCTTTGAAATATGGGACTCACACACTGCCAAGGATAGAGACAGTCAAATACCAAAGGCTAGGGGTGGGTTCGAAACTCTAAATCCGTGACATTTCACTTTACAAAACTGAATTTCTCATCTTTAACATCCACTTCCAACTAGGACCGCACGCCCCCGACAAGGACCGCTCACACCTTTGCGCGCCCCTCCGCACCGTCCTGCCAAGCGCCCCCTCGGGACCCCGTCGTCTTTACTCCGCCGGCAGCGCGCGGAGGCGGCGCCCAGGGCTCGACGAACCCCGCATGCGCGGACGCAGGCCACCCCGGAGGGGCGGGGGGCGCGCCTCGCAGGGGGCGCGTTTTCTAACGCCACCAAAGCGCCCGGGAGAGTGCACGAGTGTGCGGAACAGCGGCCGCCGAATTTCACGCCGAGGCTGGTTTATAACGCGGTTTCCTGGGTCGCTCGCCGAGGCGCCGAAAGGTTGGCCCGGGCGGCCTGGAATCTGCGCGTGGGCAGCGGCGCCCCCCCACCCCCCGCCCTGACTCCGGCACAGGTGGTGCCTGGGCTCCCACCAGGCTCCGTGCCCGCCTTCCGCTGCCGCCTCGACCAGGTCCCTACAGGGCTGACCGCTCGGGAGGAGGAAGGGCAGGCGCGGGGGCACCCGTTGTTGACCTTGGCGGGAGGTGCCCGCGGTCCGCCCCGCGCTCCGGAGGCGCGGCTGCGGGGAAGCAGGCCCTGCACCGCTAAGTTTGCGTGATTTAGGGCGGTGGAACCATCCCACGCTTCAGTTTGGGGGCAGCCGTCTGAGTCGTGGGTGGGCCCCAGGGGAGGCGACCTCGCGGGGCCGAGCCCGTGGGCCCGTGGTGTGTTTCCCCCTGCGCCGCCGCCTTGCCCGCAGGCGACTCGGAAGCGCGCCCTGGACCGCGGGCCGCTGCCGCCCTGCGGCGATGGACCGGCCCCAGGCCTGCAAAGGGGCACTGGGATGGGGCCGCGACGTGCATCTGTCGTCCCAACCCCGCCGACCGCAGGGGCAGGGTAAATGCGCTCCGAGGATGTGCCCAGCCCCCTCAGGGACCCCCCGCCCGCATCCCGCCCCCCTGCCCTCTCCCCTCTGGACCCCGCACGCCGCCGAGGCCCCCCACCCTCACCCCCATTCCGCCACAGTGGGAGGAGGCACCAGTGCCTCCCAAGGGCCTCCGCGCTCCTGACGTTCCGCCTTCCGCCTCCCCCTCCTCTCTGGCCCTGGGAAGCCCCCTTCGCTTCCCAGTGCTTATTGTGCCTCTAAACAGGGGCGTTTTACTTCTCTCCCACCTTCTGTCCTGCTCAGGACCGGCCTGTAACCCCCCACCCCCACCCCAGGGAAGCCAGGACTCCAGGTTAGAGACGATCTCAGGAAGCCGTGCGGCCCGCAGTGTGGACTGGGCCGAAGGCAGAGGAGGGCAGCAGCCCAGGGACACATAACCGCCTTTGGCCTCAGTTCTCGGCAGAATCCTATTTGCTTCTGGTAACTGAAGGCGGGGGCGGCGCAGCACCCTCCCCGAAGCTGCCTGTCTGGCTTGGTTCTGTGCATCCCAGCTCTGCTCCTGGACTCCACCCCAAACCATCAGCTAGCAAATTCCAAGTGCCCAGGAATGCTTTTTTCTTTTTAATTGTTCTATTTGAGCGGCGGCTTAAGATTTTAAATGCTGGGCCTTTGGGTTCCCTTCCAGAGCAGTGAAGAAAGCCAAGGTTGATGTGACCAGGTTAAAATTGCCAGGCGAGAGGGGCCTGATCCCTGCCCACCTGGCCTGCTTTTGCGTCCCACACCCACCCTCAACCTGATTTCCCCATCCTGTGTGCTTCCCCCTCCGTCCCAGGCCTGGCCACCAGCAACCTGAGTTACTTCCAGGTCACCACACCCAGGCCTGAGTCCTCACAGAGCCCTCTCTGGGGGGCTCCAGGTGGTCTTCCATGACTGTCTCACTCACAGGGGAACTTCTCCTATCCAAAAGGAAGGAGAGCCTCTCTGCCTCCAGTTTCCCCACTACTTCCAATAGCCTCAACCCCCAATTACTCCAGCGTCAAATACATGTGACCCAGGTTGACACCTTCCCCTCCCTTGCTCTTTTCAACACAAATCCAGTCTGATCCAAACCCTGCCAATTCTCTCCTTGAAGTGTCACTCACGTCCACATGATGTTCAATGAAGGCTGAGTCTCAAAGGCCAGGAGTGAGAGGAGGGGTGTTCCAGACAAGGGAACAGCAGATGTGAAGGCAAGGGGCAGCAAGCGCACCCCAGGCTGGGAGCCGGCCAGCGGTCTGGAGTTCCCTGCTGGACGGCTCACCAGGCCACCTGACCTTTGTCTCAGTGCTTTGGAAGCCAGCATATCCCTTTTAAGTCCCCTGCCCTTCAAAAACCTCCTCTCTTCTCGGTTCTTAAGTCTGCCCAAGAGCCCTTGGCGTCCAGTTCCATTTCCTGTCTCCACCATTTCTTGAGGAGCAAAGAGCTTCTGAAGTGTCCTCCCCAGGGCTGAGGAGGACTTCCTGCGCACACGCCAGAACAAACTCTAGCTCCTCTTGTGCCACACATGCCCGTGTCCCCTTAGCCTTTGAAGGCTGGGATCAGGCCGCTGCCTCTCACAACAGAAGAGGCCCAACCAACCTTTTCCACCTTGACCTCTTCTCAACATCTCCTCAAACGGGCAGGTTTCCCAACCCCTCCACCACCAGCCCCGTGTGACCCCCATCTCTGAACCTTGATTCCTTGGAGATCGTGCTCATGGAGCAACAGGGTGTTACTCACTGTTGCTGAACCAAAGGCGGGATGATCGCCGGCAGAGGAGAGCTCGCTCGCCTGTTTGTGGAGACCATTTGTGTTAGCGTCACGACCAGCAACAGCCCCACCCGGTACATAAACACTGCCCACTACACACGGCAAGGCCTCTTCCTAGAGCCAGCCTGGGGAAAAGGTCTGGTTGGCACTGTACTTTCCCCTAGGCTTGTGTTTGTGGGAAATGACAGCATCTTCCAACGCAAAAGGCCACGTATGACAACTTGAGATCTAAGGATTCCCATGGCCCAGAACTCTTTACCACGTGCCTGTTAATATGCTTCCAGTTAAATACAGAGCTTTTGGTAGCAGCCACCAGCCTTCTGATAAATCACCCAGAAAGGGAGAGGTTTGACCTGGGGCCTTGGGTCCTCCCATCACCAGGGAGATATGCAGTCACCGCTGCATGGAAGTAGAGCCTGTTCTTGACCTGGTCCAAGTGTTTGGAGGGGACAGTCCTGGCTGGGCTCACTCTGCCATCAGTGCCCGCCCCACCTCGCTCACTTTCTTCTTCCCCAGCCTGTGAAGTTCTGCAAGTTCTGTACAGCTTTCTGAGGTTCCCCATGGGAGCTCCTCTCCCAGCCCCAGGGTGGAGGGCCAAATGGTTCAAAGGCTGAAACTCAGACCAGAACTTGCATCCCACCCTTTAGAGGCTGTGTGATGCAGGGCAAGTCCAGACCCTTTGAGCGTGTTTCCTCCGAGAAGGGAGGAATAACAACCCAGCACCTTGCCTACATCATCACACGTTTAGAGGAGATAAGGTCTGTGAAAGTCACGTGTAAATTATAAAGCGCTATACAAATCTGAGATATTAGTGTGGTCCTTCACTTCCTAACAGTCCCCAGGGACTGAACTAGGAGCCCGTAACTTACAGAATAATAAGAATAATGAACCATCATGAAATGCTTACTGCTCTGAGGAACAACACTTCACGTGAAGTACTGAATTCAACCCTCACACGGATCCTGTGGGGAGAGTACTACTGGTGTCTCCACGTACAGGTAAGGAACAGAGAGGCTAACCACTTGCCCCTCATGGAAGCTCTAGGTCACCAGTTGACCAGCACAGACACGGTCACTGTTTGCAGAGTCCATCTTTCCAAGGCTGCATCCTCACACTACACACAGCACGTGTGTCCACATACACACACACCACTTCACTCGCCACTTGGGCCCTGTCGCCCCTCGAGGCCTCACTGGGCCGGGAGGTATTTCCCTGCAAGTATAGAGGCCCATCCTGTTCCAGAGGGTCGTGTTAAGAAGTCCGGCTCCACGGCCTGGTAGCAAGGCCTGGTCCCAGATGGCTGAGGGGACACGTGGATGGATGAGAGGTCTCTCGGTCGGTCAGGCAGCCTGGCCTCTGAGGCATCTTTTGCCCCTGAACAAAATCGTCACCAGGGAGTCACTGCCCTCCCCACGCCCCCTTCTCACCCCGGCCTCGGAGTACAGACTCTTGGGGCCTCCGCTGGGTTTCCAGGGCACCCCTGAGCTCACTGCCCTCAAAGGGTGGAGGTGAGGGTCACGGCAGATGCCGCATCTACTCCCCGCCCTCAATCCAGGGGTGGGGCCACAGTGCTCAGCCACATGGCCACTCTCCTCACCCCCGTCTCCCCACCATCCCCTAGCCGCCCCCAGGTTCCTATACCTGGACGCCACCGTGGGTGGTCCAGGCCCCTCTAGTCAGCGCTCCTCTCCGTTTGGAGGGAGCCCGCTGCTTCCCAGCTCCAGCCCCGCCCTCCCAGGCAGAGGCCACAGACCGAAGGCCAAGGGCATTCTCCTCACTCAGAGGACATCCAGTTCTCAGAAGCCTTCCAAGGCGCACAGAAAACTCTCTGACCAAAAGGCAGCCCCGTGAGGCGCGCCGCTGTGTAGGGGGTGATATTTTTAAAGCAAAACTCCCCTGACACCTCATGCAGGTGTTAAATCGGAGACATCTCAGGGAAGAGGATGGGCTAGGTTAGTAACGACCACGCGAGCACAGTGCACTTTTCGATATGAATTAATTTTTGTAGCGGATTCTGGCCGCTGAATGTCTTCGTTTAAAACATACATATACATGTATTCTGTTCAGTGTTTTAATTAGGCCCAAAGGAATATACTTTCAAACTTTGGTACACTTCATTTGTTATATTAATGAAAAGCCACTTTAAATCAAGCTTCATGTTGATATTTCATTATGTATGCTGTTCTCACACATCTCTAAAAGAGATTTATGTTACAGGTAGTAACCACAAATACTGGCAGCAGACATGCTGTTAATTTCAAATGTAAAGTTTTCTTTTGAGGTGCAGCAAAAATAAAAGGTTGCGCTCTCCTCCCGTGTGGCTCACTTCCCTAGGAAGTGGCTGCACCTCGACTGGCAACCAGAGGCCAGCAGTGCCCCCAGCCCTCACCCCCTCCGGAGGCCCAGCCCATATTCAGGCACCTGATGTTCACACCAGGATTCACAGGGCTGAAGACAGAATTCAGTGCAGGGTCAGAGCCCAAACAGAGGGGATGGGCAGCTGACGCTGCCTTCCAGGCGTCAGCAACGGGGCAGGAAAGGATTTGGGGACCTCTGGGACCTGCCCTGATTGTGGCTCAGGCCATCTGCACACACGAGCACACACTCACGCTCAGCAATGGTGATATTGTGCATGACGCCTCCCCCAACAACCTGGGCGACCTTGAAGGTGGCGCTGGCTTTGCCCTTGGCTTTTGCTGAATGTTTCCAGGTTCCAGGCGCTGTGCTAAGCATGTTAGCCACATGCCATCGCGTTGAACCCACGCCACCTCCCTGTGACGTAGACAGCACCGCCCCAGCCCCAAGTGGCAGAGGAGAAAACCGAGCCTCACAGGGCCAATGGGTCATGGAGTTAAGCTCTGGGGCCAGCCCCGGGGCCCCTGACCACCGTGTCCCACCGAGAGCAGGCTCTGCCTGAGACAGAGACCTCCAGTCCCTACTGTTGGTGGGATTTTGTGACATAAACCTGGCTTAGCAGCTGAAGAAGAAGGCTTCTGCTGTGGCCTTCAATCATGGTTGCATGCGAGGAGGGTCAGCACTGTCCACTGACATTGAACCTTCAGAGGTTAAGCTACATTGTAGACACGTGTCCCTGCACTAAATCTTACCTCAGTGCTCACAAGCAGTTTGTTCAATCATCTCTCCCCGCCTCAGCAGGCTGAAAGTAACCTGCACAGAAAAATGAAGCAGGAAGATGACTTTTCTGGACTGCTTGGAATCCTTGGGCATGTGATTTAACTCTGACTGCCTTTCCTTCTCTTTTAGCTGAGGGAGGTGATAATTGGGACGACTATGGTATAAACAGCAGTCAGGCCACGCTTTTCTTGTGACCTTCAATGCCTTACAAACTGACTGACATTATTTCCTGGACCCTCACGATGACCCTCTGCGTCAAGGTGTTATCCTTATTCCTGTTTTACAGATGAGCAGTTCTCGGAGAGGTCAAGTGACAAGCCCCAAGTCACACACCAGATGTGGGCTGTCAGGGGAGTACAAAGGGGCCAGCAGAAGCCCCGTGTCTCTGCTGACTGACACCTGTGATTTATAACTTCCCTAGTGTCACTGGTGGCGGGGGCGGGGGAGTGTCCTGGTTGACTTTTTAATGTCTTATGATGGAAAAAGGGATTTCAGACAATATTCTGCAGCTTAATTTTTTAAGAGAACTTTTAAAGGTAAGGCAAATATATTATGCCTGGCTGGATGGTATTCAGTACCATATGCACTAAAATGGCCTCTTTATAGAAAGTTAAGTATGGCAGTTAGGTGACTGAAAGAGTATTCCACACAATGTTTGGAATTCATATTTGACTGACTTTAAAAATCGTAATTATTAATAACTCATGATATAATTTGTTGAGTACCTTACTCAATGTGGCCCGGTCGATCATGTCATCAAGTCGTACACACCTGCCTACCAGCCCCTCCATCCAGTCACACGGGCCTGTTGACAGAGGATCATGTCAAACTCTTTCCCACCTCAGGGCCTTTGCATTTGCTATTCCATCTGCCTGGAATGCTCACCCCTGGGCTTTGCAAATAGAGGCTCCTTCCCAGGCTGCCAGACTCCTGGAGCCCATCTCTCACCATCCAGTTGGCCCCTTGGGATGCTCTCACAGAACACTGGCTTTTTCTTCCCAGTTATCCACCAGAATCCTGGAATTACGTTACTTCTGTATTTACTTATTTGTTTTCTTTCCATCTCACTCAGGGTTGTCAGATAAAATACGGGATGTCCAGTTAAATTTGAATTTCAGATAAGCAACAAATATTGAATTTTACACTAAAGAGAAATTCATCATTTGTCTGAAACTCACATCTAACTGACCATTTTGTATATTTATTGCTAAATGTGGTGACCCTATTCCCACCAGCCCAAAGGCTACAAGAAGACAGAGACTGTATGATCCAAGAATGTACTCCCAGGACCTGCATCACAGTAGGTGCTTCGGAATTGTTCACTGAACACACCTAACAAGTGGCTGCTTGGGGATTCCAATCCGACTAAGCCGCCACCGCAGCCCATGCCCTTCCTGATGGTGCACAGAGCAGCCTCGCCCTCCAGTCAGGTCATCACACCCGCATCCCCTGCACAGCGTAGCCACATCCCTGGCCATCCTTAATCCCCAATCCCCACTGTCAAGAGACCAGGGTCCAGAGCAGATCAGGAAAGGTTCTAGTAAACCATCTTAGGGATACTTAAAACTGGGCAGAAAACAAGAGAAGAGGAGGGAAAGGAATTTTAGAAGATGAAACTAGACCATCGATGTATGTGGGTCATTTGGGGGAAGAGGCAGCTGCCAGTGAGATGGGGGGTGTGTGCAGGCAGGGAGGTGACAAGAGGCCCGGGTCTGACCTCATAGGAACTGCGCATCCATTAGAGGTGCCCTTCGCCGTGGAGACCAGACAAATGGGCAGTAGGCCCAGGGAGGCAGGAAAAAAGGTTGTAGGGATGGATTTTCAACGAGAGCCAGAGAGTTGAATACGTGTAAAGTTCCCGAACGAAGACTCAGGGGCTGCAGATAACTGGCCACGTACCCAAAGCAGAGGCGCATGGGGGAAGGGGGGGTTGCATACCAGGAGGCCAGCAGCTGTGAAGCTGAAGGGTAGGTGGAGTTAAGGGAAGGAGGACAAGGAGGAGATCCTTGTCAGGTGGCGTCTGAGCGACATCTTCCGGACAGTGGCATCTCCTGGCCCAGCGGCCTGGGGGGCTCCAGCTCTGAAGGGCATGGCGGCAGCACCCTCCTGGTGGTGACGTGGGGCAAACGCGGTACCATGTAACTGCTCTTGCAGTGGCCCTGGATGAAAAAGCAGCTACAGATAAAAACAGCGAACGAGTGAGCATTCCCTGGTGCAGACCTCTGACCCATTTGCCCTAAGACTTTTGTCTGGACCCCCCAAGGCTTTGCAGGTTCCTGAGGGGGATGATGCTCTCTCAGGCCCATGGCCTCTCCAGCCTCGCTCGTGGCCCCTGGCCAGCTCTTGCCCTGTGGTCTCTGACTGGTGAACTGCTTCCCACACGCTTGGGGCTGCTCCCCACTTGTCCCACGGTGCCCTCTGGGCTTGACTATGTCACCTCCTCAGAGGAGCCCTCTCTGATACACCGACATGGGAACCTCCTGTTCATCCTCTTGTGTCACCTCAGTATCTTCCCTTTACAGTATGGGCTCCCATGTGTGATTGTTTTTTCACTCACCTCCCTGTTCATTGTCTCCCCCACTTTGCTGAGCAGCCCTGAGGGCAGAGTATCTAAGTTGCTTTGTTCACACTATGAACACAGCTCCTGGTTCACACCAGACATCTTTCATCTGTCTGTCTGTCTATCATCTATCGTATTCCAGGCATATATGTATGTAATATGCAATATATAATACATATATCATAAATACATAAGTAATAAATGACTGACTCTCCTTCCTTGGACTCCCAGATCACTTTGCCTGTTAGTCTCTGATTTTGTCATGATTATCATTATTTGACCAACTGCCCTATTTCTCATTGAACACACTCCCGCTAGACCAGGAGCTGATCTCCACTCTCTGTCACCGCCCAGGGCTGCCCTGGCAGGTGCACAGTCCTGCCCTGTCCACCTGACCTCGACACTGGGCCCCCCTGGGTTTTTCCTGGTTCTGATTCCCAGGCAACAGGAGGAGAGAGTGACTGTTTACTGAGCTCTTGCCATTCCAGGCACTGAGCAAAGGACCCACAAACATCACCCCATTTAATCTGAGACCCATATGAGAGTTCCCATTCACAAACAAGCACACTGGAGGTGTGTTTAAACACTGGAAGTTTAATTTGCTCAAGGTCTTTCTGACTCCAACACCCGCCCCCTGCAATTTATCCACGTGGAACTGGAAAACTGGGTTTTCTTAAATTTAAAGAATTATTTAAAAGGGCTTAAAAAAAGGGGGGGGGGCTTTCTCTGAGCCATCACAAGAATCCCAGGTGTTAACAGTTCTGAACCTTGACAGTGATATGTGTTTGTAAAAGTACCCGTCACTCTCTTCCCTGGAGCCCCGAGCTCTCCCTGCTCCCCCAGCCCCGGCCTGCAGCTCTCTTCCCACACTCTGAATTTGGGGAGCTGCCTCTTGGTGTCTGGAAGGGGCATTTTGTCTGCTATGACCCTGAGCCTGAGCTGAGGCATCCCACCCCAGGTCCTGCATTAAGGAGGCTTGTCTGGGAACCGAGGCCGCAGGGCAGTGGCCACCAGCCAGCGGCGGCCAGCCCTAAGCAGACTTGCACTTGTGAGCCCTGACTCGCATACTTACAAAGGTGCTCGATCCCCACGTCTTCCGCTGAAGGCAGCCTAAAGCTAATGGATGTCTGCCAGTCCACTCCACTTCTGGGCATGCAGGAGGATGGACAGCAGTGCAGGACTACCTAGATTCTTCTCTTTCACCAGCAGCGCTCCCTCCTCGACCCAGCTGCAGCCTTGACTTCACCTGTCACAACAAAACAGCTGTTTTAGGTCCTTGGGAAACCAGCCTGGGAGAGCCAGCGAGAGACCCCAGGCCCGAGAGGTTGCCTGAGTCTGCCTAGAGAAGCATGCATGTGCACACGCGTGTGCGAGGGGGCGGGGAGAGTATGCCAGGCAGGTCAGTGGTAAATTCCCGGACCATGTTTTCCTGCTGGCCCGGGAGTGCAGACTGAAGAGCAGGGCACTCAATTCTGCTCCCATGCCCCCGGGGACCCCCTACTTCAGGGGGCTGTAGCTCCAGGCCCAGAGAGCCACAAAAGGCCAGTGGGAGAACATTCTTCCTGAAGAAAGCCCAGTCCATGTACGGGAGTGGGGCCTCTGCGGGCCAGCTTTCCGGGCCCGACAAGGCCTGACAGGACCTGGCAGGCAGTGTAATGAGGTTCCACCCAGAGCCGCCTGAAGCTGATGACACACTGGCCCTGGGGACGTGACTTCAGTGGGCAGCTGCCTCAGTGTCCACTGTAGGCAACATGTGAAAGGAAAAGAGAGAGAGAGGAGTGGCCTTGCTCCCTGAGCGATATTCACATTTGTGTCGAAAAGTACAGATTAAAAGAACCAAGTAAAAACTGGTAGCCCTGGGGCTTCCCTGGTGGCGCAGTGGTTGGGAGTCCGCCTGCCGATGCAGGGGACACGGGTTCGTGCCCCGGTCCGGGAAGATCCCACGTGCCGCGGAGCGGCTGGGCCCGTGGGCCATGGCCGCTGGGCCTGCGCGTCCGGAGCCTGTGCTCCGCAACGGGGGAGGCCACGGCAGTGAGAGGCCCGCGTACCACAAAACAAAACAAAACTGGTAGCCCGACCTCCTAGTGATGGAAATTGTTAATATATTGCAGAATATGCTTCCAGATCGTGTTCTCTGAGTGTGCACGTGAGCACATATGAAAGGGCTTTCATTCTTCTGGAATCTACTTTTCTTATTTAAAAATAAATTCTTCCATGTCACAAAATTTACATCTACATCTAAGTCCCTTGCATGGATATATCATCATTTCCTCAACCAGTAAGTGGGGGAGGTTGGCCCCCATTAGGCATTTCTGCACAAGTTAGAACTGCCCACTCCCAGCTGGTGTGAAAGGCAGAGACCTCAGCCTGGTCCTTTCCTCAGGGAGGGACTGGCTCCCACTCACACCTGTGGGTCTGATTAGCCACCTGACTTGATTATTCAACTGTGAAACTCAACCCAGGCAGACATTTGAAATTCAAGTTTTCCTGGAGCTATGCTAATAGGTTTAGAGACCTGGGCAGGCTGCTGATGAGGGGAGGGTGACAGCAGAGAGGAAGATTTGCGCTCTTTGAAATAACCTTGGGGTCAAGAGGTCATTTGGTCCAAGTGATCCTTTTTGCAGATAAGGAGACTGAAGTCAGAAACAATTTTATAAAAGATTAATAATCTTGTGGAGAAATTGACAAAGGATACAAATTGAAATTTTCCAAAAGACAAAATATAAGTGAGTTGAGAACATATTTTAAAATATTCAATCTTGTTGACAAAGAAATGAAAACAAAACAATAAAAGGTCTTTTTTGTCTATCAAATTTTGGGGGGAAAAAGATAGTGCTGGCTGGGTTCAAGGAACTGGACCCTTTGTACACGTCCATTGGGATTTTCAAAGATGTGATTTCCCCGGAGCGTACCTTGGTGATGTGTCCAAATAGCTTTAAATAGCATTATCCCACTTGATACATTGTTTTTACAGGAATTTATTCTAGGAATTTATCTTAATTAATTAGAGATAGTCAAAAAGATTTATCTTCTAGGATGTTCACTGCAGCATTTTTTATGGTGGTGAAAATTTGGAAAAAGACATAAATGTCCAACAACAGGGGACTGGTGAAATAAATGGAGCCCTAGGCAGCCACTAAGATTCAAATTTTAGAAAAATTACTGACATGAAAAGGCTCATGGTGTAATAAATTTTAAAATTTGCTTATAAAATTCAACACTTTATTCAAGTAGATATTTCTGAGTGCCAGAATTGGAGGTAATTTTTATTTAAAAATTTTATCTCTATGCTCCCATACTTTCAAATTTTCTACAATGGACACATTCTTTAACCTCTTACTTTAAGAAAAGGGCACGGAAGGAAGACTGGATTGTGGAAGGGAGGCTGCAGGGAGTGACGGAAATCAGTATTTGTGAGGTTATGTGCTAACGCTGCTGCGCCCCATTACCAGTAGCTGCGGGGTCAGGGGCTCAGTCAAGGCTGTCCTTCACGCCCGGAGCCCCACCGTGCCCAGCATCCACACAGTGGCTCTGGGTCCTGCACCCAGGAGTTCAGCCTGTCGGCAGACACTGCAGAATAAGACAACGGTGTTCAAGGTCAAGGGCAGCCTGCAGGCCTGTTTGTACCTGGTTCAAGTGATGAATAGACCCTAACTGGATTTTCGTTCATTCGGGTGGTTTCTGGTACCTGGTGCCTCTTCCTTGTTTCCACACCTTCTTGTTCCTGGGACTATCTAGAGTTTCACTTTTCCAACATCCCAATTCCCTGCCCCAGATTCAGACGAGGGAGAACCGGGTGGGAAGTACTTTCCACTTGGTTTCCTCCTCCCCCTGCTGGGTAAGACTCGCCCTCCCTTCCTGACACCAAAGGGCCAGCTCCCAGTTCCCAGGGCCTCCCCACGAGTCTAGGTGGAAAAACCGGGCAGGAGCCCTGAGCCGGGAGCAAGGGCGGAGGATGGGCTCATGGGGCACTGGATGGGGACATGGGGCAAAGGCGGCAGCACAGAGGACCCGGGAGCCCTGCGATGGCGTTACACAGCCCCAGGCCAACCGGGGCCACCTCTCTCCGAGCGGTAGGGCAGGTGGCACCGGTCCGAGGACAGGCGCAGACCAGGCGCGTTTGAGGTAAAGAAGCGGCAGGGGTTGGCGCTTCCACATGACTCCAAGTGGTGCGGACCCCCAGCAGGTGGAGGAAGACCACACCGAGAAGACTTAGAGAAGGAGCATTCAGGGACCAAATTCTTCCTAAATGTAGACCACGTTAAAAACAGGAGGCGAGAAACCCGTCTGCCCTATGAGAAGCATGTTCCTCAAAGGAACTCCTCCCGGTTAGTCCAGCGGGGACAAAACCTGTGCCACCGCCCGCTGGAGCTGCACGCGCTCCCTGCCAGGCGCCGCCAGGCCCTGAAGTTCACAGTGAGGGAACTGTCCCCGCCCTGGCCCCCCTTCCGGATACGGTCACTGACACAAACGCACACCTGGACTACGTGGCGAAGCCTGAGGGGTGCTGTCAGAGAGAAAGGGCAGCGGGAAGGGGAGGAAAGCCGCCTGGGAGGAAGAGGCAGCCTGTCCGCCCCCGAGGGGAGCCACCGCCTCCCCGGCTTTTGCCCACGTCTAGCGGCGTCCACGTGAAGCCACCTGAGGGCTCAGTTGCTAACCAAGTTCCAGCAGAGGGCCCTTGACTGCCCTCTGGAAGGCTGATTCGTCCCCGGATGGGAGCGTCTGCGGGGCCTGCGGGACAGAGGCGCCGGCAGCGCACACAGGGCGGCCGGCACGGGGCTGCCTTCCGCCGGCTCTCTGAAAGTCGCTCTGCGTTTGATTGACAAGTGCTGTATGTCCCAGTGCGCAGGGCTCTGGCCTCTCCTCTGGGCTCTCTCTTTTCCGCATCTTTTACAAACAGGTTCCTGTTTGCTTTGATTTCATACATGAGACTTTATCAGTCCCTGTTCTGCAGTGGGAGGAAGTGCACGAGTCCTAACCCTTGGACGGCACAAGGGCTGAAGGCCAGCGCCACCCGCCCCCTCACTCACCCAGCCCAGCTCCCACGGAGGCCCCCGCCCCCCAAAAGGGCTGCTCCCCTTGGGCGGCGGGGGTGAGAGGCCTTGCGAACGCTGTGATGGGGCCTGGAAATCCCAAGGCCTCCCCAGACTCAGCCAGCTGCAGGCCCCGATGGGACGCTGCTTTGGCCTTTAACTTGAATAGCCAACCCCCCCGGGTGGCCGCTGAGCAGCGGGCCCCCTCCCGGGACGCCCGTGGGAGGGCCTTTCCCCGCCTCCCCCACCCTTGCGGCTGGGATCGCTGCCCTTGCTTCCTCGTCCCTCACAGCCACCACTGACTGCACCCTCGGCACCTCCGTCCCCGTCCTCACCTGCTGGCCTTCTCTTCTCCAGGCAATTCTGGAAACTTCTAATTGCTCCGATGAGTCTTAGAGGCACGTTGAACATCCTGGCTCTCATTTCCTCACTTAGTCTGCGGGCTGGGAAGGCTCGGCTGGAGGCCCAGCTTGCTCCCGAGGGTAACTGCAGGGGCAGGATGATTAGAAGCCGTCAAAGCTGCCAGGGAACGCAAGTGACGGCCGTCGCCGCGCTCTAACGACTGCCTGCTTGCTTCACTTTGTCAAGAACACCCTCATCCGCACGACACTCGACACCTGTCTGTCCCCACGAGTCCTCTGGACCACGTCTTCACCCGCTGTCAGAATTCTACTCTTCAGGATTCTCTGAGTCTTCCCCAAATAACTTGCTTTCTCCCCCTTATTAGGGGGCCCCATTTGTTCTGTCATCCACGCACCCTGCACCCACTTCGAGTCCTGAGCCCCATCCAGGAGCGCCCGAGAGCCCCCATTACCACCCACGCCGCCCTCCCAGTGAAGCACCCGCGCCCACAGAAGCCTCGTTAACCCGAGGAGCTGCCTGACGCGTCGGCAGAGAAAGAATTCCTTCTGGCCACACTTCACCTGGAGCACAGTGTGTCCCTCCCCATCCGCCGAACCGCGAGAGCCCCGTGGGCAGAGAGCCACACGGAGGGGCACACAGCTTTCACGGTCCACTCTGCCACAACGCAGCCCGTCCCCTTGCCAGTGTCCCTCCACTGCCTTGGCACGATTCTGGCAGCAAGGTCTGAGTGGGCACTGGTCCAGGGGCATGGCTGGTGTGTTCTCAGCTGCCACCCTCCTGTGGTCTCTGCCCTTTTGCTGAGCCTGGTTTTCTTTCTGTTGATTCTGTGAGCCACCTGATATCCTTCTAATAAATCGCATCTCTGCTTGAATTAGCCCACGTCGGTTTCTGCCACTGGCAACCAAGGGCCCTGGCTGGGCCCACAGCTCCCTCCCAGGGCTGCTGGAAGCATCGATGGCCTGGTGGGGGAAGCCGGAACGGTGGCAAGAGTACACAAGGGTTAGGTGTCCCATCTCTACCCTCTCCAGTGTTGGGGCAGACTTTCCAGTTCCAGGTTCATTACTGAGGTTTTCCTGCTACTGGTATTATTAACATTTCTGGTGCCTTTGGGTTATTGCAGACTCACGAGTCATGGAATACTGATGAGACTCTGTTTACTGCACAGAGTTGCACCCATCACCTCCCTCCACGTGCAGTGAGTGCTATTCAGAGGGGTCTCCTTGGGAAGGCTTGGAGCTGTTCATTACCTGTGGTCACTCAGACCATCCCTCTCAAAAGAAACCTCGTTGCATCATCAACGCCCTCCACCATGTCCTCCCCTGGTGACACGTCTGCATTTGTGCCCTCCCGTCTCTGAGCAGGGCCTGGCCATAGTGGCTACCACATCCTCGGGCTGGGCCCAGAGATTGGTCCTTCTCGAGAAGACAGATCCTCCTCACTTCCAGGCACTGGAAGGAGGGCTCTTTGTTCTGGGGAAAGCCAGGGAAACCCCAGCTTACCAATGGCCACAGGACACCTTTTAAGAAAGAGGAAATGTTGCTTTTTTTCCTCTGTAACAGTAAACTCAATAAACGAACAATAAGCTCATGAGAAAACATACAGCTATGAACTGGGGTCATCCCACTCTCTTAACTATACTCCTTTTGCAGGATTTCCTTGGAGGACCTTCCTGTTTCCTCTGAGAGCTTACCTTTGATCCCCAGGGACCAGGCCTTGTGTGGAATGACTCTCAGCTCCCGCCCCTGGGACTCAGGTCTGGAGACAGGTGCCAGTGTGGTGCTGGGCGGCCGTGGGCAAACTCAGGATCCGGCGTTCACTGAGGGGAGGATGAGAAAGCGGGGCCCCGGGGGCTCAGGAGAGGCCTGGGCGAGCTGGAGGAAAGCCAGGACCACTTAGGTTTCCTATTACTAAACACCTCTAATGGACCGAGGTCATTTGTGAGGGAGGACCGTTGGGGGGCCACTGTGAGGGAGGAGTGAGGGCTGGTGCCCTGCGCTGGCTGGGGGCTCCAAACACCAAGCCTGGCCCTGGAGTGTGAGCATGTGTGGTGAAGCGAAGGTCAAGAGCCGTGAGGACAGAAAGCCGGGCCGGCTTTCAGGCTCACCACCTAGTGACACAGGAGGCAACCTCGAGCCCGGGGAGGGTTCAGAGGCCCAGCGCCCGCAGTGACTCAGGGCGCTGCGGACTGACTAAGGGGGAGGCACCTGGGGGTGAAACGGATATTTTCATTACCTTTGAATATTTAAAAGTATGGCATATACACACACATTGTACCAACATCAAGTTCCTGGTTTTGATACTGAATATGTTTATCTAAGATGTAACCACTGGGGAAACTGGGGAAGGGTACAGGGGACCTCTCTGTACTGTTTGTGCAACTTCCTGTAAATCTGTAATTACTGAGAAACAGAAAGTCATTTAAAAAGATATGGGATAAAACTTTTCTTAACAAAAACCTGGCCATGTCAGGTCACAGAAGTTAGCTCCCACAAATTCCAAAAGGGAAAAATAAGAGCCGGGACATAATTTTCTACCTGAGGCTGTTGGAGTGGAACCACTAGTTTCCCAGGAACTGGCCAGGGCTGGGCATGGGGGCCGATGGAAAGGCTCTAGGAAACGTTGGTGGAGAGCCCCGAGTTGGCATCCATCCCCAGGGCCAATCTGCAAGGGACACTATGATTAGTAAAACGGGGATATTTCTATAAGGGCCTCTCATGGAGGCGGCGGCAGCAGTTAGAGAAAGGTTGCAGCACCCCGGCCAATACACACAGACACACGTGCAGACACACCCAGGCACCCAGACACACATTACCACACTGCCCAGCCACCTCTATGGCTGTACCCCCTACCCCTCACCCTAGTGTAGGGTGTCAGGACAAGCCCTGAATTTACTGGCAAAAGCCCAATGTCCACGAACGGCCTCCAGAAGCACCCTGAGTGCCGCACTTCGGAGCATAGCAGACTTTTATGGCTGTGTTCTTTCCAACATGGCTTCAACCCTCTCCTTTGTGGATCACGGAGCCTCCAGTGAAACAAAATTCAATTACAGAAAACATAAAGTTTCCTCTTTACTCCTTTGTGTGAGACTGAAATCTTTTAACACAGTTTCTAACAAAATCCACCTCAAATCCAATAAATTATGGAGAAAAATAGTTGAACTTATAAAAAGATTCAGAAACCTACAATAAGGGGGCTTATGTGAACAAGCATTTTCCTGTGAAATTGATCTTCTCCCAGAAAGAAGAAAACTTTATATTCTCAAAGACACTAGGGAGGGGTTTTCCCTGGTGGCGCAGTGGTTGAGAGTCCGCCTGCCGATGCAGGCAGGGGACGTGGGATCGTGCCCCGGTCTGGGAAGATCCCACATGCCGTGGAGCGGCTAGGCCCGTGACCCATGGCCGCTGAGCCTGCACGTCCGGAGCCTGTGCTCCGCAACGAGAGAGGCCACAACAGTGAGAGGCCCGCGTACCGCAAAAAAAAAAAGACACTAGGGAGGAAATTTCATCTATGAAAAGAGAACCATCTGAAATGTTTAAAATACTGTTTCTAGAAGTAAAACATTACTCATTGTTTCTTAGCTCCACAGAAGCAGTGAACAGTGTACTGGATGTTACAGAAAGCCAAACTAATACCTCGAGAAATTCTCTGAGCCCTTAGAAGAAAATATAAAGAGGTGAAAACGACGAATAACAAGGATGATAAAAAGGAAGATCACAGAGTATCTGTTGGGGAGATCGCACAACAGGTTTTCCAGAAGGAAATAACGGAGTAGAGAAGAAGAAATAATAGAAGAAAAATGCTCCGATATAGAAATTTACATAAGCCATAGTCCCCGACAGTAATGCAAGAAAACGAAAGATCACTAGCAAAGAGAAGAACAGGAGGGTAAAAATGAAACCACTTTCAACCGAAAAGAGAGCTCCCCTCGCCCCAGAGCATCCGCGGTGGAGGGAGGAAAAGAAACAATCCTCACCACACAGCCGTCAGGGCTGAAGGAATATTCCCGCGAGAAAATGGATAACTTGAATGTGTCCTACAAAATCAAACAGAAATAAAGGTAAATATTCCAACGAAAAGGTAGGAAAATAACAAAACAACCCAGAGGGAAGAAGGGACGAGAAGCTGAGATTCACAGCGGAGCGAGCAGCCCGGGAAGGAGGGCAGGATGGCGCCCACGCGGTAAGGCAGTGGCGGGGGCTGCAGGTCCCGAGGCCGGAGGAGCAGGAGGCGAGCAGCCCGGGTAAGGGGAGGCCCTCGCGGGCTGGGAGGAGACCCGCGGGGAGAGACGCGAAGGGCGGCCCCATCTCCTGCCGTCGCGGGGCTTCCGGCGCGGAAGTGAACGCTCGCTGGGCCGAGCCGGCGGCGCGGGGCTCTCCCGGGGCCCTGGCGGGGGACGCCAGGCAGCGCACCGGGCCGGGCCCGCTGAGCAGCGTCCTCAGGCCGTTCTGGGGCGCCCTCCCCAGGTGGCTGCGCCGCACGCGGAGGAAGCAGGGGCTGTAAGCCTAGGCGCTCACCTCGGAATGTTCCGGTGACTTCGAAAGGCTGGTCCTGAGGCGCTGGTGGCCGGGGCTGGGGACTTGGCGAGGACCAGGGCCGGCAGGAGAAGGCGAGCCGTGATGGGGGAGCGCCGTGTGGCGCCTCCTCGCTTGCCTCGGACCCCGGCCGTCGTCGCGGCAGCCTGAGGGCACTCCTGGACCCCAGGACGCAGGCCACTGTGGATCCGGCTTAAGTGGCCCAGCTTCTAGATCTATCCCCTGACTCAAGACCGATGTGCCAGAGCCTGCGGAGTCCGGTTTCCACCACCGCTGGGCCGGAGACCGTGCGGAGCGGGCGGCGCTCCGGAGCGCGTGCGGCCCCCACGTGGGCTCCACTACGCGGCACGCAGACGTCAGAGGCCACCTCCCACGGCGAGAACACTGCTGATTGGCCAGTTGGTTTCCTTGATCTGAGCATTTGCGCAGAGAGGAGTAGAATTATTTCTGCCTGCTCACCACGAGGCCCGACTGCTGGTCAGGCAGGACTTCCCTGGTCGACAGTGACGAGCTGTGCCCTCACCAGTCTTCTGAGGAGCATCTTAAACGGGGGCCTGGGCCCAGCCTCGGGAGGCTGGGGGAGGTCTGAAGGGGTGCAGCACATCCCCCTGCTGGACGGCGAAACACCCTCCCCATGCCCATGACCTTCCCCTCGCCGGAGCGCGTGGACACAGAGCATCTCCTATTGGCGGGTGGTCTGCAGCCGGGACTCTGCCCTTGGCTCTCACACCGCCCTCCTGATGTCCTCCACCTCGGGATTCTGCTTCTCCCGGGCTTCTCCTCTTCCTCCCCAGTTTCTCCCTTCAACGCTCTCGTTCTGAATCCTGAGCCCGGCCCTCACGTCTTCCCAGTCAGCACACTCTCCCCTTCTATGCAGATGACACCCACACACCTTCACTCCAGCCTCTACTCAGGCGCTGGCTTCCAGACCTCATGTGCAACTGCCCACTAACTAGCCACCCTAGCATGTTCCATAAGCACCACAAACTCAAGAAGCCCCTGCATTAGTTTCCTGGAGCTGCTCTCACCCAGCCCTCAGCATTCCTTGCTGGAATACTGCAAAACCCCTCATGGTTTTCACCCACCGGTCTCAGATTCTAAGCTGAGGCTCTCATTACACTGTTCCCGAGTTTTAAGTCTTTCCGCAGCCCATTAAGGCCAGCTTTCTCAGGGGGATGCAGGGCTCTCGTGGTCCTGTACTCGCTTGCCTCTCCAGTCTCATCCGCGGCACTCCCACCCCTCCTCTCTCTCAGGTCTCTTCAAAACCTGCAGTTGAACAATATTGGATTTCTTTTAGGTCCCAGAATGCCCAGGGATCTTTCATGACTCTTTCCTATATGATGAGCCCTCTGCCTGGAAAAGAACACCTTTTCTTAGCCCTGCTCCAACTCAGGCATTTTCCTACAGGAAGCCGCCTCAGGTTGCTGGCTCCAAGCCCGGCTGGGTTCTTCCGCTGTATCCTCTGCCCGTGACTCTGCAACGCACATCACACTGAATGGTTCTTACTTGCTAACTTGTGGCCCCCTTTAGGCACGTGATGCAACGAGAAAGCGCTATGATTATTAAATGCCTAATATGTGCTAGGTGGCAGGCTCAGGCTTTGCCCACTACGTTATGCTGAAGGGAATGGCAGAGGCATGGAGGTAGGCAAATTCAGACCGGGCTGCGGCAGAACACAAGGAACCCTGCTCTTTGGGAAGACCCGCCGGGCCTGAGGCAGCACATGGCTGGCTCTGTCTCCCCCCTGGCAAGTACTGGGCTGGGTTGTGTCCACCCCCGTGCCCTTGCAGGGTGGGAGGGTCAGAAGCCCTCCGTCCTGGAGGTGAGGAGGGCTGGAGGGCGTGGGGAGCTCGTCAGCAGCCGAGCTGGGAAGGCAGGCCTCTCCCGAGGATGATGGGAGCCCTGTGAAATCCCCTGGCAGGGCTGCACCAAAGCTCGGTTTCCTATATGCTTTTGAGAACAGAGTAAACAGACTTCTCACCTCCACCTCCATAAAGGAAGCCAGGCAGGAGGCTTTGAGAGTGTTCTCCAAAAACGAAAGTTCAATTCCCTGGACAAGCACGAGAACTCAAAAACGATCTACAGGCACTTAGGAATCTCACTATTTAACATCGGCCCTTAAAGACAGATTCTGGGTGCGTGGCAGATGCCAGTCTGTATCAAGATTTGATTGCTCAGTACTCTGAGCCCCCAAACTAATATCGAATTTAATTTCCAAAAACAAGGCCCACCAAGATGCAATTCCACTAATTAACAAAACCCTTCTTTTTCCAGATGCATTCCGATCTGTTACCCACCAAAGCAGACATCAAATGTTAAATGTGGGCAGAGGGGATTGCACATCAAGAGTTGGCTGAGAGAGGCCTTCACTCCAAGCTCCCCTTTGGAATTGAAACTCATCTCGATAAATCACCATGGCTCCTCGCCATCAGGAGTCTTCTCCCTTCAGATCTTATGGCCAAGAGAAGTACTGGCCATATGTTCACACCATTTGGTGAAAAATACACTGAACCAACAAAACAAGCATTGCACTTATGGGTAAATTTTTTATCATGCTAAAAGTGTATTCATCTTAAATGTGCAGAAGATGTCATGTCATTTTTCCTCCCCTTGGGAACAAATAACTGCTTGTATTAGACCAGCATTTTTAAAGCTATGATCCAAACATAAGCAACTGGTGTCCTCCCCATATGTCCCTTGTCACTTTTCATTCCTCAGGTGTCCTCTTTTGAGTCACAACAAGTGACTGAAAAGTCAGACAGGAAAGAAAAAAATATTATGAAATTAAAACCCTCAATGTTGTCTGGCAGGGGCACCAAAAAGGTCACTGATTGGTAGAAAACTCCAACAGACCCCAGCCAACCTAAGAAACCACAAAGCTGAATGTTGTGCCAGTTCCTACTGGACAGGCCCATTCCCTGGATGACTGTGGATTTCGATTTAAAGCCACCTGGGGTTTGGTTCATTCTAATTTCTCATAAAGTATCATCTATGAAAAGCCCATGGGCCCAGCAGTACTTTTGAGGAAATTTACATTCCAAGTGTTATGATGTATTTGAAAATCTGACATGTCTTGGGAATCTGTCCTTGGCAGAGTATCTTGTGTCCAGTAGGGACGTAATCCTGAGTTTCTAACAGGAGTTCACACAACCTTGGAGGTGAGAAGGGAGGCCCAAGGCAGGCTTGGAGGACTGAGACCTGTAACATGGGTAGCTTACACCAGGGAGTGGGTGATAATTATGTTTGTATCTCAACACAAAACATACAGATGAAGCTCTTGAGGACTATGAAGATGACAGCAGAGAGAGGCTGTTGAAAGGACCTGTCATACAAGGACAGAGCGTTGCCCAGAAGTTGCTGATCTGGGTTTGAATTTAGACTGTGTTCCCTTGAACAGAGGCACAGATGTAAAGTGAGCATATGACATTGTGTCTTGGTCATGAGACTTTACAAAAGACACCCCCATCCCCCTGCTTCAATCTGTGGCTAACATACTTCATGGCTTCTGTTTTAAAAGTCCGTGTCTCCTCTGGATGTGGCATAAAGCTGAAAACATTCTTGAAGCAAATATACATCCTTGGAACGGTTTTGTTCCAACTACTTTGTGTGTCAGCCTCTGATTCTGTTCTGCGAGAACGGATGTTATAATGTTCTATACTAAGGCTTCTATAAAGAACAACTAATAGCTGTGAAATTCTTTCAAGTGCAAAAAACATCCAAATGTGAAGTAATTACCACTTACCAGTAAGCAGTGTTATAAATGCTGCTGGTTCTTGCCTGAAGGAATCGCTTTTGTTTGGACAAGGATATCTTCAAGGAGCTGAATCCAAGTTTAGGTTCCATAAGTCTTTGGGAAAATCTAGTTTGTTGAACATACAGATCCAGGGCCAGCTAAATACCAAATTTATGCAGAAGATCAAAGCTCAGGCTTCATTTATTTACCTGACCTTAAGCTTACACGGAAATGAAGAACACCCTTAATTCCACTTCTATATCCCACAGATATATGGCCCATCTCCAGCTAAGTGTGAAGACTGCAGTCCTTTTTCTCTAGGGAAGCTCTCTGCTGTGCATATCAGACGAAAAGGAATAGCAAAGAAAACACTGTGATCGGCCACCTGTGGTATTTGACCCCTGAAATATGTTATGAGCCACTTTTCTTTTTTTTTTAGAAGGACAGGACAGGACAAGTTTACTGCATGACTGCACTGTATTCCAGAGATGTGCTTCTTCCCCAGGCCTGCAGAATGAAAGGTGAGGTCTCCTACCACCTCTGGATATCTGACATTCAGTAGAGAAATTATGCAGAATCCCCCTTGGCACTAAACACAGCCAATCAATAGGCTAAGCTTTTACGGCTTTTACTAGAAAACCAAAACCAAACCAACAAGTCACACAAACTGTGCGACTATGAAAATGGAAAGATTCTTAGACCAGATTTTTAAATTATGTGAAATACGCTTTCGGGCACTCACCAAACGGAAAGTGTGTATGTATGTTTGGGATTCATATATGGTAATCGCTTAGGTTACAAGCCCTTTATACAATTATCTAATTTAATCCTCACCAATCTTGAGGTAGGTGTTACACCCACATTACAGGTGAGGAAGTGAGTTTCAAAGAATCTAAGTACCTTGCTGAAGGTCACGGAGAAGCAAGAGAAGATTCCGTGACGTCTCCTTCAGTGAGGACATCTCAGCTTCAGTTTAAGAAATAAGAATACACTGAGGATAAGCAAGGAACATGGATGTTTAGAAGTCAAGCATGATCCTCGGCTGATGCAGTGATTTCCCAGAGCTCTGCAGCACGTGTATATGGATTAAAACCAAAATGTCCAAGGTTGGTTAAGTCAGGAAATATTCAGTACTTGGGGTAAACAGATTTCTTTTTTGTAGGATTTCTCAGTCTTTAACGTGATACTATAGATTATAGATGGCCAAGAGGGGAACATGTGAGGAGTGTTTTTTTTTTTTTTTTTTTTTAGATCTCCTCTGCTTCTTAGAATATACTTTAGAAAAAGCTGGGGTAAAACTTGAAAAAGTCCTTGAAATCAGATTCAGGAAGAAAAATGAGTCTCATACTTTGGGACACATTGGATGTTCTTCCCCCACCTTCCCCTCAGGGTTTCATATATTTAAATCCCAAGTGAATTAACTTGACTTTGGCATTTGAGGGGATTGCACGACTTGGATCATCATTAAAACAAACGTACGACTGGAAATCAGCCGGTAGAAGCATGAAACACAGTGACTGGAGATGCGCGTGGGCGCGTGTGGCGGTTTGTGGAACTTAAGAACAAAAAAGCCCTTAAATAAGGTCTTCTTGTATAGTTTTAGTCAATTCCTGAACTTCCAAGGGCTGATCACGTAAGCTGGGATCACTGGGTGCCAGGCTATTGACTCTGGCTTTTTCCCCTCCACTTGGGAACGTACAAGCACCCTCGTGTGCAGAGAATCAGGAAGGGAACCAGACACTTTAGAGTCACACTGTAGGGCTGGAAGGGGCCTCAGAGACCGGCTGTCCCACTGCGTTTTCTAGAGCTCACAAGCATGTGGGTCAGGCCCCAGCTGAGAGTTGACTGAGTTCTGATTTTAGTCCAGAACTCTTCTTATACCAGACCCCAATTCCCACAGCTAGATCCTCGCTTCACTTCTTAGTCAACAAAATGTACTCAGTGTTCTCAATGCATAAAAGCTGTATTTGGAAGATGAGTTTATTTCTGTAATTGTCTGACAAGAACGACCAGAACATAACTGAATCAGGGTCTTGGCTCATGAATGACCCTTCAGCACCTAGAACAACAGAGCTTGGCACGCAGCATGTGGTCAGTGCATTTCTGCTGAATTAATGAATAACGTGACATCTTAGCAGGTTATATACTATCACCATGTACTGGCATTTTTAAAAGCTCATTTGACTCTGAGGTTCTCCAAGAGAGCTGACGGGATGGCAGAGTGCGGGCATATCAGGCAGCTGCGCTCAGCTCCCCAGATAAAGACGTGAAACAAAACTCAGCAAGAAAATGGGCTGTTTGAATTGTCACTTTGGCTCATTTATAATACTTTCTTTGCTTCCTTGCAGGTGAACAGATATGGGAATCTGTACATGGTGTTTGATAAAAAATGAAATATTTCCAGCAGGTTTTAAATGGATGATTTCAGGGCTAAAGCCATTTTCTTTTCGTAAAAGAGGTAGTTAATAGCTTACATTCTTTATCACCAAACTGCTCATACCCCCTTAAAAGAATCGTTCTCCATTATAACTTTACAAAAACTGCCTAACTAGTTTTTGAATAGGCCACATTCACCAATAAAAACTGATTCTATATCATTCCCAATCTCAAACAAAACATTTGAATAGTTATTTCTGCACACATGCCACCCAGTAATATCTTATGTGACATTAAAGAATTCACTCAAATACCAACAGATTCAACTTTATAGCACCATTCCAAAATACTAAACTTTCTTTGCACCTTTATTTTAATCTTTTTTTTTTTTTTTGGTACACATTTAAAGTATGGGCATCCTGTAAATTTCTGAAAAGCCTCATAGGAAAAAAAAAACCAACTCATTTTTAGGACAAAGCAATAACTCAGTTTGTAGGCAAGGTGATCTCAGGCAGGTTGTAAGTTCTTCATGGGCTTCTGTAGTCTTCATTCTGGGGTGAAAATGTAGAAAGGATGCTAAAATCTTCCTGGATTATTATAGAGATTATGCTGTGTATCGTATGTAAAATCTTTTTGCTCAGACTCTAGGTATCGATAACAACCAGGACAACAACAGTCTTTTGTAATGATTTTACTCTTTTGATTAACAAACTTCCAAGTTTGTGTATACCTTTTATTCGTACTCTGTAAGAGAGAAATTAGAATAATATTGAATTCCCTCTTACAAGTCTCCATATTTGAAGGTTGGAGCACTAGAATCTGTTCTTAGCAAGCAGATGTATTTAAAGTAGAATTATAAATGGGTTTTAAATTCAACATATATTTGGCTGCCTTATTATGTAAGAAGACTGAGTAATGTGGGAGTTGCCAGATGATGAGAATGCTTGCAGAAAAAATGTTGTCTTGTAACACTGGAGTCCTGTTTCACACTCTGATGATAACTGAGCGCTCTCGTCTAACTCTTCCATGTATTATCGTGAGTAATGTGCGCCCGGGTAACAGGTCTGGCGAATGGACTTGGAATTTCTGAGTCTGCTGAGATTGTAAGGTGGTGCGAAGAGGTAGAGTCAGAAGGGTGTCCACTAACAGCTGAACTCTGCAGCCGTTTCAAAGAAATTGATTGTTACATAATAGCAGTCAACGACCCAGGAAGAAAAAGTTTAAATTAGAAGTGACAAGTATTAAAAAGCTGCTGTGCACCGGGTAGGAAGGAATATGAGGATATTAATATGCCCTGAAATAGAAATAATCACTTTGCACTATGTACACCACATACAATATAACATATTCTTTTTAACATTGCACAATATAAATATTATACACGGTGGAGTAAACTAATGCAAAATAACTTTGAGGCACACAAGAGAAACATGGAATAGATTGAACTCTGATCGAAATTAAGATGGGGATAGAAAAAGGCAGGGTGTTAACCTGGCAGGCCAGTGAGCTCCTGGGATCTCACCTCAAGGGCCGGCAGCCACCTCCCATGCACACTGAAAATTCTCATACCTCAATGTTGTTAGAGTTGATCGCTTCAAACAAAGACTAATTAGCTAAATACTTTGAGAAAATCAAACTGTTGCTCCCCACTCTCAAGTAGGTAACCCTTAAAGGTCCCTCCCGACCTCAGGGTTTCTTAACGAGGGGCTATGTTAGTATACGGCTGTTTTCCCCCTATTTGTTACTTGGTTACTATGAAACCACTTTAAGGAAACTAGAACAGTATTCAAGAACACCCATCACAGTGCTTAACAAGATTTAATGTACATTTATTCTTAACATGTGGAACATATAAAGATTTTATACTGAATAAATGATATTCATTAAGCCAGAGGAAAAGGAGGAATTTACATCAAGTTTTTTTCTTTTTTTTTTAAACTACATTATCTTGAAATACAAATGTGGATTCTCTTCACTGAAAAATCTTTGAAGTTGTGTTTCTTCCTTTTAGTTGTATTTTTTTCTTTTTGTCTGTACTGGTAACCATTGTCTAAATCAATCCATATGCAACCATTTCCACACCTTGATTCATGAAGCAAATTGTGATCAGCTGCTCTCCCGAAATAGAGCATGACTTTATACATACAGAAACTTGTACATTACCCTCTTTTTTTTTGTTTTTTTTGTTTGTTTTTGTATTTTTTCTTTTTTTTTGGAGATATGGCCCTAATGAAAAAATATATAAAATAAAAATAAAAAATTATTTAAATCTACCATCACTTCGTAGTTACCACATCATGAAAAAGAAACTAAAAACTCTGTACTAAAAAAAAAAAAAAAAAAGGAAAAGAAAAAGAAAAGAAAAAATGAGGGTATGTTTAATGTACAACTTCTATATACATCACAGCCCATAGGCAGTAAAAAAAATATTTAAAAAATGATTAAAGGAATTGTGAAGAACTGTCATGTGGAAGGTCAAACAACAGACAGCAGACATGACGGTAGTGGTGAGGAAGCAATTTCTGTTGATCGTTGTCAGGTATGTGTTTTCAATCTTAACTTAAAGAAACATTGTTTTTGCTCCTAGCCTAATGTAACCATTTTCCTGTGGAGAAACCAGTATCATTTCATACTTTGACTGCTGACTGACACACCTCCGTGAGCCCCTATACCTACATCTCTAGAAGTTTCTATTGCACAGAGCTTTGGGCGATGGGATGCAGTTTTAATTTTTTCATTATTTGAAGAATAACACAGCTAGGAAATTGATAATTTTTCACCTTTTTGCCTCAGTGTGGTGAAATTTTCCCATCTTAGCATCTTTTACCCTAACTTTTTTCTTTAAAGTCAATTCGCTTCCCAAAAAATGCAGTAAGACATGGAAAAGCACATTAAAAAGAAAACCGGTGAAAAACAAAAAGTGACCTTTGAATGCACTAGACAGCAACTTTGGTTAAAAAAAAAAACCAACAAAATAAAAAAAACCCCAAAAGGATGTACTTATACACACAGATGGCAAATATTAATTTCATAACTGTTCGAATTAATTATCTCTTTAATTCCCAATTGGTAAATAGTGGATGGGGCAGAGGAGCAAAGATTTTCTTTCCATCTTCCTACACTGGAGAAACAAGAACAGAAAACAGCCAGTTATACGGGAGCCTCTAGTCTTCACTCACACATGCTGCCTTCTCACTGATGTCATAACTGCCCAATCTGAAACAGTACATCACAGATGACAGACGCAACCAGAGAGTTCAGGACGGCTGATATCGAGATATCCAGCAATCGACCCTCGTGCAGAAGGAACTCTGAGCGGTTCTCGTCCACTCTGGCCATGGCCAGCAGAGCCTTGGCCGCCCTGCACATCATGTCCACGCTAGGGGGCTCTAGAGGCGGGGGCTGCATGTGCATGAGGTTATGCTGGCTCTGCTGATACTGGGCCATCGTGACCCCATCCTCTAGGAAGCTTATCAAGTTCCCGATGCTTCCTTTCTGCACAGCTATGGCCCTTGCAGCCAGCGCGTCCCCTTGGGCAAGGTTCGATAAAAGCGCCATGGACATTTCTCGACAGACTGGGTTTTTGCGATCCCCAACGTACCTAACTAACGTGGCATAGAATTTCTCCTGACGACTAAATGGAGGCGTAGCCAAGATCAGGTCCACATTGTTGTCCTGGATGCTGAGTTTACAGAGCGTCTCCAGCACAAGTCTCTGAGGCGACAGGACAGAGTTGGGTCCCACGGTGGGAAAGGGGTCTTGTGCCTCTGCTGACGGGCACACCATCCAGTGCAGCAAGCCATCCAATATTGGCAAGCAGATGCTTTCCGTGTAAGCAGACAAGTCTAGCTGCCCAGAAATGTTGGCCAAGGTGACCAACGTGTTATCCCTTAAGACCTCGAGGCAGTCCCACCACCACTCATCTTTGCTGCAGGCCACCCCTTTGTCCTCGTCTTCCTCCTTCTCGTAGGTCTGCGGCGCTCGTTTTCTCTCGGGATGCTCGTGGTGAAGAAGAATCAGCTTCCCCAGGATCAGCACCAAGCCTGGATGTTTGGACATTTCAGCGTCATTCCCAGGCACAAAAGACAAGCTCCGGACAATATTCGACACGCAGATGCAGCGCTTAGCCAGCGAGTCCTGCCAGTGCGCGACGGTGCAGAGCGGAGCCTCGTCCCGGCTCCGCGGCTCGTCCTCCAGCAGCTTGATATTGCGGTGACTTTTGGCTTGATGGATTCCAAAGGGAAACTTACTGCTTTCGGTTTGGGTACCAGGGTTTGCGTCTTCAGGAAGAGCCCCTGGCCGAGCAGACAGGACGTCATCAATGGTTGCAATGATGCTCTTCTCTTGCTGCTCTTCAGGGTCCCCTTTGCCTTCTTGCTCTTTCTTTCTACCTGTGGCGCTTAAAGGGGGAGGTGGACGCCTGCGAGGAGGAATTTCCATCTTGCTCTCAAAGTGAGTCTGGATGTGCTCGGTGGTGTCCCCGCCACCGAGCTGCCAGTGCAGAAGTCCACTGCTGAACTCCTGAACACGGCCCAGCTTGTCAGACCGGTCGACGACAAACAGGTTGTTCTTTTTGACTATCTTTATTGGCAGCTTGTCGAACTTACTGGCTTGCCTGGGCTTCTCCTTTGGATCCGCGGTGGCATCGGGGGAGGCCAAGGCCATGCTGCTCCTGTCCTCAGTCTCCGCCTTCCCACCGTCCTCCTCCTCGTCTTCCTCCTCGTCTTCCTCCTCATCAATACATTCGGCATCTTCTTCCTCTTTCCCAGAATCGTCGGCCAAGGACTGGCTGTCATCTCTCTTTACCACATTGTGATCAAGTGCTTTTTGGCTGGGGTCTCCCACTTCATATTCCATAAGAATCCCAAAAATGTCAATCAGGCATTTCCTAAAGTACTCTACTAAAAGTTCGAGAAATCCGGACAACTAGAGAGACGAGAAAGAGAAGAGGTACCATGTCATAACCTCAGGTGCGACTGAGTGGGTGAAAATCCTGAGAGCTAGCAATGCATTTGCTATGATTATTTTCATGTTTTGATTCCTTTTTGGCCAGGCCAGGAAAGAGAAACCATATGTCAGCTAGAACTATCTTCCTGAATTTTTCATTATTGATCAAACCAACATGTACCATCTTTCTTATTTGCTGTTTACCTTCTTACAGTATCAACATGAAAACTTACTTGTTATTTTCACATTTCTGATATTGTCAGTGAGGGAGTGCTCTGCTGTTCTGTACCTTTGTTTCTGACTTAGACACAATGCAATCATGACTAGAAGAGTGGGAACGTGGATTTTCTAGACTCATTTACCCAAACTGAGTCTGTCCTCTTATTTATCTAAAACTTTGCTTGCCTGGATTTTTATGGTTATTATTCTAGGATTTTACGGTTATTTTTGTCTTAGGTGCCATAGGTTATTCTAATTTACATTCTCCATATATTTGGGGGAGAAGATAATTTCAGCAATGTAGTGGCTCATAAACACAGATCAGTTTAGTCCCTGATAAATGAATGAGGATCTTTCACAGAATGCACTTTTGTATTTTAGCTATTCACAACTCCAGCTGAAAGACAAAAGCCACTATGAGAACCACCTTTGTTTCCTTTAAGCAAATGTTTATATCAAGAAAACCAACATACTCCATGGTTAGCAACTGGCCTGCTCCCCTCCCTCAATCCCATGCTGCTGCATTTAGGGATGATAAAGGGTAAGTAAGTGAACAAGGATTTCTTAATGACAGATGTTATGGAAATCAACCATAATTTCATATCCTGCTGTAAGTTTCCTGAAAGTGGGTTTGAAACAATTATTAAGAAGTAAGAGGAGGGCTTCCCTGGTGGCGCAGTGGTTGAGAGTCCGCCTGCCGATGCAGGGGACACGGGTTCGTGCCCCGGTCCGGGAAGATCCCACATGCCGCGGAGTGGCTGGGCCCGTGAGCCATGGCCACTGAGCCTGCGCGTCCGGAGCCTGTGCTCCGCAACGGGAGAGGCCACAACAGTGAGAGGCCCGCGTACCGCAAAAAAAAAAAAAAAAAAGAAGCAAGAGGAAACCCAAGGACCAACGAGACAGTACTTGCCTTTAGGGGATGAAGGCACAATTTTTCAGGTGGAGGTTTGGATGTCGCCCCCCTCCCACCCCATCCCCAACTTAAAGCTTAGTTTCTTCCCAGGGCAAGGGAAGAGGGAAAATTGCTGACGCAATTCTGGTTATGAAAAAGTGTGCTCAAGAGTAGTTAGTTCACCTAGCGTAAGGATGAAAAATTATTCCTCTAGCAAAGGTAGTATATATTCTTTTAATACTTATTTTCTGTTAAAATGAATTTCATGCAATGTTTATAACCTTATTAATATACTTGCTATCAACTGAAGAATTGCCTTTCAGGGCTCTAATGAGGACTTAAATGAGAGAAGAAAGAGGAAGTGGAAGATTCTGGTCCTAGTTCAGGAGAAGCAATGCAATTAGATGTTTTGGCTTTTTTCGGCAAAAGCAGAGTTGTTCATACACAGAAGGGAAAATAACCTTTTCTGATTTTTGTTTCTAAATATTTCTTAAAAAGTCTGTAGTCCAGCTGACTCTTGGGCCTTTTTCCTAATCCTCTGCTCCCTTGCTCTCTTCTAGCTATTATGCTGGAAGCTACTTGAAGACTAGAACAGAACAAAGGAGGGTTTTTTTTTGGTTTTTTTTTAAAGTAGTAGGCTTGTAAATGACTGCTTCAAAATAGCCTTGAGGGAGGCAGAGAAGGGAGGGAATGGACCAAGAAACAAGTTTGGCCATGACCTCACTACTATTGCAGCAGAATAATGGGTACAAGGGGGTTTCTTAAACTGTTTTCTCGACTTCTCTGTAATATTGGTTTGGCCAAAAAGTTCGTTCGGGTTTCCATAACAGACAAAACTCAAACGAACCTTCTGGCCAACCCAATACTATACATTTTCTGTAATATAAAAATTCTTTTTAAATTTTACATTTCTTTTTAATAAAAGAAAGATGTTAGGTCCCCCTGGAAAATAGGGTAATGTCTCACTGCTATCTACTGTATGGTAATGTCTCATCCAACACTGACTACAGCCATAACTTTGTGTTACATTTGGATTAATTCCCATTGGCCTGCTAATATTCATTCTAAACAACAATTTAATTTCACCACTATTGTCTATTCCATATACATGTGCACACAAGGTCACCATTTTCTTATGAGAAATATAGGTATGTGTGTATTTATACTAAAGACTGAAATAAATTATTATTCCAGACAAAATTCTCAGACAACTACACATTGATTGATGTTGGTTTATAACAGCTGCAATGATAAAAAAAATGTTAGCTGGTGAGTGCTAATTACCTGAGGCATTAGCTTAAGAATTATGCAGTACTTCACTTTTTTATTCTAATTTGGTCCTCAGCTGGATTGCTGCTGGCTTACCTGGGAGAGATTGAAAGTAGCGACAGTGCTGTCATCATATAGAAGAATATTAATAGTGTCCAAAGCCCAAGTACTTTCAGCCAGAAGACCTGACTTAAGGGACATCATCACACGCCAGGCCTCAGGAGTAACTAAAAACGGGGGAAAAAACAAGGATATGATTAATACTAACTCTACGCATGAAAGAATAGAAAATAACAAAAGAAAAAGAAGCAGAGTGTTAAGTTAAATACTGATTTTAAACAAATGTTCTGAGGGACAGTTAAACGTGGTCATTTCAGATTCTTAGGTGGAGGTGACAGCTGCACTAAGAAACTTCTGTGGTTGAAGAGCTTTTCGCTTCGCAGGTTAAACAGAGGTGGGAGTGAGTAAGCATGAATGAGCCTTTCCGTATGTCTTCTTTTGCTCCGTTCACAAATGTCTCAAGGTGGCGTCTTCCGAAGGCTGGTGAATACGCAGAATATAAGCAGAATTTAATTCCCAAGCAGCACCTTCTCAGATACAAAGCCTTCATTCTCCCGTGCTGTCTTCTGTCTGAGCTCCTGCCCACACAACGTGCTGCTAAGTATTAGCACTTTGACGGTTCAGGTTTTCCAGGAGGTTGGCTTGAGCCAGAGCGATAAGGGGAAAAGATCTGTAAGATCTGTCAAAAGATGGGGCTGGGAGGAGAGGCCCATCATGTGCCTGAAATTTCAAGGGAAGCCATCTCAGGAAACCGGCGGCAGCACGTGGTTCCGGCAGTCGGAACTCCCCACAGCAGCAGGCAGTCCAGACGCCAACAGCAAGCTTCCGTGTGGGGGTCGTGGGTTTCCACCTTTATTTTAATTCCATCTAGTTCTCAAATTTTCTAAGATAGGCACATAATACTTTTGCAGTAGAAAAGGCAAGCTTTCATTTTAAAATAAGGAACATAAGTTTCCCTAGGTTGGTATAACATGGACTAAGAAATTTTTTTAAAATTTAAATATATATATATTTATTTAAACATCTATACACACACAGATAAACACACAAATACATGCGTATATTTTTACATATATATTTCCATACGTAACATGGTGCTCAGGGTCTATCTCTCTCTCGCCTCCAGTACCCTTTCTATGTAGAACTCCTTACTCCCCACCCCCCATATACATCCTTAATGTCCAGTGATTGAAAACATCCTTAATAGCTTTAATTTTCTAATCACTGCAACTGATTTCAAGCCACGTGATTCTGAGATTTTTGGAAAAAAATTTTTATACAACTGAACCCTATTATTTCCTTTGCTGTGTTAAAAAGTACTTCAAAAATAATGCAGAAAAACTCTGGGTACTCCCAGATACTCCGAATCTCTATTTAGTATTCAGAACGCTCCGAATAGGATGAATAGGTGACATCAGCGTTCAACGGAAAGAGTTCCTCGGCCGCTATCAGCAGTGCTGCCCGGATTACAACAATTCTGTGTATCATGTCATACGGAGTTCCATGCTGCACATCACGCATCTATCTACATAGCACAGTCAGTTTTCTGTTTAGCTCCTGGGGAAACTCACTGTATGTTGTTGCCAAAATTACAGAGTGACCTGCCGTCAAATCTTCTCAGGCCGCCCTAGTGTTTCATCAGCCTGGCAGCTGTTCTATTAGGCACACATGGCAGAGATTGAGTGTTTGGTTAAGATCAAACCTTTAAGCCCAAAACACAGTCCACAGTCACTGAGGAATCCCTGGTCTCTCACATGGAGCTCTACCCTCTCACACAAATAACACTCACACGTAAAAATGCCATTTTAACTCTCGCTCTTCTCTGGCACTACTGCTTAACTCATATGAGCGGCTTCCAACTGTAGCTCCTGCACAAAAACACGTCCTGATGGTCTGTAGTCACAGAATGGCATCCCTTTGAGATTAAGCAACTACATCCAACCTGAAGTTAAAGTTCTAGATCACAACAGGAATTCATTTCAGGAGCAGAGCCTTGGGAGTACTTACCAATATCTTTTGAGGTAATCTTCCGCCTTTGTTTCAAGACGGGCTGTGACGCTTCCACAGAGCCAGGAGGAAAGGTAATCTCCCTTCTGACTGGGGGCGGCTGGGGGGCCGGCCCCGTGACCTGGGCCGTGGGGACGGTGGGCATGACCTTCTGCATCTTCATGGAGGGGAGGAAGGGGGACTTGCTGGGAGACATGCGGCTCTCCAGGGAGCGCTGGAAGGAGGCGGGGCTGGGCGCCCTGGAGATATGATTTGGCAGCGACGGTGGCGTCTGGTAGGATGACTGAGGCGGGCGCGTGATGGGCTGCATGGAGGCTGAAGAGGACATGTAAGGCTGACGCTGGCTGACGTGAGAAGGCCACTGGCTCTCGTGGTTTATCCTTTGATCAGGTACCATCATGTCGTCCGTGCGGTTCATGCCTGGGTAAGGAGGTGTCTGTGCAGGGCCGCCGGGGCCTTGCCTGCTCTGGTAGGGATAAGGCATATCGTTGCGTGTCGCCCACATACTCTGCTGAGGCCCTTCGCTGGAAGACGACTGCATTGGGCCGCCCATCATCTGGGGTGGGATCCCGTGCGCCTGTATCTGCCCCGGGCCTTGCATCCTCTCCCTGGTGTAGGGGTACGGGTACTGTCCCTGGATGGGCCTCCTGTCGGGTCCGGAGTAGGAACTTCCGTACTGGTTATACATCTCTTGCTGCTGGTTGCCGTACTGCATGTTGTACATGTCTCCCTCGTGGCGTTTGGCTGGAGGCCCATACACGCCATCCATATGGCGCTTGTAATTCTGAAAATTCACACAAAGACAGATCATACTGATGTGCTTTTCCAGGTATAATCACACACTTGAATTATGCAGAACAGTTATTACCTGGTGGAATGTGCATTTCCAAATGAATAGGGGAAGCTCCCACAACATCTACGGACTAACAATTTTACGCACTGTATTCAGTATTGCATAAACCAGGTCACGTACTCTGAAGGAGCTTCCGCGGTTCGTTTTCATGTGCTTCAAATTTTCTGCGGGGGGGCGGGGGGGGGAAGCCTTCTCGCCTGGTTATTTTCCAGGGCTGCAATTTGGGGAGTGTATGGTTTTGGTGACCACCACAGAGGCAGTGCCGAACAGGGGCTTGGGGATGCACTAGGGTGACTTCCGTAGGTAGAGAGAGACCTCATCGGAAGGGACTGAGCCCTTTGAGGGCCAGCCCGAAGGGGTCCTGGGTTAAACAGATTCCTTGGGCCTAACTTTACAGAAAAACTTCCACACGGAACCTGGCTCTTCAGACTGGACCTGTGCCCCCTGACACCTGACATTCCATGGCCCCGTCCCGACTTCCAGCTTGTGTGGGTCACATTCTCCATGAAAGCCTCTGAGGGCAGGGCTGGTGCAGCCCTGCTCCTAACTCTCCTCCCCAGGGACGCCGGGGGTTCCAGCACTTGATCAGGGTGGGAAGCTCCTGATGAGAGGAAGGGAGGGAGATGCTCATATGCTAATTAGCGTTCTTTCACTTTACTTGAAAACCATTTAAGATCAGTTGGTTTGATAATACAATTCACTGTAGAAACATGCTCCAATAAAATTAAATAAATGTTTAAAATCCCTTCTATTTTACAAGAGGTCTTAGACCTGAAAAGTGGTTTAGAAACAGTAAATTCCTGTGTCTGAAAAGCCATGGCATATTGTGCAATCCTCTGCACTGGTCGTGATAACTGCAAGGTTACCTCACATACTTCACCACCATCTCTGAGCTGCAGCGCTGTGTAAACAGCATGAACCTAACACCTATCCTATAAAGTGAAAATAGGCAGTCATTAATATCTTACTCTTAAAAACAAATCAACTTTCACTATTAGTATGTAATATCTTAAGTTGTTTTCCCTACACATCCTCTTTAAAACATATCGACAAATTTCTGTGCTAAAATGAACACACACATATGTCTAAACCATACTTGAACTCGGGCTTATTATTTACAAGGATGAAATGTCCTTAACTTCCTACGACATGTTATATTTTCAAGAGCTATTTCTAATTTTCTGATTTCAAAATCCTAGGAATATTTTTGAGCAAAAACAAACATAACCTGATTGTTATATGTCATTTTTGTTATACTTCCTAAAACTGTCCAGAAGTAGTACGAGTTTGAATTTTAAACAGAAAGCACAGAGATGCATGCCGCTCGCCAACTCACCGTCTGCTGTGGATACAGGCCCGGCTGGTGTCCTCCATATGCTGGCTGTCCTGAGGGAGGGCCTTGGCCTGGGTACTGTTGCCCGTAAGGTTCATGCCTAGAATGAGGCATTCAAAGAGAACTTCACTTACCATGGACCTCAGGCCAAGGGAGGAAGGAAGAGTCCATTTCTGGAAACCCCACTGCACCCTCCAGACAGGCGCTGGGAGCTGCAGCAGCACAGTTCAGCTCCCAGCAGAAGGGGTGGTAGCACCCACTCTGGGGACGCTGCCGATCCCTGGCCGGTGGATGGGAGGAGCCCCGCTGGACGGAGCCACCCTCCGCCTCTGAAGAGAGGCCCCGCCCATCCACTGAGGGACGGGGAGGGCACGGCACAGGCTGATGTGAGGTATTAACGAGGGCAAGAAATAACAGGAGGGGCTTGCCTGGTGGTGCAGTGGTTGAGAGTCCGCCTGCCAATGCAGGGGACACGGGTTCGAGCCCTCCACATGCCGCGGAGCAACTAGGCCTGTGAGCCACAGCTGCTGAGCCTGCGCGTCTGGAGCCTGTGCTCCGCAACAATAGAGGCCGCGACAGTGAGAGGCCCGCGCACCGCGGTGAAGAGTGGCCCCCGCTCGCCGCAACTAGAGAAAGCCCTCGCACAGAAACGAAGACCCAACACAGCCATAAATAAATAAATCTTAAAAAAAAAAAAAAAAAAAAAAAAGAAATAACAGGAGAACCAAAGAATCAAAGCAGTATTTCTAGGAGTACCAGAACATTGGCATATAATGGTGGAAAATGTTTATATGTCTTACTTTCTCATCATGAATATACAATGTGCAAGTTTTTAAAGGGATACTTCAAAATCAATCCAAATGATACTAAGTATAGACAAAACTACTCAAAATTTCAAAGTCCTATGACCTTAAAAGGCTACAAAAAAGAATAACAGGGATGATTTAAGTACGTCTATTAAATCTTAAAATGGGAATGAGCAATACATTTATTTCATATTGAGAAGTTATAAATAGCATGTTTAAAAGAGCAATGAATCGAAAACTTAAAAACTAAGCTGGTGTAGATAGTATATTGAATCTTGTAAGAAAGAGAATACTTGGACTGAATATACTCCTAAACTGGTCAAGGAGTGAGAATAAGAAGGAAAATAAATGAATTTTTAGAATATCACATGTAAAACAGATACATGGGAAGTTTTTGCTAATGACACGGATATCTAGAAGGTAGCTTACAGTTAGGAGGAAAAAAATATAATTGACATGGATAAAATTTCAGCCGAACGAGTAACACTTTTCAGAAGAGAAAACTTAATGAGGTAAATCCTAATGTGGTAGAGTCCAAATGACTATTAAACCCAGGCCACGCACTATTCCAGAAAGCATTCCAGAAGAAACAGAAAAGCATATTTGCTTGGGTTCCTTTAAGAATATATGTCCCAGGATGACTGTTCTCCGTTTAATCCCATCAGCCTACCCCTCACCCCCTACCCTCACCAAAGCTTTTCCTGGACCCTCAAAAACAAACCAAACCTTAGTAAAACCCTGATCCAGTACACTAGACATCACACAATGGTAACTGACTGAGGCAGATTTCACAAATAAACCTTCACTAGGAGGTCAGAATAAGAAGTCGAGATTCCTGAGTCACTATTAGAAAGTACCACATGGCTTTGAGCATGTGAGGCTGTGTAACTCAAGAACCAGGCTCACAGAGGATGCTAGAAAGAAACCTTATTCGGTAAAACAGTGATTTTTCAAACCTTTTTTCCTTTGTGTTAAACCAGGGACACCTCACTACCTAACCTACAGCATGTGTACTGAGGAAAGGGGAGCAGTGTGGACGGAGGCCTCGCCACATGGGATTCCAAGGAAGCGACGGAAACCATTGCCTGTCCTGAGAACTGCCCGCGCAGCGACAGTTAGAAAAGGAGCCTTCTACTGCACCTCCACTGGTTTTCTTTAAAAATGTTAAATCGAAGCCTTTGTTTCTGAGCACTTCTCCGTTAGGGAGGTAACGAACATGCCAACCAAGGGAAGGGGCTTCCGTGGTTAAGGACCAAGGTCAGGAGCCTTCTTCACACAAAGAAGTCCACCCTAAGCCACTATTTTAGGAGGGAGCTTCCTCTCAGAGACGTTTCAATGACTTTCCTTCTATCTTATTAAAATAATCTGGGCCAGTAGTGCAACCTTACTTGCCATTTTAATATCAAGATGCTGTCCTGAAAAAAAAAAAAAAAAAAAAGCTGCCCTGGCTTTTCTCAGAGATGTTTATTAAGGAACAAAGTATTCCCTCCCTGTTTAAAATGTTCACAGTGGAAACAACTGAAAAAACAACACCTGGAAGACCTTACCAAGAACCACTACCACTGAGCCTGCTGGCAGCCCAGTGTGGTACCACTGCCCAGACCTCGGCCTCTGGGAGACAGGCTGGCGCTGAGGTCACAGGAGGAGCCAGGTGTGGAGGCTCGAGGCGTGACCGCCCTGGCTCTTGCATCCTGAGAGAGGAGACTCTTGCCCTGGCCAGCCCAGCCCCAGCATATTTCTCATTTGTGCCTTTGGGCACTCGCTAATAAAAATACAGCTGTACTTGGTGGCCTGGGGACAAGGTCCTTCTCCCCAGTCCTGTGACAGTCGTCGACTGAAGGCAGCCACCTGACACGCACAATCCTTTGAAACTCCATCGGCTCCCCGGGCTCAGAAGTGTGTGTGTGAGAGGGGAAGTTTCTAGTGAGTTACCTCATCTTCCTCTTAGGAAACACTCACCTTCGATCGTAACTGGCTCCATAGGGAAACGGCTGCCGCTGCCCCATGCCTAGACTGGACATCGCTCCAGACGGGCTCTGGTTGTACATGTCCTGCATGCTGCTGGCAGCCATCTGTCCTTGCGTCATAAACGGCTCACTACTTCCAGGCACTGCAATATTTTCAGGAACAGACGAAAAATTAAGCACTTTCAAAAGCCAAAGGGCCCAAACATCCCTTTCTAGTCATTGCTGTTATCCTTAATATGACAGACAACAATACCGACGAAAGAGCATAAGGTCTGGAGTCAAGATGGGCCCTGTTGGGGCAGGATTCTAAGATGGACCCTGAGGTCCCCCTTCCCCACCCCCGTACACACCTTGTATGAGTCTCTCCCTCTGAGTGTGGGTAGAACCTACGAATGGGATAGGATGTCACTCCCAGGATTATGCTACATCACAGGGCAAAAGGGATGTCACAGATGTAATTAAAGTCACTAATCAGCTGGCTGAACTAACCAAAAGGGAGAGCACCTACGTGGGCCCTTTAAATCAGCATCTAGAGGTGAGAGACGAGCAAGTCGGAGACACTCTCCCCCGCTGGCCTGAGAGGCCCATGTGTTAGGAACGACGGAAGCCTCCAGGAGCAGAGAAGGCCCCAGATGACGGTCAATAAGAAAACGGGACCTCAGTCCGACAACTGCGAGGAAACAAATTCCGCCAACAACCTGAACAAGCTCAGAAGAAATGGAGTCCCGGCTGACAGCTTGATTTCTGCTGTGAGCTGAGAACCCATAGAAACTGCGAGGGCATACGTGTATGTTGTTTTAAGTCACAAGTTTGTGTTATGCAGTAATACAGGAAGCGAACATAGGCCCAGATCCATACTTATTTGGGTAAGCTGCTGAACTTCTAAGTTTAATTCCTTGTCTATAAAATGTGGTTGGGAATATCATCTCATGGAATGGTTGTAAGGAAGAGATGAAATATATAGGGAGAGTTACTTCCCTTCCCTTTTAGGAAAAAAAAAAAAAAAGTGAAAACCTTAACATAACCACCCATGCGCTGACTCACTCTAAAATCAGGATGAAGAAAATCACTAGGGAGCTAAGAACAGCTCAAGAAGGGATGAGATACAACTATTTCTAACAAGGGGTAGAGTGTCAATTAGGTCAAATATGCAAATTAGCATTAGCTCAGAGCCTGAAGGAAATTGAATTGGGTCAGGCCCAGAAACTAGCCTGTAGGCAAATTAAACATTTTAATGCAAATCTTAATTGATATACAGTACTACCACCACCTGAAGGTTACTTTTAAGTTCCATGGGATAAAAGCCGATTAAAATTTTGTGGGCTGATAAAATATGTTTGGCTGGTAGAGAGGTGCAAATAGTGAAGCCTGACACTGGCAGAATGTGTTTTGCTTTGTAAGGTGCTTTCACGTACTTTATATCTTACAAGATCTTAAATCAACCTGCAGTAGAACCAGTTTTGACGTTACTTTCCATTTTACAGATGTAAAAACAGACAGACAGAAATAAGGGAGATAACTAGAGCTAAATAACTTAATTCCCTAACATAAAGAGTTCTTAAAAATTAATAAGGAAAAAGACAATCAAATTAAAAAATGGGTGAACACGTCGATGGACATTCACAGGAAAAGACAAATAAATGGCCGCTCAATATATGAAAAGATGTATGATCTCATTTATAATTAAGGAAATCCAAGTTAAAACAACTGTGAGGCTTTCCCCCCTCCCAATCTGATTGGCAAATATTAAAACCACTGATAATAATCATTCTTGGTATGGGAGGACCCACATGCTCATGTTAAGAGTATTAAATTGGTATAACTTGCCAATACCTGCTATGATAGGCTATATTTTGGTGACCCCCCCCCCCAAAGAAGCACACCTCTGGGTGTTCCGTTCATAGCTTGTGAAGTCCCACCCACTAGGAGGCTGGGCACCAGCAAATGTGATGCAGCAGAGAGTTGTGAGGGCTGCAAGTGAGGCTGCACTCTTGGAGTGCTCCTTCTGGAACCCATCTACCATGTCACGAGGCGCCCAAGGACCTCCAAGGAGAGGCCCTGTGGAAAGGCCCCACGGAACAGGCCCCCACCAACAGCTCCAGGAGCTCCCAGCAGAGCCTCCAGGTGACACAGCCATTCAAATGACACCCCAGCTCAGCAGAGCTCTCCGTCAGGCTTCAGTGGACAGCGGCCCCTCAGAGCCCCAGCTGAGCACGTGTGGAGCCCAGGGCCACCCCGCCCATCACAGGCTGTGAGACAGAATCAAGTGTTGTTGCTAAAGCTACTAAGTTTGGGGATAGTTTGTTACCATAGTAGAAGATACTCAGTAAATGAAAAAAGAATTCTTATCCTTTGATGCGGTTATTCTCCTTCTAGGAATCTATTTCACAGAAACACTCTTACAAGTGTGAAAAAACAGCCATACTTCAATAATCACTGCATCATTATTTATAATAGCAAAATATTATGAAACAAACCATCCATTGCTAGAGCATTAAAAAGAATAAGTAGGACTGTATGTGTAGATGCTAATAAATATTCAACATACGCTGTTTGGGCTTCCCTGGTGGCGCAGTGGTTAAGAATCTGCCTGTCAAGGCAGGGGATACGGGTTCAAGCCCTGGTCGGGGAAGATCCCACATGCCGCGGAGCGACTAAGCCCCTGCGCCACAACTACTGAGCCTGTGCTCCAGAGCCCACGAGCCACAACTACTGAGCCTGTGCTCTAGAGCCCACGAGCCACAACTACTGAGCCCACGAGCCACAACTACTGAGCCCGCGAGCCACAACCACTGAAGCCCATGCACCTATAGCCCATGCTCTGCAACAAAAGAAGCCACCGCAGTGAGAAGCCCGCGCACCACAACGAAGAGCAGCCCCCACTGGCCTCTCTCCGCAACTAGAGAAAGCCCGCGTGCAGCAACGAAGACCCAACGCAGCCAAATAAAAATAAAAACACGGTTAAGTTAAACAATATATAAATATTCACTTATTGTTCACTTACAAGCAGTTAATCAATCAGTCCCTCAATCAGTGATGAATTAAGTGAGTAGGTGGGGAAGGCAGGCAGGTGGACAGGCGGGGCCGAGGCTACTCAGGGCTGCTGACTCTTAGACTGGGCTCTTTCATCTACTCCACCACCACACTACAGGTCGGCAGCAGGAGCGACAATACCGACACCAACAACAGGCAGTGTGATAGCCACTGATGTTGGTCGTTCAACAAAAAATCAGAGCGCCACCAAGCTCGCCGCCACGGTATGGTGAACCGAGGAATGGAAAACTTCATTATACAGGGGGTAGGGCTGTAAGAAAATATGTTTCCTGTGGGTTTTCTGCTTATCCGCTTTAATTTGATACTAAATATACCAGTACCGTAAGGCAGCAGGTGAGCTGAAATAGACTGGGGAAATGCGAGGCAGAGCTGCCCGCTGAACCACTGTACCATTCACACGGTTGATGAAAACACATTGCAGAGCTACCTAGTATCTAGCCAGGTGATCCAGTCACCCCCCACTCCCATGTTTATTTTCATTATAAAACAATTAGCGGCGTACGGAAACGAAAGAAATAGAACTCTCGCTGTCTAACATAGCATATGGGTAGGATACTGGAATACTTCACAATAACTTTTGAAACCAGATTCCAAAACTTCATTATTTTTTCCATGTTATTGTCATATTTTCAGAGTCTAAAAATGTTATACATCCACCAACAGCACTAACAACGTGTTCCTTCTAGCGTCTCATACCACTAAGGAAGACAGCTAACGCCAACACTCACAAAGCTTTCGAATCTCTGAGCTTATGGATTTACTGCATGTTCTGCAAAATCTTTACTTGGAATAAGCAGCTCGTAAACCTTTTGAAAGGAAAAATTATAGATTATCTTGCTTTGTATAACAGATATCTGAAATACATACGAAATACAATCTCATTTGTTAATTAAATGGTAATATGCCCAACATCTAAAAATTTGAGATTATTCATTTTTATTTTGCATTGCTCTGTAATACCTGTGAAAGCCAAGGCTTCGGGCTTTATGTTTCTCTCTACTCAAGACAGTATCAAGAAATTCATGTACCCCAAACATCTAAATACAGCAAAAGTACTATTATTCAAGGGATCCCAGAATAAGTACTTCCATAAAAATATTATTCACCATTTTTCTGTACGCTTTTCAAAAAATATTCATAGCATGCCTCAATGTCACAGGACTCAACTGCATCTGGAAGTGTGCCAACAACGTTTGGCACGTGGATGCCACTGGAGGAGCTAAAACGGGCTTAGATGGCTACAGTCTCAGGGCTACGGGAGTGCTGGGGGCTGATACCCACGAAGGAGAACCCCACCCTGGGTGTTCGCTAATGTTAGTGAGAACTCTCGGTGACCTCGTCCATCCTACAGCTGTCGATACCACTTCTCTGCTTAGTTCTCCAAGATTATACCTAATTCCAACGCTCTGCCCAGCTCCAGACATACACTCCACAACTTACCGCCCTGACTTATCCACAGGTCAACTCGGGATTTCCTTCTCTAGCTTGTTCATTTCCCAGATGTCCACACCACAGGTAGTAACAGCCAACCTTATTTCCCTCTCTTTCCCAACTGCCCACACTCAGGTGGTAACATCTTCACCCTCTCAGTCACCATCACTTGGTTCTTCTCCCCACGTTCAGTCCATCAGCACATCCTGTTGTTTCTATCCCCCAACGTATATACCGGGTGGGTCCACTTCTCAAGCTCCCTGCTGGGGTCTAACTCCAACCCATCACCTCTCCCTGGATTATGACAGTGGTCTCCCCATCTCCACCCTCACCTCTCTCCACTATGTTCTCCATAAATATCCAGTTATTTACTTATTTATTTTTAACAAAAAACCCAGTCACCTCACTTCCTGCATAAAACCCCAAACTCATCAACATGCCCAGGAAGGCACAAAGGCTCTGCCCCGTTGGCCTCGACGTGCTCAGCTTGCCCCCTGCTCTCTGTGCCCAGGAGCCTTGCACCTCCTCAAACACACCAGCCACGCTCCTGCCTCGGCCTCCCCAACTTACTCCCGCTCCCCACGTCTCAGCAGATAACTGACAGCTCCTCTGAGCCCTCTCCTCCCCGCCACCCTCCTTAGGAGATGCCCCTCCTTCCATGACCTCCACCCAACGTCATTGCTCTTTGTGTCCTTTCTTGCCTGTTTGTTTCCTTCCTTCCATCAACCACCATCCTTAATCATATATATGTAGTTTAACTTACTTTTTGTTTCTTGTTTGTAGACCGTCTGGTTTACCAGCATTCTACCTGGCACTCAGCCCCATGCCCAGGTCATGCCATGACGACCATGACACCAACTCCAGGCTGCACTGGGAGCACATTTGCTTACAATACATACCAGTTACTCTTCTAAGGGCTGTGTCTACGTGCATTAACTCAATTAATCCTTGTGGCCCATTATTATCCCCATTTCTAGATGAGGAAACAGACGTACAGAGATGCTAAGTACTGTGCCCAAGGCCAGAAATTTAGTAGGCTGGGGAGCTGGGACTCAAATATGTCTCGAATGGATCAGTGAATCAGTCATGGGATGGCAGACAGAAGAACACCCTCTGGACCAACTCTGCACAGAGGCCCCTCGGCATTTACCTTTTCTCATTCCTCCAAAGGGGTCCTTGTTGGGCTCGTAGGGCATCCTGCCCATCACTTCTGGCATGCTCATGCCCTGCTGGTATGGGGCGCTCGGAGTCATGGAGTTGCGTTTTGGGAATGATGAATCACTTGCGTCTGAGAATGGGTCGTGCACACTGACTGTACTGCTTCTGATAAGATGAGAGACATGAAAGCTTAACGACAGAGCATTAGTCACCTCCAAACACTTACTGAGAAAATAAGCCAAGCTTGAAATCTGTACCTGCAAAAACCATCCAAAGTAAAGCATATGAATAAAACTAGTGGTAGTTAATATTTACAAAACTCACTAGAGAACACCGTTGCCTCTCTCTATAAAAACTTTGCTCCAGAAAAATGAAAATAGACAAATCTGATTTTGTATGGCTCCCCGAGATGTTTCAACATACCTTCCACCTTGCATTGGGGTAATCTGTCCATGAGGGGTGGAGGCCGGAGTAGGCGGCTTCAGGTCACCTGGAACCTCTGCCATGGAATTACTGCCAGTTGACTGGGGAGTCTGTGGACCTTGCAAGGATCCTGAGTTAGCTGATAGTAGTAGCACCAAGAGAAAATGGGGGAAAATCTAGAGGTTATCAAGTAAGCTCATCCTTGATAGTTATTGAAAAAAAAAAAAAGGAAAGAAAATAAGACATCATCTTATGTAGAAGTAGTAACAATATCCATTGCTGGTAACAATGTAGTAAAATTAATTGCTCTTACATTGTTTACAGTGAAAATCAGTAAAAGCTTTTTTTTGGTAAACTATTTGGCAACACACTTCAGATATGAGCCATAAAATATATTTATACCTTTTGATTGGGTAATTGCTTTATCCCAAGAAAATAATCTAATATAAAGAAGGCTTTCGGCAGAAAAATGTTTATTTCAGTGTTGTTTATAATGGAGATAATCTGAATATCTGAGAATAAGGAAAAATGGGATGAAAAGTTTGGTATATCAATTTGATGGACTATTAGGAAAATTATCTGGGTCTTAGGCAATGAGAAGTGTTTACGTTGTAAAGCAATGATACAAAGTAATACAGAGCTTTATATCATTTCAATGCCTTCTCAATGTCTGGATATGTCTATGCTGTCATTAACAGTCATCTTTAGAGCTATGAAATCTTATTTGTTATTTACAGAACACAAGTCATATTGGTTTGGAGTTCTTTAATGTCAGTATCAGAGTTACAAGACTTGGCTTTAACTATAATTACATTATAATAACAGAGCTCAGAACTGAGCAGATCTTTTAAAAACTTAAGTGGGATTCTTGCAAATAATTAACCTGAAAACATAATATTTTAAGGGCTCTTGCTTTATCATTGATCACAGTCTTTAGCATGTCAGATGTTCAATAGACACTGGTTTCACTTATTAATTAAGCAACTACTAATTGAATGAATAAAGTGCTTGCTATATTGTAGGCTGTTTTCTACAGCTGGATGCAGCAAAGACGGAAAAAGACAAGAATTCCTGCCCCCATACAGTTTACAATGACTACTTTCAGAACGGTAACCCTAACACACAGAATTAATGGCTGCTTGTAAACAATAATATTGCGTATGTTACTATCCATAGCTCCTCTCCTATGGAGTTCCAAAGGCTCACCACAGCTACCACCACCCACACTTTAGAGGAAACGGAGTTGAACAAATCACTGGAGACTACGGAGTGTGCTACAAAGGCGTAAGAAACAGCAATGAGCCTGTTGCTTCTCAGCAGAAAGCCTCAGCTGAGCCCAGACTTTGCTAGCGAGGCCAGGTCTGCCCGGTCCTGGGTCCTGGCCGTGTCGAGAATGAACACTGACGACTACGCTAGCCAACGGGGAGCTTGTTCCGTAATATCTCCCCTGGGTGCCCAGGGCTGGAGTGACTCAGGGACGTTCTCACAGGTGCCAGGAAGACTAACTTCAAAAGGAGGTATCTTCTTAGATGTAGATACCTTAAAATAAAAACTTACCAACTCATGCTTACAAACCAAATTTTGGTAAAACCCTGGAAATGCATATTTAAAAAGGAGATATAATAAAAGAAAAAAGTAGAGTCTTTTACAAACGTATAAGGATAACCCTACACATATGACTGCACCGTAGAGCTGGCAGGAGGAATAACTGGTTTCTTACATCAAGAAGCAGATTGGACAGCAGTCTGTACATCTTCTGTGGAACACGGCTCACAAGGCTGTGATCTCAGAATGACCCTTATTTACAAGTATTCACATTTACAGCTAATAAGGAAAAAAAAAACAGGAAAAATTCTCCCCTCTTGCCAGTGTGTTTTCCTTTCCTTTTAGGAAAAAAAAAAAAAAAAAAGAAGGCAGCCAGGAGGCTGGCTCTCCAGGATATCCCCACCTTGTGCCAGAAGTTACAGATGTATACTCGAAAGTAAACAATGCAAAGGTTACTGAAGGTTAAGTGCATCCACACACTTGAGACTGTACAGCCAGACTCCTAGCTGGGAAGATAATTTACACAGCATGAACCCGGTGCCCCAGCTCTGGCTGGGGTTACGGGAAGTAGGGTGGGGAGAAGAGCAATAGCTGGTATGTCTCAGGTCTACAGCGACCAGAGGTCACCCAGAGGGCACCTCTGTTTACAACCCGAGCCCCTTTCTCATTTATCTTCCCACTGAGGATTCCCTAGTTGGATCCATGACAATCCATGACAAGTTCTGTGACATCACCCGTCAGCTAATAATAGAAATGCAGTCAGCCACCTGCCAGCAAAGATGGATGGGTTTTTGGTTACAGACTTACTAACTGAAAGGGGAGCTTCCTGCCACCTCCCCGCACTCCTCCCAGGCGGGTCCCCTCCCCGACTCTAACTTACAGGCGGGCCCAGGCCACCTGGGGAGGCGATTCCCGTGACCGTTCATTAGATCTCCACAAACTTTTACAGTCTGTTATAACAAGAGCCCGCCGGCACCTCAGAGATGCAACCACACCCCCAGTCCTTGCTCAGGCTTCATTCAGGAGCCTTCTTCTGGCTGACTTACTCTAGTCCCCGGAAGACACAACCTGGATCTCTGGCATGAGAAACCACACAGCCACTCAACAATGAAGATCCTGGTGCAGCCCCCAGGGCTAAGGGGTGATACCTCTCAGGGGCTGACAGGATTGAATTTCAGATCAGTATCAGCTGCATCAAATCAAAACTAGAATGCAGAGGGATGACTTAGAACGCTAAGTCATTAGCACTTAGGATTTAAGTTGGTTCAGAATGACCATTTGAAAAAACCGTCTAGAACGTTTCTTAGGAATCTTTTAGTTGTTTGCCTGGATGTACTCGTAAGGAATAAACTACAGTTATGTTCTTATGGGAAAAACCGACTTCAAAGAACACAAACATTGGTTGAAAATTAGTTAAAAAAAATTTTGTAGTATATGAGGCCCTGACACGGCAAATACCTGGGAATAATTTGTTTCCCTTCTCTGACAATAAAAATGTTTCAGAGGCATTTTCCTTAATGATAGGTCTGGAATCAAAGAGGCCACAATGCACAGATGCTGGAGGAGATGCCTGGTCTTTGGTTGAGAGGCTGATGTGACTCACTGCCCTACTGCCCAGTCCGTGTGTCCGTCTCTCTTGCTGAGTGGTGTGCAGAGCACATGAGCCAAGCAGACTGGCCCCGTGCACCCTGCACGATGCCTTCCAGGCCTTGCACTGGCTGAATGGCTAGACTCAGGAAGCTTTCCTCCCCTGCTTCCTGTTTCACAGGACTTGGGCTCCATTTGGACCACTAAGAAGAATGTATTATCAGAAGTGCATCTGCAATCCAAGCTCTTTTGTGCAGTTAAAGTGATAATGTTGCCATAAAAACGGTAGTTTAAAAAAAAAAGGGGGGAAAGGAAAGAGCTGACTGTTAAGAGAACAGGCCCTGTACTTTCTGAACTATATACCTCAGCAGGATTTCTTGTACTGAAGCTGATGCACACTGGGAGAGCTATTCTCCATACAGAAGTGCAGACCATTCAGTGACATGAGTTCTTTCCTGGCAAATAAAATATACTTTTAGATCTGTGCAGACATTGCCACTTTGGTCCCTACACCCCACCGGGTTTTTATTTTGGAAAAATAGTTTCAGAGCTGTTCACAGGCAGCTTGTTAATGTGGTGAGATTTTCGAAATTAGATTTCCCCGTTTTTAAAGTACACCATCACTGGCAAAGGCTGTGAATCTTTAAGGGTGGGGTTAGAGAGGAGGACTTCTCTATTTGTATTTAGAACCAACAGATCTGTCTCTAGGTATGCTCATTACAAGTGCACCTTGGGCCTAAAAAGTATTTATTTGAGATCTCTAAGTGGCCTTAGATATTGGCATCGCCATCCAGATATCAGCTAGAGGGAATAATTAAAGGAGAAACAACTCCTTTCTTTGGCTCACAGATACCATGTCCTATGTGTAAACAGTTTACCGATTACAGCGCTACTTTAAACACAGGTGTAGTAGGCACACCTACCTCTCTAATACCAGAGCCAGATGTCTGAGATCAAGGCCCGGTTTTCCCACTCACTAGCAATAATGGGCCAGTCTGCTTAGATTATTTATTTATCGAATTTTTGAATTTTATTTTATTTATTTTTTTATACAGCAAGTTCTTATTAGTTATCTATTTCATACAAATTAGTGTATATCAGTCTGTTTAGATTTTATGTGCCTCAGTTTTCTCAGGGATTTTAGAACAGTATCTTTATCACAGGGCTAACATGAAGATTAAATGATTAAAGCACTTAGAAGAGCGTCTGGCACACTCTCAGTGCTCAAGAAATACTGGCAATGAGCTATGATCATCTGACCGCAGAGCAAACCTCTGCTGGGGGAAGTGGCAGGCACAATCAGCCCCATCTTGTATGCAGGACAGTGTGACTAAGCGTGGACCACCCCAGGGCTTGGACACGGCCAGAAACAGACAACAGAATGATCAAATTTAACTTGAGTGAGGTCACCACCCAGAACTAAGGATGATGCAAGTTTCTTCCCATCTCTAATATCGTATTTATCAGAATATAATGATCCAGTAATATCAAATTTGAAACACTAACAGGCAGAACAAAAGCTGGCGGGAGAGCTGAAAGAATGGCAGGGTCTCCAACAGCTGAGTGAAGAGATAGGAGAGAAGGCAGGTATCATCAATATGATTTTGCTTATGAGAATTTAAGTGAATCACCATTATTCCTAAGCGGTATTTTAAGATTCCTGACCCTGGGGTCAAAGTTAACTGGACTACTCTTTCTCAGAAATAGGGCTATATAGACCTTTATCTTGACAGTTTGCTGAATTCCCTACAAGCAGAAACTTGCTTGGCAGGGGGTATTAAAAACTAAGTCCAAATTCTGTTTTGTTAACGTACAAATCGGAGTGTCTCTGACAGAGGCAGAGCTGGTAGAAGCTGGCCGTTAAATCCGCAGAGTGGCGTTTCCAGCATCAGCACAGGTTACTGGGGAGACTTATTTTGACGGTTAGATGGAATATTTTTAAATAATTGTGTAAGGAATAAAGGTATAAAACTCAGAATTCCAAAGTCTACTTTGGCTAAAAAAGGTAAAGCAAAAGAACCGTGCCTTCAAAGTGCTGACCAGAAATGACAAGACCCCCAATTTTATTCTTTCTTCCCTTAAGCACTGCCAATGGGGTCTAACTAAATAGACGAGGCAGAAGAGGACACCCCTGGCTCTCTAAGATCCCAGTTTGCTCTGCTCTCTTTACTCTGAGCGGCCTTCTCAGAGCCTGGGAGGGACTCCATGGGGGCGGGGTCCCCGGCTCGCCCGCCGCTACAGCTGCAGCACCACCACTTACCAGGAGAGGGCGGCTGGAGCTTGGGCTGCTTCTTGGTGTCTCCCGTGCTGAAGACTTCCGGCGGGGGCTCCTCCCCTCGCTCAGTCTTGCACTCAAAGGCAAACAGGTACTGAATATACTGCTTTTTCAGGGAGCTCGCTGCACTGCTTGAAGTGCCGACATTTAGGTTGGTTGCCAGCTCGCGCCACTTCTTGTTTTTATTAACCTGGCAAAAGAAAAAAAAAAAAAAAAAAAAAGGCAGGATCATTGGTTTGCAGCAAAGTGGCTTGTTTAAAGCCAGGAGACAAAAGAAAAGCACTTAATGTCCTGTTTTACTGTTTTTTTTCTTCACTTGCCTCTTTTAACTAATGCTCATTATTCCCACTCAGTAGTGCATAGACAGCATTTACAGTTATAAAACCATTAAGGAACCTGCTGATAGCTACATAGAAAGCACTGCTCGTGGAGATTCTTCTGCCTGGTGCATCTTCTAATGCCTCACACTCTTCCAGAGCTGGTGCTGTCCGGGCCCAGCAATTTATCTCCGAGCAAATGTACGCTCTCACTCACACTCATCCCCATACCACTTCTTATCTTTAAAAAAATAAAAAAAAAGAAGGGTGTCTAAAAAACTAACATAAGAAGCAATAACAGAACTATTTGGCAAGTTAAGTGTTTGGGCCTTAATATGAAAAACAATATCTTCTTCCAACAGCCACAGCTTCCGGAAAGATGAGCCTATAATTTTGGTCCGTGCCCAGCCTCTCACGAGGCTTTCCTGTGGTGTTGGGTGAATAAGGCCCCAGTCAAATGACCCCAACTTAAAAGCCTGGCCGAAGCCATCAGCCCTGTCTGAGCTGTGGAGGCAGCAAGTCGCTGACATGGCAGCACCTGTGGGCTTGGGAAGGGGTGCACAGGACTACCCAGTGTTCCCAGTCACACTTCAGATGGAGGGAACACAACTGCAAAAAGAGAAGAGAAAAAAGAAAGGAAATCCTCAAATGTTATAAAAGGATTTGAGGAATTACTTTAACCTTTTGATTCCCACATGGGAACACAGTTACATGACACTGAAACACGAAGGACACGTGAAGGCCTGCAAATACTTGGGGAATATTTTGCCTTTAGACGTTTCCTGTGTTAAGTAGCATAGGTTAAGGGGACAGTGAGTTTTAATGACATGTTCAATTTTTGGATTCAAACTTTCTCACAAAGCTCTTTCTGTCCATTTACTTAGTACTAAATGGTGCATGATAAACCATGGAATACTCCTGGGAATGCTTAACGCCATTTCTGTTACTTAACGCCAGGCTGCAACAAGCAGGCTCGCAATTGCTTCCCAAACAGTAAGCAGAGCGCTGCCTGATATACCCTGAATGAGCTGATCTATCTGTGGCTGCAGCACCTATTCCAACCACATCTGATGGCCACCAGGTAGAGCGCCAGACAGGGTGTGAGCAACAGTGCTGCCAAGGAGCTCATCGCCACTGTGAATCACTGCTACGTTCAAGCAGCTTCATTAGCTAAGCCAGCAGAGTCCTGCTCACAGACCCAACATGGGAATACACACTACTGACAGAGTGAGGTGTCTAGACGATCCCTACACTGCTGCGATGGGTGACACCCAATTGTTTGGCGTCCTGGGGATTCTAAAAAAATCTGTCAGGGGGTCTAGGTGTAAAGAAAGAACGGTCAGGGGAGTCTATGCCCATAGGAGAAATGTCAGGGGTGTCTAGAGAGGAAAGGTCGGGGGGGGGGTCTATGCTCAGAGGGGAAAGGTCAGGGGTGTCCAGGTACAGAGGGGAAAGGTCAGAGGGTTTAAGTGCAAGAGAGAGGTGTGTATCCTGACCTCTCCCTTCACTGACCACCACTCACACCTGGTCTGCATCCTATGATTTACCATCTGATCAGGCAGTCTGGGGTCAAGCTCTGATTGCTTCAGTTGTAGGCCTCGGGTCTCGGGTGGGAGGAGGCACCTCAGGGAGGGCTGAGAACAAAGGCCTCTCCTGCATCCCCAAGAGCTGTGTGGCACCGAGACCAGGGTGGGCCCTCGGTGATACCTGTGGATTACATGACCTGCCTTTGGATAGCGAGGCCCCGCACCACCTGAGGCCCGAGCAGCTACTTTCATTGATCTGGGTGGGAGCCCAGGTATTGACAGGTTTTAAATTCTCCCAGGTGATGCTAATGAACAGCTAGGTCTGAGAACTACGGGCAGAAATAAGGGCTTGCGTTTTGCAATCAGACAGACCTGGCCTCACCACCTAGCCTGAGAATCCCTGGGCCACAACATTGTACAGTCGGCCTTCCGTGTCCCTGGGTGATGCATTTGTGAATTCAGCCAACTTCAAATTCAAAGTATCAAAAAAAAAAAAAAAATCCAGAAAGTTCCAAAAATCAAAACTTGCATTTGTACCAGCAAATATTTAGGCAGCATTACATTTTATTGGATATTGTAAGTAATCTAGAGATGATTTAAAGTATACGGGAGGTTGTGTGTAGGTTATATAAATAAGGGACTCGAGCTCTGAGGATTTTGGTATTCGTCGGGGTCCTGGAACCAATTCCCCATGGATCCCAAGGGACAACTGTACTTCATCTTGTTACATCTCTTCTTCAGGGCTGATGACCTTGCATTTCATGGGTATTGAGAAAAAAAGTGACAAGAAAAAGCACAGTGCCCAGGACGCAGTGGGCACTCACCCCTTAGGACACTTTCCCCCATTCTACTTCGGGACATGGATATACAAACCAGACCCAATGCTAAAAACTGGGCTGAGACTGGGGAGGAAAGTGTGGCCTCTAGGGTACAAAATTGAAAGGGGAATTGCAGGGGAGGCATCTGCACAACCCCAAAACGAGTGCCTCCTGGAATTCTGCACTCCGGGTGCCACTTCTGCCCATGCCAGTCCCAGCCCTGTGAAAAAGGGACAGCACTGCTCTTCTTGTCGCCCAGGTATAGTGGACGTGGTCTTAGAAGGATGACTTAGTTTTCTTGCTCAATTGCTCTGGATAGAGGGAAACAGTGAATTTTTGATTTATATCTAATCTAGACAACTTAGTCATTTGCAGAACATTTTTATTTACTATGAAATTCTGACAGATTCAGTAGAATTCTGGAGCTGTCAGGGACCCGAAAGCAAACTCTAGCCCAAATGTCTCATCTTACAGATGAGGACTGAGACCCATGTAAATGACCGAGGTCCCTCTGCGAGTGGGCAGCGGATCCGGGTCCCTGGCCCCAGCACTCTCCCCCTGCAGCACATGAACGTGGATCCCAGTAAAGGTGACCTTCCCAGGGGCTTCGCTTTTCCTTTGTGAGAAAAAAATTCGAGTCTGTATATTCAAAGAAAGCTGCTGTAAGAGCTTACCTATAGCATCTCCTCATTCATTCATTCATTCTCACCTGTGCCAAACCTCCAATCTCTTTAACGCAGACATAGAGTCGGAACAGGTCCAAGGGCTTCTTGCCCACCGCAGGCAGACTTGAGACCGGGGAGCCTCTCTCCTCCATGAAGGTGAGGTATCGGTCTACCCACAGCTTTCTCTCTGGCTCATTCCCCAATTCATACACCTTTGTGATCTTTTCGCCAGTGGTGGTGGATGAGCTGGACTTCTAGAGCCCAGAAGGAGCATTTGGAGATGGGGCATGGGTGGGCAGAGGGAAAGGGAAGAAGGTGAGAAAAAAGTAATGAGCTACCAAATACAAGAAGAGAAGAAATTTTAAAACTACTGCTATCACACAACAATTAGGAATGAAGGCTACTAGTTCAGGCACAAAGTATACATTGTCTTAATTAAGAATTTACTTTGACTTTAAATAAAGGGCCCAAACTCCCCCTTTTATATACTTGAAAAACAAAAAGAAAGGAACAAAAACTTTCTTTTACTTTATGGATATAAGCGTTGAATCCCAGAAGGCAAGATTCCAATGACACCTCGCGTCATTTTTAAAAACAAAAGGTTGCTAGCTCATTGAATGATCACAGTGAATTTAAAATTTCACACGTAATGTTATAGAGCCCTAAAAAACTACATGGTCTCCTACATTTCCTTGTCAAAATGTGGATGGCCGATGTGTGTCTTCATTAAAACTAAATCATATGGAGGAAGAGCAAACACGTGGTACTTGCTGAAAAATATAAGGTAGGTCACATGTCACAGGACCCAGTGGTGTGTGGGCTCTTTGTAAACCAATGACCAGCTGAAGCTCTGGCGTTCACTCCTAACAACCTGCTTTCCCGACTTAAGACTCCTTGAACTTCTCTGCCAAGGTTAAGGGGCTGTTTAGATAGTTTAATACATTTCTTAAGCAGCCACGTGTTAATCACAAAGACATGTGCTACTTCATACTCCCAGCATATCTATGGACACACGTTTACTTTCATGTGCCCATTTGGTTTATACTGATGCTCTAATTCTTGGTCTTTTATTTTTCTAACTATGTATTTGATTCTAAAATGTCAAAAGTTGCTGTTTCATAAAGAGCCCAACTGTATATTTTTCCTTTCTTTTACGTCTCTGTATTTGTAACAATATTTGTGCACTTGTAATATCTGCAACTCCGGGATCATTGTGCAAAACCACTTGTAAAGTCTCGATAAAGATTTCCTTGGAATGATAATATACTTCATTTAGTCATGTTTATTTACTAGGTTGTCATTTGCAGTGTATAGCTCTTATTTTAGATGGAGTTTTTCTTAACTCTTTTTCACTATATTTAGCTCAAGATCATTTTAAGCCTACTGCTGAAATGGGGGCAGTGGTGGTGGTAGGGCCTGAGAAAGGATGCTTGAGAATGAAACTAATCAAGCTGGTGAGTGGCAGAGGTCCCTCCAATTAACATGTAATTTTCCCAAGCTGTTCTGGCTAAAATTTTAAGCCTTCAGCTTTAGAATTATTGAAGCATAAAATCTTTACATAAATTATATAAAACTGGGTAATACAGTTGATGTAAATAAAGAAAGTAGAGTGGTAGGATAAAAAAATGTGATCTTTTAGAATTTGAAGCTGAAGCTAAAGAAAGTTACTTTAGATAAGAACTTAAAGTACGTATACATGTTCCTATATACGTCTATAAACTCACGTACATACCAGATCATGGAACATACTCCACAACCAAATAAGCTTTTAAAATTTATTTACCATATTCTCACACCCAGGGAACATCTGACTCGGAAAAGAAACTGTTCTAACACATTTTACACTGCGTTCTCATACTGGGAACGTTTCAGAAACTTCGTCATCATTAATGAGGTAGTTATGAACAGGAGGTTTCCAAATCATAGTTTTGAAACTTTGTCTTTATTGGGAGGTACACTGAAAACAATGGACCCAATCTTTTTTTTAAAAAATAAAAATTTGAAAGAAGAACCAGAGGAAAAAACCATTATCACCTAAAATCAATTAAAACCACCACCATGAACCTCCCCCTTGCATTTCATCTGTGAAGAACTCAGAGGAAAAGTCTGAGATTCCATTTAAAAATAAGAGATATAAAATCAGTCGTTTCAGTTTACAGTCACTCTAGGTGCTCCGCCAACATCCCGAGTAAAGAGATCCAGCTGCTGTTCCCGGCCAGGTCCTCTCTAAACCCACACCGTGGAAGGGCTCCAGGAGAAAGTTACTCGTGGCCCAAGCAATGAGACTGTGAAGTGTTTGTTCCTGTCTATGAAAGGAGGGGATTCTCGTAACCTGAAACCGGCCTAAAGTAATGATTTACTTAGTTTTTGACTATCCGTATTTGAACTTTTCTTACCTTTCTTTGTTAAGTGAACTTAAGTTTAATTAACTTCTACATATCTCAATTTGTTCTCATAAAATTAGAAAACCTTAATGAAGATAACAGTTGTTAATAGAATTGTTTTACTTTTCATAGTTTTTAGATCTTCAAAAATGCATTCTATGGTGCCATAATGTAAACAAATGCATCTGTGTGAAAAGAAAGTGGTCAAGCCTCAGTTTTATGTCAGGTCCTAGAAGAGGCCTCCCCTGGTGCCGGCTCCCTGGTCTGAATCATCATCGCAAAAGCCTTATTTGTCCTTGGTGGTACCTGGCCTCACGGTGCACAGAGGCCTATGTTTCGTGTGGGATTAGCTGTCTGCCCTCCACTCTCCTGACTAAACTTTAAGTTCCACGAGGCAGGAACTGGGTTGATCTTGAATCACCAACAGCGACAGCACACTGAAGGTACTCAGCACATTATTTGCTCTGAGTGAATACTCACATGAACAAGAAAGGTCTGAAAAGTCTAGCACCATCCAAGTAAGGATTAACAGCTGGTTAAAATATTCTATAAACAGGTTTTCGGTGAGTGAAGTGCTAAGTGAATGTGGACACAATCTAATAAGACTGAAAGCTGAGAAGGGATTGGTGGGCAAGTAACATCTCCATTCCCAGCTTCCTGGGCTGCACACTGGCCCATTCCCAAAGTTGGTATTTGGGCGCCCAAACAGAGAAAAAGGACATTAAGAGAAACAAAAGCCCTAGGAAATAAAGACTATACACTTTATCCCTGATCAGGCTCAAAACATACTTTTTTTGTTCAGAGACATTAATTATGATGTGACCTTTGAATAAACGTCATTTACACTCTACCCATCGAACAATGGGCAAGAAAACTAGCCCCGAAGAAAGCTGGTTAACTTTTTCAGGCCACTAGCACCACCTCATATTGCTCTGGTGTTGTAAAAATTGTATCCTACTGCATGAAACAGTCGTGGAGGCAAGAAAAAGAAATGGAGATAGCTGAAAAATTACAGCAAGACATTATTATGGTGCCACAAATGTTTTCCTTGCATATAACTTAATTAAGTCTATAAGTACACTTTTCCTCAAGTCTTTGAAGCAGATTTACATTTCAGCAGTCTTTACCATATGCCTGGTAATATGTGTATATGCATGTGTATGTGCAAATGTTTATTTTTATTTTAGAATGTTTTGTAACAAAACAGCGCTGGTCCATGGCACACTGTCAAAGCATAGAACATCTCTGTTATTTAGTCCATTTCAGGCCTGCTATTAGATAGGCTTTATTAGAAACACTGTTAGGAGCAATTTTAAGTACAAATTAAAGTTGTATCTCAGAAAGAGAAGTTAAATACTCTTCAATATATATCTGCAGTGATTTGATAGCAGAGATAAGTTTAGGTCCTGCATAACAATCTCCTTTAGTTCCTTTCTTGAATGAACATCTCATTAGAGGGTGGTGCTGTTTTTTCAACACAGAGCAATCTCTAACACCTCCTACTACCTCAAACCACATCTTCTGCTGTTCCCTTGTTGTAAGACTGGAGCCAGAAGTTTGCTTGTAAATTCTTAAACAAAAAAATGGCTATGGTACAGGGAGAGATAATGTATGTAGAAATATTAATGAAATCAACAATTCAGTTTTCTTTTTTCTCATATTTAAGTAGAAAGGAGGGTTTTGATAATAGTTTCCTACAGGACTTATTGGATAGAGATAATGTGACTAGTAACTTAAAATAAATATCTCAATCATTCTTTATAATTCAGAAATCAGCAAGATGGAAATTTTAAACCTATAATATGGTCTTTTAGTAGTCTTTAATAAGTTATTATTCTTAATTATTATCTTAAGGTTTTAAAGATATTTTCAACCTCTGAAATCTTCCCCTCTGAGTCAATAAACAAATGTTTTTGAAAAGTTATAGCTGGGGTTCTACCTGTTAACTTGAGAGTATCACTGATTCAAAAACACTTTTTCTATGATTAAAACAAAACACCAGAGTAGATCATGGGACCGCCCCCCCCCCGCCCCCCAATGTTGGCTGCCTTCTGAGACTCAAAGCAAATAACACAAAGATATCAGAATTAAGGAGCTGCACTCTCTCTTCCATTAGTTCTGCTTAATCCATATTAGAAGCATTTTTCATTTCATCTCGGTTGTTGAAAAAGCGAAACATATGTCTACAAAGGAGGTAACAGCGAATATTGCCCTTTCTTCCTCTGAAAAGGAAAATGCTGGTTATACTAGAGCTCCACATGAATTTTACAAACATTTACTGGAACTACCAAGTCTTCAAACCTTCAGCTCTATCTGCTTAAACCAGCGAATGGATAATTAATAGCAGCCTCCTTTTGGGGTTTTGACTAGATTGCCAGATTCTGCAGTCAGGGTCTTCTTCCCTCCAACTTGCTTTTCCTGAGCTGTGCTCTTCAATACATTGTCTTGCAAAAATTAGCGCATTAATTAAGCCTGCTTGGCAAGTAATTGCATGTTAAGATTTTTTTTTTTTTTAAAGATCTTTTGATTCCTTATATGAATGTAAAATAAAGGTTACGACAGTGCCATTCTTCTTCTTTTTTAATGGCACAGAATTAATTTCTTTAGTAGGAAAATAAAGGCCTAGCTCTACAGACAGAAGAATATTAAGGCTAAAAAAATTCCCTTATATGCACATTTCCATTTTTGTTTTTTAAAATATCGTATGAAATCAACACTTAATATCAAGATTATGAGCAGGCTTGTGCAGGATATAATTTTTCTATCTCAACTGATTCTAATGTAGGCACACATTAATCTAAGAGTAGCATTCCAAATATTCACATGCACTAACATTTCTACAACTTTTCTGTTAATTTCTGACAAGCAGATTGAAACAAGGCCTGGCTGATGATATGCTAAACTGTGCCCAGAGTGTAATATTTATATTTTCAAGATAGGCAGTTTTGAAATAAGATGTTTCAGACACAATAGCCGATGAAAGATTTAGGCCAAAGGCCAAACTTATCATATACTCCATGGCTGCTATTAGTTCCCATGTAAATGGACAGTTAACTCATTTTAAAGATCTTCTATAAGCGCACAATGGATTAGACATTTAAACAAAGTCATTGCGTGAAGGAGTTTGGACCCAGTAACACAATCACATGCTTCGTATAGAGACGCTTCTTTACATCAGTGGTTTCATTACCAGCAATCAACTTATGTATGATGCATATAAACTTTACTCATTTTGTTACTACTACAAAGAAAACCCTTTCATGGATAAATTATGAAGAAAAAGTCTTATAAAACAAATAAATAAGCAAGCATTAAAATAGAATTAATTATCAAAAAACCCCAAAAAAACAAAAAAAACAAAAAACCAGAGCCACTTACAGGGCTTGATGGAGTCTTTGGCCAGCCTGGGCTGCTAATGCTATCACTTTCATCTCCATGAAATGAGGAGATGCTAGCAGAGCTGGGGGACATTGGGGAAGGGACTGGCAGGTTGCCGGGGGTTGGGGGCTGAGAAATACCCTGAGAGCTGTAGCTATCCTGTGGTAGAGGAATAAAAAAAAAAAAAAAAAAGACAAAGGTAGGGCAAACTTTATTTAAAATAACAAAAAGCACATCCAGTTTAACAGACTAATTTTTATATATAATATATATATATATATAAAGACATGTACAAACAAACACACAAAACCACACACATGTAAAAGTATTAAAACAACATTCTTAATTAGTATAACTTGGTAAGTTTGCTGGATGCTGGATAGGACCACTGAGCCACCATGCTTACTTCAAGCTTACATGGAATGCTAAGCATGGGTTACCCCTTATGAAAGAAAGAAAGGAAAAAAAAAAAAAAAGCTGTTCACCTTATTTATCAAATAAGGTAGGAAAGCAAAATATTAAGTATGTTGTTGTTGCTAAGGCGGCCAAAACAGGAAGCTACAAACTGAAGGCAGAGAAAATGGCTTCAAGTACCAACCAGGCAAGATCCCTTCCTTCTCCCCACCCCCGAAGCATTTCTCTGGGTGGGTCCTGTCCCTCCACCCCTCTCCCCCAGCCACGAGTTAAATGCCGTAAGAACTAGTAACTTTCAGATCCACACCATGAGGGGGGCGGGGAAAGAAGACTGCAAACGTTTCGCACAAGATGGAGGCATGCGGAAGAGAAGAGACCAAATGAAAAAAAGTGAGGAGAGAGCCACACGGCAGCTGCAGCGAGCAGACCCCACACCGCGTGCAGAGGAGAGAGGAATACCTTCGACTTGCTCTCCGGCTGTGCGGTGCCTTCTTCTTTACCATCTGCTTTGAGAGGCAGGGGCAGTTTGGATTCACCAGGAGACATCATATCTGCAAGACCCATAGATGCTAATCGAAAACAGGAGAAAAGAGTTTGGGATTATACATGATGTGTCAGGCTGTGCTCCCGCTAACACAAGCTACTGAGTGATGGGGCACCCGAATTTCCCTCCAAGGAAGGAAAGAAAAAAGGAAAAAGCAACTGTAACTCAGAGAATACTCATTTCTGAAATCTAAGTAGCATGACGTTCTGGCAATCCTTTTTTATCTTAGGGGGAAAAAAAGCAATCATTTACTCAAGACCTAAGCCACTGAAAGTCAACTTTTATCAATATTATTTTTTCAAAATTATTACAGCTTTAATGGAGTAGGTGCAAGCAGAAATCTGCCCAATGTCTAAATTGCTCATGGGGGATTCAAAGGCTGGATACGTCTATTTTCACTGGTTGACTAGAGGATTTACTGCTTTCTTAACTTCCTAAATTCACATAATCCATAGTTTGTAAAATCATTGACCACTTTATATTGTTTCATTTGAGAATCGCATCTATTACATATGGCATAGGCTACAATAACGGAAGGTGGTTGTAACAGATGACTTCAAAAACAATAATCAAAAGTAATTTTTGAAGGAGAGGATTTCTAATTATTTTGCAACGGGGCTGGTTTCTTTTCATTCTGGTGCAATGCACACATGGATCAGTCCTCAGCCTCAGCTCAAATGCCCAGGTTAGACACCCACACCAGCTCAAGTCAACCCTACAGTCCCAGGCAAAACTCATTTCCTAGCTCCTGGCTCAGAAATTCAATCAAGTTCATTTAGGCTTTAGAATGAAAGGTTCACCAAAGAACAACGGATTTACACGCATTTATTGCAAACACTACTAGATATTTTCAAGTCAAAAATAGGGATGTAGATTTCCTTTTAAAGGAAGAACAAGGCTACAGTAGGGAATCAGTGCAGATATCCGGGGAATAACAGCTGAATTTCTCCAGAACCCCACTGTGCAAACCATCTGCACAGCACTGGGCTGTGAGTGTCACACCACACAGCTGTGTGAGGAGGCAGAGTGAGGAGAGGTGGAAGGAGAAAAGGGAGAGGGGAGAGAATCATGAGCCTTGGAAATGAGTGAAAAACCGAAAACATTCCCCTTTCAAAATAAAATAAACCTTGAGGTTTTATGAACAGGACCCATTTTACATTCTGCAAATCAACGTGCTGGCCTAACCATGGCAGTGCACATGCAGCATAATGTGCAAAAAAAAAAAAAAAAAGCTTTAAAAAAAGGCTCCACAGATTGCCCACTACAAAATGATTATTGCACATATTCATGTATTACTATGTTTTAGAAAATAATTAGTTTTAATTACAGCAGTGAGAGAGTGAGCAGGGCTCTGGCGAATTAGCTGGCAAGCTTTGTGGTGCTAATTTGCTAATATCGTTAGCATCACTGCAGGTTGAGACCAGAGGTCCTGCCAAAAAAGCCTACCCAGGCACGTGCCTGTGAGTTTACATCAGCACACTCAATGATGCGCTCTGAAATGCCTGTATTTTCCATGGGCACATTGGCTTGTTTTTCAAAGCCCATTTGCAGCTCAGTCAGCCCTTGAAGTCATCACCACACACACAAATCATAATTGGGATGTTTTTCTTTTTCTTTTTTTTTTCCAAATTACTTTCAATACTTAGACTTTAAGAACTGGAACAAAAAGCTTTTTCAAGTGATGCAGCTGCAGAGAAAAATCTATTGGGATCAGCTAAAAATGCTGTTATTTTTGTGAACGTGTGAAACCTCAAAAAAGCAGCTGAGAGATATTACACCAAGAAGACAGCCTCGTGCAAAGTAGCGGATTGCTTTCGTGCAGTTTTACCCCTTGCGTCTAGCGAGATAGGAACCAGTAAATCTATACATTAAGAAACCCCCTTTGCAGAAGAAGAGATGGGGAAAGAAAGCAGGATGAGTATGGAAAGAGGGGCTTCTTTATGAAAGCCCACATGTCCTTGCTAGGTATTCCCAGAGTGGGTTCAAAGGGACGACAGCCACACAATTTCAGAGAAACTGGCAAAGCCATGGACACACGGCTTAAGTCCTGCTCCTCCTAAGGTTGTAACAGACAGTTTGGTAGCATTTATAATAGATTATGCCTGAATATTATTTTTGAAAAATAGTAATTTCTTTCTAATTCCTTCTTCATGCATGAAATGTGTTAATGTACATAAAAGGCGGGTTTTTTAGCATAAAGAACTAGGCCAATATTGTATTATGATAATTAATGACAATTTACAGTGATTTAAAAATCACACTTAGATGAATATAAGCATGTATATTGGTTTGAAATTCCCCAAACTTCTTCATTTCCTATTATATATTTTAAAATGGGCATTCGGGGGATGCAAACATGTTTCGAAAATTACATTGCTGGGACTTCCCTGGTGGCGCAGTGGTTAAGAATCCGCCTGCCAAAGCAGGGGACACGGGTTCGAGCCCTGGTCCGGGAAGATCCCACATGCTGCGGAGCAACTAAGCCCGTGCACCACAGCTACTGAGCCTGCGCTCTAGAGCCCGTGCACCACAGCTACTGAGCCTGCGCTCTAGAGCCCGTGCACAACTATGAGCCTGTGCACCACAACTACTGAAGCCCGCGCGCCTAGAGCCCGTGCTCGTGCTCCGCAACAAGAAGCCCGCGCACCGCGATGAAGAGTAGCCCCTGCTTGCTGCAACTAGAGAAAGCCCGCGCGCAGCAATGAAGACCCAACACAGCCAAAAATAAACAAACAAATAAAATTTAAAAATTACAATGCTATATTATTTTGAGAGATAAATAAGTATAGAATATAGGGTAATAGCTTTACTTACGGTGCAAGTTTTATTTTACTAAATGGATCATAAGGTCTTTCCTTACTGTGGCTTTTACTATTCCTTTTGTTAAAATGCTTCTTTTTGACTTCTTACCAGAATTCTCAATGAATACTGCAAAGAGCCATATGCTTTCCAGGGCACTGTTACTCCAGGGGCACTATTTTTTTCTTCTTTCCCAGAAGAGAAAGACCACCAATATTATAAGGATTTGTTAAATTTGTTAAATCAAGTCACTGTTCTTCCTCCTCTTGACATCAGTAATCCAGCATGTAAAGTTCAGACATAAAAAGGGGCAGTAAAGAACTTTCTGACTGCAGAAAGTGCTGTGTGAGTACTGCAAATACATTTCAACTAGTAGCCTCTGGCTTTACCACTGGAATTTAAGAGCTAGAATGACTTCTTGGAGTAAGTGCGGGTCAAGGTCCTAAGGCAGTTATTCCACCTGGATTTAATATATTCAAAAAGAACATAAAGAACATATGGTGCAAGTAAAACGGGCCTTAAACATCCATTCCTACTCTCCCAGCTTCCTTTACTTAGTCTCCCTGCAAGGCTGCAAAATCATTCCCAGAAGATGGTAAAACAGGACCGGAAACACACAAACAGATCTTTTCTGTTCATGGTAACTAACATACCATACTCCGTAAAATATCTTATTCCTTGTTTTTGAAAACACAAAGGGTCTACCTACGTGTATACATTTGTAGATAGTCACGACTATTTTTATATGTGGCAAATATATAAAGAATACTCTTAACACATACAAAGGGTACGAGAAAAGCTCAGGAGAAACACTCGTCTCTGGCTGGATCAGCAAGGCCTTGAAATTTCCCTGTGCTGACCTACCTCCAAGGGGACAGTGCGTGGCCACAGTGCCATGCGGCTGTTCATTTACTATTTGTAAGTTATTCAGGTGGAAATGCCCTATACTTTGTACAGTGACTCCTGGTGAGGCAAACTTAGAATCACAGACAGTAGATATGTTTTCTAGCATTTAGATTTCTTCTTGAAGGCGACAGTTTACATGCAGATAATTATACGACTAATGGATATTATAAAATGAAACATAACTAAGTACAATGTAACAACACAAGTATTATATAAGGGTATCTTTAACAAGGTTATACATAATTTATAATTTTCCCCATAGTAATACATAATTCTCATCTTTTAGTCTAACTACATATTTTTAAAAAGCTTCTTTAGAGGGAAACAATCCCCACTGCTCACCATCCCACTTCTCCCCACATCTGAAGTGAAGAAAGAGGCGCCACCTTCACAGTCACACTGACTCCATTTAAATAATTACTTGCTCACTGAGGCTTGTAACAATTTGTCACTACACAGGAGGACTGTTTTTGGCCCTGCACACTGCCTACAGCACAACCGTCTGAACTCAGCAAAGGGGATGCTGGAATGCCGGCTGCACAAAGCTGCTAACTGAGGTTCATAAAACCCCACTGGCCATCATTTGTATTATCTGCACTTTCTCCAAAAGTGTCCTTTGTTGGAGAAAACGCTTTGCTGTTGTCACTGGGAATTTATCTCCATGAGCCCAAACCAAGTAATCTGAGGTGGTGATGATCCACGCCATTTCTGGCCCATCTCTAGAAAAGTCAAGCGTATGCCTTCAGACCAAAACTCCTATCAGGAGCCACACTGTAACAGTCTGGGTTCCTTTGTCATTCCTGTTTCCCTCAGAGATTGTAACACAGTTATAGCAGATTCACATGTATCTATCAATAGAGACACAGTAAATGCTAAGTCATCAATATTCCTTGGAGATGCTGGATGATTACTTTCTATCAGGTAGCGTTTGACTTAATAAAGCTGGAATCAAATCACATAAATGGGTAGAGGAAAATTTGGTAAATTATTAAAAATTCAATACTTCAAAACGCACAATGCAATAAAAAAATATATATACTACTAGTAGCCCATACAAAAGACTGTGAGGATAGACGGCCCTTCACTGAACATTTCCTCTGTATGAAATAACAAATAGCTGAATTATCTGAATAATAATAATAAAAAGAAACCCTCTCTGTGAATGTCCATTAAACTGATTATTCCTCAGGAATACATACATCTTCTTAGGCAGGGTATCTATTTGTTGTTGGTTATTTTTTGTGGTTCTGGGGTCCAAAGGAAAAAAGGGAAAAATGAATATTGCTAATAGTGGGTGAAAATTTATTGTGTAGTTTCAATGCTCTGAAGTAATTTTATTTCAGCAAGTCAGACAAAACACATCATGTCATAACCCCAATACACCATTACCTTGGACAGTGCTGGGAAGGGAAGGGGAAGCTTCTAGCTAATAGTTCAAGCTTTTTATCTTTCATTTCAAATGTAAAAACATCCACCTCGGGGCTTCCCTGGTGGCGCAATGGTTGGGAGTCCATCTGCCAATGCAGGGGACGCCGGTTCGAGCCCTGGTCTGGGAGGATCCCACGTGCTGCAGAGCAACTAAGCCCATGCGCCCCAGCTGCTGAGCCTGCATTCTAGAGCCCGCGAGCTACAACTGCTGAGCCCGTGAGCTACAACTGCTGGGCCCGTGTGCCACAACTGCTGAGGCCCGCGTGCCTGGAGCCCATGCTACGCAACAGGGTTGGGATGGGGGGGACGCTGCAGTGAGAAGCCCGCGCACCGCAGCTGGGAGTGGCCCCTGCTCGTCGCAGCTGGAGAAGCCCGCCCACAGCAACAAAGACCCAATGCAGCCAAAAATAAACAAAATAAATAAATTTAAAACAACAAAAACGAAAACATCCACCTGCTGGGATGGACGCCTGTTTAACATCAGGAAGGGCTGTTGGATTTATTTATTTAAAAAGCTTCATTTTCACCGGTAGTATCTATTTTTTCCTCTTCCATAAACTTTTAAAGAGAAGTAATCAGGGAATGGCACTATTAAATTAGACCCTAGAAACCAACAACCCTAGAAGCTCAGATGGGATGCAAGCCCAGCCTCTAGCTGACTGTCGTTCCTGACAAAGAAACAACAGCTCCTGGGGCGTCTTTCAAAGATGGAGAGGTCAGAAAGGCGGCGAAAGGCAGAGGAAATGAAAAAACGTAGTAAGAGGGAGCCCAGCCTCTGACTCCACAGTGTTTTTCTAACACATCATAAAGCACTGCTGGACGCACAGCTGGCTATGCAAAGCTCTGTAGTAACTAAAGGAGGGAATCCTACCCAAAACGTCGGTGCCAGAAAAAGTTAACAGGTCAGGTGAGACGCGGCATCGTTTTCTCATTTGAAGAGCAGCGCTCGGCATCACTAGATAGGGCGCTTGTAAAGGGTGGTTCGGGACCTTGGGGGCCTAAGAACGTGGAGCACTTGCCCAGTCTTAGACATTTTTGTTATTTCCACAAACTGACAGCATACTCTTACTCCACTAATCAGATGGGATTTGGTAAAAATGCAATTGTTGAGATCATGAAGTGTGCTGAAAAAGTTAAACATCATGAAAAATTTAAAACAATTCATTTAAAAATGTATAATTTCTCAAGAACGACAGTAAACAACTACTTTCATGTGTAAATTTAAAGGTGAGTTTTCCTAAATGAAAAAAAAAAACTATTTCAAACACCCCCTTGTCCTGCCCTTCAATCATTTCCTCTGAAATACGAATTTTAAATGTTTATCTCTACCACTATCAAATGGAGATAGACTTTGTCACGGAATCTTCCAATACTCCTAATAATGCCCAAAGACAAAAAGAGCTTAGTGTATATACTTTGCAAGCAATCTCCAATGACACTTGAAATATGTCCACATATTACACAAACACAGAATGAATAAAAACAATTTACATAAAATGTAATGTAATTCTCAAGTCTTAACAGATGGAGCAAGTATCCAAGCAGCAGAGAAGTAGTATTTTCCCCCTTTTCACCAAATGATCCGACTGCTCGAGTTGCTTTTACACGCTCAGTGGTACCAGCCTAAGAGGAGAAGAGGGAAGGGGGAGGACAGCCCTCAGAAGCACAGAGCCGCCAAGGTTACCTGTTGAGCTGTTCACCATATTGGGCGTCATGCTGTAGGGGGGCGCCTGGGTGTTCATCAGCCCAGAGCTGTTGCTCATGGGCTGGCTGTAGGGAGAGCTGGAAGCCATGAGTCCGCTCTGATTCACGCCGGGAAAGCCGCCTTGCCTATATGAAGAGAAAGCACACGCATACGTATCCTGACCACGCACAGTAGCAGCAGTTTACCCCGGCAGTCATTTCTCATAATGGCAGTCATTTATGCAAGGGGTTGCTCCCTTAAAGTAATTTATTTCCTGGACCAAGAGGCTGAACTCTACTGCTAAGTAATTATTTAATATACTATGTAAAAATTCCAAACAATGTAAGTTCCACAGATAATCATGTCTGGTGTTCCAGGTTATAATTTATATAGAGGACTATAAGCAGGAAAGGGGGAACTTGAAGTAAGAACAGGAATTACAAAAGCAAGCAAAATAAATTTCTAATATTTAAAAAGATCTGACTCTTTGTTAACACTACTTAATATCCTCGCATCGAAAACCAAAAGTCGAGAAACAAAAAACGAATGGGCAGTGTGAAAATGTTGTTTAAAAACTTTTTTCTTTGACCTAACTTTTCTGATGATATAATGAATCCTGGAGAAAGCATTTCCAAAGCTCCCTTCAACATTCTGCGATTAGGTACTGTTAAAAACACATCAATTTCCCTATATTAAAATTACACAGTAAACATCAGACTTCCACTTCTTTTGCACGACGTCTCCTGTGACAGAAGGGAAGGGGAGCTTTTAGACTGGCTGTACGTGTCCCAGTAGGCTCCCAGGCAGCCCTCCCCCACTGCTGTGCAGACTCATTTTTCTGGTGACTTAGTTTTGTTAGTTTTGTGCCTACGCTCTGCTCTGGGAAAGACAAACTTCTCTTCACTCTTGCAAAGAGGAAAAGGGTATTCTTTGATCTGAAGGAGACAACTGTCACATAATGTCATGTCTCTAACGGCTGGAATGAGACAGGGAAAGGTGGGGAGAAGAGGTTTAACTGTCCCAGGAAGATTACAATGCAAAAAGAAAGATGATGGCAATGCGGCAAAATCCTGAAAAGACTCCACTGTTGTCGTCAAGCTTTTCTTATGTAAATAGTATAGATTTAAAAACTCATCAAACTTTTGGCGACTAACGACTAACGTTTACTCTTAGGAGTAGAGCTGATAGGAGAGGTAAAAATCCCCAGACAGTTGATCTGCTCCAAACTAACTGCACTTACAACCCCTCCGCCTCCATTAAACTGTCATTTGGTGGCTCTTAATGCATAATAGTAAAAAAAAAAAATTTTAAGAGATTCTTTAAGAAATTAACGTAAGTCATTAAAAAAATACTATTCTTTTTGTGTAGCTATTTTCAGTGGATTTAACTTTCTGCTTGGTAGAAGAAGTTCCAACATGGTCTATCTGAAAATTCAAAGTACCGAAGATCTGAGTGGTCTTTTCTTTCTTTTAAATATTTTATCAACCATTCAGAGAAGTTCTGTACAAACGAACACTTATGATGGTTTGGAAAGAATGTTCCAGAAGTCTGAGAGGCTACTGTTGTGAGTGAAGCTCTGGGAGGGGGGGAGTCTTACTTCTGCCCTGAACCGCAGCTCACCTACCCCCCCTTCGAATAACTAACGCTGGTGGGACTAGACGGCGGTTCATTAGGGTGAGCCCAAGATCACCCAATGGCTTCCGATTAACCCCTAGGTCATCAAATACTTATAATACGCTGCCCAGCAGCTATGAACATACCCCTATACGGTTAGGGTCTTAAACATCAGCAATGTAGACTGTTGGCATTGACTTCACTATCTTAGGTTCTCTTCTGAGGAGTTTCATTCAAAAAGACGATTTAGCATTCGTGTCACTGCTTCAAAGGAGAACAAGTAGCACCTGTTGGGACTGTCCTCTTAATTTCTTTAGCTGATGAATCACATGAAGAGCATCCTTAACTCAGGAACAGGCTGTGTTTTGTGGAGACTACTTCCAAGTCAGTGACTGCTTTGACCTGTCCTTCAAGATCCAGTTTTAGGGGCAGCCTCCTCCATGAAGGCCGCCCTTATTCTCCGACCTGGAAGCTCTGCCTCCTCCAGACTCTGTGCCTATACAGCTTTTTATAGCTTTATAGCTTCTGCATTTTCCTTTGTATATTACAATAATTTATGTTCATGTTTTGGCTCTTATAGGTGTATATGCCTCCTGAGAAGTACAAATGAGCACATCACAGCTACTAAAAAGTCTTTGTTAAATGAATGAATTGATAGAGAACATTATCATTGTGAATAGGCATTTTGAAAGATGGCCCCCTTTTCAAACTTCCACCAAATTCAGTTTCACACGTGGTGAAACTAACGTGTGTATGAAACTAACAGTTCCTTAAGCACACGTGTTTATAACTAAGGTGGAAAAAGAGAATCAGAGTATAAAATCCATCAGGCAGATGGTTCCATTAAGTAACCTCAAAGGCCCAACTCTAATCTATTATTTCTCCCCCAAGTCTGCACGGTTCATCTTCAATCACCGTAAGATGATGAAAGTGCACATAACAGAGGTTTTAAAAAATACACTTAAAATAACAAAAAGTTAAAGATTTAAAGGTCCATGTGGTGGATGTCAGATGCTGGTTACAACGGTCCTCAATTAAACTATGCCTATAGTTTCAAGAGTCTGGTTGGAAAGCCAGGGCTCTTGACTCTGTCACTAGTGACACCTTCCACTGGCACTGGGATCCAGGGGGAAAATCACTCTCTTAGCCTCAGTTTTTACATCTGAACACGGAGGAACTGATAATGATAATAACATCAATAACTTATCAAGTACTTACAAATATGCGTGGCATGATTTCTAGGTACTTTACACATTTAATTTTTTAAGTTCCTGGAGGAAGGGAGGTGGCACTATGTTCACAGACAGAGAAAGAAAATAAGGATCAGAGAGACTAAATAACTTGCCTGAAGACACACAGTAAGTGGCAGAAAGAGAAGTCCCCAAGCCTGCTTTCGGCCCAGTATGCTATATACTTCCTCTCTAAGGGCCCTGTAACAACGCTAACTCTCGATGAGACAAAGCAGCCTGTTGTGCTCCTTCCTTTTGTCTACCATACTCCTCTTTTGGTGTAGAAAGTGACAAATCACAGCGGTGCTTTCCTCTGGGCTTCCTGGAGGGCTCACACAGTGAGAGGTAGTGGAAGTGGACAGACCAGCCCCCTGGACACCGGCCTTGAGGAGGGAGTTTATCCTGGGTACTACGGGCCTCTTGGGTAGTATCCAAGCAAGGAAGGAGCTGAGAGGGAAACGGGCCTTCCCAGGAGAGCAGGGCACGTGCGGCCACGAGCATAGCACTTGGCCACCTGTCTAAATGGGGGAGAGAGCCAGTCTGTCATCATCACAGAAGAAATCCTATTCATTACTGCTTTGGAAATGACTGCCAAGACTATTGGTAATTTTGAACAGGCAAAATGGGCTTGATACTAAAAAAGAGCTTTCAATGCCCTCTGTTGAATTTTGGAAATCGAGACAATTTGTTTTTTTGGAAGGACACATCAGATGGTTGCCTCTCTGACTAGGCCAAGCGCTCCAGCTCACTGTGGTGTTGCTGACAGAAGAGCACTTCCAGGGCTCACAACACAAAGCTGATTTGGTTGGGGCGACTCTACCATTACCAGGACCACAGCCGCCTCAGAGGATGCTGGTCCCTTTCCAGAAGCAGTGCTCACCGACTACCAGCTCTCTTTCTGACCACAGCAACATTTGGAATGCTCCAAATGGAATTAGGAGAGCAAAGAAACAAGTCACCAGTTTCCTGTTTTCAAAAGGAAACAAGAGCGACAAAACAAAACCAGGCAAAAATACAAACTGACATGAGGGAAAGATTTTCAATGTAAAACCCTACCAAGACGTACAACGTAAGTTGTACCTGGAAGAGCAAAGTGCCCTACCTTGATCTTTGGGTCTGTGAACTGCTGGGATGTTGTTTCTAGCGGGTCTATGGGCTCAGATGGTTTTGGTTACGAATGACCGCTCTCCTGATGGCATGGATTCCTAACCCGCAATGGCTGTGGCAATGAATGCCCAATAATGTCTGGGGGTAGGCGTGATAAACATTGGAAAATAACGTTTTGTTGCTGTTATGCTGCTGAGGCAGCTACTGCACTGTGCCCTGTGGAACCGACCGTGTTGGGCGGTGCCACAAATCACAAGGCGCTTACTACCACGCGGCCCTGTGCTGGCCGGGGGCCAGGGGCCCGGGGCACAGCCCGGCAGGACTCCCCCAGCTCAGGAGTGCCGAGGTGTGACGTAGGCGGTTGCTATGTAAACGTGCGGACTTGCAGGGTAACCAGAGGCACTTGAATTGGTCTTCAGTTGGGACTAGACTTAAGTGTTTAAGATCTGTCATTCCATGACAAAAAGCAGGTTATTCGAACGAGAATGATTCAGAAGAGGAGCTGGCAGGCGCACTTCCCTCTAGCACTCCTCGGTCTACACACAAACAAGTGGTTTCTCATAGCTCGTCCTTTTATCCACTTTGGAGATTTCTCAAACATTACACATTAATCTGCCAATAAAGGGCTGGCTTTGGGGGAAAAAACCCAGAAGCAAATACCAATTTTAAAGTGACCATTTCCAATGGTTCACCGTGAAAACAGAAAGGAGAATACAGCTTCCCACCACAGTTTGAATTTAGCAGGTAAAAATGTCAGTATGAAATCCAATACAGAGTAACCACACATGTCTAAATATCGTGTTTTTAAGTCAACTACGATAAAATTTAAAGTAAAATAAAGTCTGTATATGATTTTCGTGCTTTAAAAGAATATTTAGGTCATATTGTTTTAGCAATCACCACTACTTTTTCTCGATAGGGATAGACTGGAAAGTGTGAAGTGTTTATTTTGAAAATGAATGGATTTCTGATACAGCTCTTTGGAGGAGGGTAGGGACAGACAGAAGAAACGCTCTGGAAATAGACACCAAGTGAGTGAAGCCACTTTATATAAAGTCTAGTGGCAAAGACACACGGAGAGAAGCTCCACTCTGAAGAATCCTAGCACTGAAAATATCATTATTGAATTATGCTCAAAAGGAAGATAAAGCAGTGCATGCTTTATTGGACAACGGCATGACTGCCAAACATATGTATCTTTCTCTATACGGACTGTCACTATGGATGTAGTTTAAGTTATGAAACCAGAAAAGACTGCTCACTGACAAAATAAATGAGACTAACACTAAAACTTGGGGTACTTTCCCACTTCAGCCCAGTAGTTATCAGAACCAGGAACTTGAAACTTTGAAAAGCCCGATTCCAGCAGTTCAACCTCGGAGAGCTCCAATCGTATACATAACATTACATAGGATGCTCTATTTTAATAAACACAAATAATCGGTTTTATAAACAAATAATTTGCACGTACGTGTCCAGATCACTGGTGAAACAGACTTTCAACCTAAGTTACACAGCAGCTCTTCCAAAGCAGTACCAACAGGGACATTCAGTCAAGATTATTTAAAATCTAATATCTGAAGAATGAAAATCACTAGCTTTGCCCCCAAAACAACACAATCAAAACAGAAGTGAAAGCTGTCCGAACTGCAGCCCATTTTCGGTGTGGCTAATCCATCAGTACACCTGTGACAGCAAATGCAACTGCAGTTCTAGTGGGGAAATAACGTTATAATCTCAACAAGCCAGTTGCTTTGGCTAGAAATCAACCCTGTGAAGGTAAAGTGGCACTTATATCATTAAACCAAAGACAAAGAACAAATCCAAGTGCCAATGACTTACAAATCTGTGGATTCCTAGAAAGATGCACAGCCCACACTACTTTTTAAAAAACTGTTGCACCCCTTTCACTCGGGAAGGCGTGCTATAATAACAAAATTAGTCAGAAATACCTTCTGTGTAGCTGACAGTTACAGACATGTGTTCATGATGGGTGTGGGAGGGGAAGGGGAGGAAGGAGCCCACCGGCAGGCCCAGACAAAAGCAAACACGAGTCAAGTAACCAGAGCAGGGAGTGTCCAACTGCAACCACGCCGTGCGGATAAAGGAGAGGTGCACACACTGGGGGTGCTTATAATGAGATCAGAGAACGTTCCCTGAGGAAGGGATGCTGGCCCCTCTGAACCCCCTCCTCAGGTGAGATCTGAGGGATGGAAAGGGACTCAATCAGGTGACGAGGAGAGAAGAAGAGAGGAGAGATTAAGAGATGAGAGGGAGAGGGCGGGGGCCAGGCCACATGAGGCTTACGGTTCCCTGGGGTTTCGCCTATCCCCTAAGAGGAGCTGGCAGAGACTAGGGGTTTAAGCAGGAGAAATGGCAGAAAAGGATGTGTATTTCAAAGGCATGGTCCTCTGGCTGGGGGGCGGCGGGGAGGACACAGCAAAGGCAGGAAGGACGAACGCAGGGCAACAGGTGTGTGGCTGTCACGCGAGTCCAGATGAGAGAAGGTGGCGCGCGGAACCGGGGTGGGAGTGACGGGGAGCTGAGCGCTCCCTCAGAGGTAGACCGGCAGCACTCGGTGATGAGTCAGACATTGTGGGGTAAGAAAAGGTGGCCCGACGTCCCCTGGCTGCCCGGTTGCACAAGGGGCAGGTAAGGGGCCGCTGCTGTGCGGAAAGACCTGCAAGAGACGTGAGCTGCGCTCTGGACACGTGGGGTCTGAGCGGCCAGGAGGCCACGTCGCGGAGGCGGCTAGAGACCCAGGTCTGGGAAGCGGAGGGCGAATCCTTTCCGTCAGCCTTCCTCCCTAGGCAGGAACGCCCTTTATAATACTTCTTGGTCTGTTTTCTAAGATCTTCCCTGTGTGAACATCACCTCTTTTCAAGGCAGCCTGTTCCCTTAAGGAGAGCTGAAGTGGGTATGATGACAGCAACAAATTAGCTAGAGCAACAATTATCAGTCACTTCCCAGCTATAAATTAATAACTCCCCAAACCCTTTGGTAATTGATACGTTTAAGTTTTTTTTTTTTCTTCCTTTAAGCATGGACAAAGAGGAATGTAATAACATTCAACGTCTCTATGAAAAAGACCCTTTCAATAGAGGGGAGTAATGACTTTCTTAGCAAATCCTCCAGAACCGTCTTTAGTGAGTGTATATTTGCAGATGACTCTTCAGAGCATAGCTTCTCCCACGTGTGTCTCTGCCATGGGCCTATATAACGTGGCGCTGCCCACTGGGCCTCTCTGCGCCTAAAGCACTCTGGTTGTCTCCACCTTTCTCCAGAGAGCTGTATTTTCACCCCTGCATCTCAGTGAAGCTGTTTCCACCAAGCATGGAGGAATCCTGCATATTCCACGCTGAATTTCCTGAAACCCTGTAACATCAGAAACCTTGTTTCCCTTTCTGTTAACTATTTCCTGCAGACTCCTCAAAGGGCTCCAACCTGCTCCCAGCTCTGCTCCTGGCACTCACTCTAAAATGGCACCTGTCGTGCAATTTCAAGATTCAGTACTTCCTTTTCGCTTCAGTGCAGGTAACCCGTTTTAGTTGTTCCTAAAGCAGCTGACTGATCTTCACCTTCTCTCTCAAAGCAGCCAGGAGAACAAATAGAGCTCTAGGCTTCTGAAGCGAGACACTGCCTTGTCGGAGTGTGAAGAAAGTGCAAAAACTATCTGGCTCCTTGAATTTTGGTAATTGCTAACTAAGGATGTTCTCTTCAGCTCCAAGTTGATTTTGGTTTGTTAAACCCATTGTTCTGTTCTTATGAACTGTTTATGGCAATCCTACGAAAATGAACTAAAAAACTCCCTTTTGAAGATGCTACATTCAGAGGTTTTGACATCAGCACTTCCTTCAAGGGCAGGGCGTTAGGAAAGCCACAGGGCCAACACCGGGCCCCAAACCTGTCTTTTCCCTGCAAGAGGTGAGCCCGGCACTTTGGTGGGTGGGTGCTGGCACCCGTGGCTTCCGACTGGCCTCTAACAAGACGCAACTGGCACAGTTCCCTTGTCTGGTAAAAATGAGATCTGTTGAACCTTGTGAAAGAGAAACTAGTTGCCTCTGATGTCCCCCTTAGAAAGAAAAAAGTGCCCCTTTCTAACTGCATTACATTAAAGATCTTTAAGAAAGTTTATCTTGAGATCATAATGCCATTAAGACCTCGAATGATTTACAAAGAAGGCTATTCCTAGAAGTTCCCACCTTTGCACCAGGACACTCCCTTCCTGGGTACAAGCCGTTAAGGGAGAGCGAATTGACACGGGGGTGGGTCTCCTTGGAGGTCTGGACACCTGGGACTCAGGCAGCAAATGGGCGTGGCAGCTACCGAGGAGCCAGGTAGCAGGTAGCAACGAGCTGACCCCAGTGCTGCTTTAGGAGGGGACAACCGAGAGGGCACAGGTCTCACATGCATTCAGACTTCTTGTACCTTAATGGACCAGGCTGTCGGCTAAAAAAATAAAATGGAATTTGGGTCCTGAGATCCGCATCTCATACACTTTACCACAGCAACATTCTGTCAGACCCTCTAACAAGGAATGCACTTGTCCAGGGCCGCAGTGCCAGGAAATATATCAATATGGTTATTTCCAACTTACGAAAAAAATCCTCCTAAAATTCTTACAGATTTTCTGAGCTAAAGGTGGCCTTGGGCCACAAAGTTACTTAATTTATTTCAGCAAAACACCGTTCAAAATTAGGGTAAAAAATGTTGCAAGAAAGGCCTGATAGCTGAGAGAACTATAGTTCTTTACGTCCATGCCAGGTGCTCTGGCCCGAGAAGCTGGAGGGGCAGGACCCGGCAAGTTTGTACCGGTAGGTATTTAACAATCAAAGGCAATCCAGTAAGAGTTAACTTTTAAAGCAAGGGACGAAACCTTGTGGTTTGGCTTTGTTTTTTAATCCACGTGATGGAAATGGAGTTCAAAATAAGAATGAAGGTCAAGATTAGAAGAGCCTCAGGGAGTTGCTGCCACAGGCTTAACGCTACCAGCTAAGAGGCCCTCTGGGCAGTCGGACAATGCAGCCCCCCACCTATGATCTTCACTCGGTCACCCATGACACCTCCCCAACCCCAGACTGGGATAGACCAAGACCCGGATCACAGCCTCTTCATCGCTTACAAACTCTTCTTGTTGCCTTCGGCCCCAAACCCTGATGAGGTTATGAGATTTCAGACTGAGAACAACTTGACACTTCCTGGTTTCAACCTTTCAGGCTGGGGCTGAGGCCAATGGTATTACCTGAGACAAATGTGATCTCAGCACTCCTACCTTTAACAACTCCGAACAGCTGGGATTGGCTGGGCTGTGTTGCTGATTTTTTTCCAGTGACGGGTGGACTGTAATGCTGATTCTAGATGTGATATTCCCAGTTTGTCCGGTGTGAACATGTGGTATGTGGGGGAAGAGATGTTAGTGGGCCCATGAGGTTAGAAAGGAAGACAAGTGGCCTGGATGAGTAAACCTGGGCACACACTCCACTGATGGAGGACTGGCCCGGTTAATCAGAGCCCCAACCCGATACACACATCATTGAGAGCTCCCTTAGACGTAAGGACAGCACCCAGCTGTGAGAGGTGCAGACTGGGACGTGGATAGAAGACATTCTGAATTAAGAAGGCAGTTCTAGGAATGGAGGGGAACTTGGAATATCTCAGAGTATCAGGAAGATACTGATATCTGAGAGGATGCTCAGAGGTAGAAAGTGAGACAAAAGATCGCCAAAGCCTGAGTCACGGTGTCAGTTCTGTTTAAACATCAGTTCCTTCTAATTCTATCCAGTGTCCCCAGCTCTAGTCCAGTATTTTCTTCAGTCAGCGTCTATCAGGTACAAAGCACGGGCTCTCCGAGCTTGGGCTTTCCTGCCTCTTCCCTCTGTGTTTTTCACTAGTGCGCCTCAGCGGCAGGAACCCCTAATGCAATCCCCGGATCTGTGCTGGTCTTCTGCACCAGGATCACCCAGCAGGTTTATAAAAATTACAGGCTCACGAGCCTCACCTGGCGTGCGGCTGGGGTGAGGGTGTGTGTGTATATTTAAAAATCTCTCTAGATAACAACCAGTGGTTTAAGGAACTTCACAGACTCGAGTCCATTAAAGGTTTGCTGTACGTTTCATACTTCGATTCCTTGGATCTCATTAAACTTTAAAAAAAAAAATCTCTCTTGGTATTTTAAAAATTAGTGTTTTACTACTTTTTGATTGGAAGACTAATAAATGTACTTTATGGCTGCCATAATAATTCTGGAACTCTGAAAGATGTGATTGAAATCATAATCTTAAAATACCAACACAGCAATATGCATTCCAATTCTAAATTTTGAAGGCAAAAAAGGAGCTAAAAATTAAAGCATAGTGTTTAGATGTTAAAACGAAGGCTAACATTTAATTGTAAAAATTAAAACTCTATTTAAGCCTTTGAAATCTTTTCGCTTTGTCTTTCAATAACATGACTTCTCAAATCATAGCTACTATTTTAATACCTAATTGTCCAAAATCCAAAGGGCTAAATTCTTAGTTAACACAGATCACTCACAGCTCTTTAAGCCCATGGACCCACTATAACTGAGGTTGCACACACATGCGCCCCTTCTCTTTGATGTGTTAATGCACTATCTCCATTATTTTGTTTCCACATCAGTGCCTCCTAGCCCATCAGCAGACTGAGTCATACTGGCTTCAGAGGAAAAAAAAAAAAAAAGTGCCTTGCTGGCAAATAGCAACAGGCGAAATGAATTATAAACACCCCCCCCCCACACACACTAAAGAAGAGTTGCTGGAAGCTGGGGCGGGGGGCGGGGGACGATGGTGCATATAAGACACAGGTATAAGCGTCTACGCAGGCCCAATCCACCAGGGTCTGTACGTGCAGCTAGCTGTTCCCAAGCAGAGGAACCACTGCTCAGACTCTCACAAAACATTCAGCCACGTCAACATCAATTGTTAGACGCTACTGATCAAGCTACCTTATGGTTAAGACTTCATGAAACTTATTCACCCTGTTAAAGAGTGGCTAAGATTGGAAAATAATATTAATTAAAATCCTTAATCTCCTACTTTACTAGGAAAACAAAAATATTTAAAAGCTAATTTCAGTTATCCTAGCTTTTGGTATGACTTAAGAATTAAGATGTACGTCTCCAGACTCAGGGTTGTGACATTCAGTATAAAAATTCCCTCCTCGGCAGGAGAAATGAGACTTTTCAAATTGACTCGTTTTTGCTCTTTCTTTTTTTTTTTTTTTAAAAACCTAAGAAGTCTGAGAGTCTTCCTCTGTCTGATATTAAGTTGGTTCAGTGGGGCGTCTTTAAAGGGACAGAAGAGGATGACACATATTGCTTGTATCAGCATCACGTAGGTGTATGCATGTATCTGGGTAAAAATGCCGACTTCTGTTTCTCCTCTTGCACGACTCAGAATCCTTATTTTAACAGCTACACTCCAGTCTCAAGAATGCAAGATGTTAAAGCGCCATTGGTGGGCAATCGAAGGGTGAAAAGGACAGAAATTCAAACCCAACTGTGTGTCATCAAGTAAACTGTCACTTCACTTCATAAGGTGTGTGCTTCCAGAAACAAATGACTCACGGTGTGCAGGCAGTCTGAGTGGAAGCAGCAAAGCGCTCCCTTCCTTTCAGATACAACAAAGGCTGAGCAAAGAAAAACAATTCAGACTTCGATGCAAGAAATAGGATCTCCAATGAGACACTGATTAATGTTTGCTTTCTACTAGTTATCAATAGATTTGCCTTTAGACATAAGGGAGAAGTAAAATTAAGAGATTTTTTTAAAAAAGAAAATCTACAGAGACAGCACTAAGTGGAAGGAAGAGCCACAGGCCTAGGAGACAGGGCCCTGGGGTCGACTTTGCCCCGCCTGTAACTAACTAAGTAACCCATGGCAGGTAACTTTGTAGATCTTGGTTTCCTTCATCATAGAATTGAGGGGTACAGACTGGATGCCATCTAAAATCTTTCCAGCTCTAAAATTCTATTATTGTACAACTGAAAGTCTATATCCTCTTGGAACCTATCCTGGTGAAAATATTATCCTAAAGATCTGTGCCAGGACTTTGACACAAACCATCTCAAGTCACCGAAGACTTGATTAAAGTTGAGATATAGGAGGTGCTGGGGATGGCTGACTTCAAGGAATCAAAATCTACCATGGCTTAAAGGTCTAGGGCTTGCCAGGCCTTCTGTAAGTTCACTGAAGTCATGCATCACCCTGGGAGCTCATTTCCAAGAAAAAAAAAAAATCTGGATAACGCTGAAATATCCAAAGCCACAGATCAGCTACACTGGGCAGAGATGTCAACTGTCGGACGGTACCAGGTGGGTGCCGCCTAGAATGAAAGAATGAATGCAAAACACTCTAAATGACGTGTGTGTGTGTTAAGCATAGAGGTCAATCATTCAAAACATATGAAGGATTACGTTATAGCCTGGGATTCATGGAAATGCTTCTTTAGAAGCAGTAGGCCGAAGTCTTTCCTAAACTTCTGGCCAACCTTGGCTCGTCTGTACTTTGACAGTGTCTCAGCGTCCCTCCGACATGACGCTCCAGAACTGGACTGACGATGAACGTCATCCGCCAGCCCCGACTAGGCTTTTAGTAAGACAACTAGTATTTCCCACTCTCTGTTTCTCGTTACTTCAAAAGACTAGAACATGATCTAGAAATGCTTTAAAACTGAACACAGAAAGGTATCTTCTGAGTAAAAAAGTATATCAAATGTGTATGGGGGGAGGTCCTGGACAGATATTACATATAAATTGCTAACTTCAAATTATCGTATAGTATTACTCAGCTAATCTAGTACCGGAACAGTACGATTCATCACGTTCTATTGTAGATTGTCTGAAAATCAAAATGAGGGAGTCCTTTACTCAAAAGGTGACAAAGAAAAAACAATTCATCCACATGTTCCTTAACTTATGCACTGCAGCAGCTCTGCTCTCACAATGTCACTCTTAAAAAAGGAATCAGTAAAACAGCTTCTAACAAGTTTAATCTGTGTGTTTTTTCCTCTATATTATTTTACATCCAACTAGCTGAAAAAGCCTGAAGCATAATTGCCATAATCCTTCATTTCTGCAGTTAGCTTTCTGTCTCTAATGGCGCGCGCACACACACACACACACTCACTCACTCACTCACTCCCTTCATCACTAATTTGTCTTTTTTAGATTCTTTCTTAGGCTCTAGGCCCGTTGGGATTCTGACTTGAGAAAGAAGTCATTATAACCAACTCTGAATATTGTGTTTCTGAAAGGCTTGGGCCACTTCTTCCTGACAGTCTGCCATTTAGTGGACTGGCTTTTCAAGTTGCCAGCCTAACTTTACCCTGACAGAGCTATCAGTGGGGAAAGAAAACAAGAACAAAAGCAAAAACACAAGTCTGCTGCAGTGAGCTGCTAAGTATAAAGGAAAAACATGTTGAAAATCAAGTTTCCTAACCCATAGCACTGCAACATGTACTTTACATGTTTTCTCCCATTCAAGCTTCTACTTAAAAAAAAAAAAAGGGGGCACAACAGGTTACGTATATTGCAAAGTGCAAAGGAAGGAAGATTTAAAATAGAAATAAAACCTTTTCTTTCTTTTTTAGAAAGGATAGTGTAAACGCAAACGGCAAAATTCAGAGCTAACACAGATGGGGCTGCAAAGATGAGCCTTTGCCAACTGTGCTTCATATGATTTACAAAGAATCCCTCCAACATCTTCCTTCTTCTTAGTTTTAATTAAGGAAGAGGTGTTGTATTCTAAGGAAGCTCTCTGGATGCTGCTGGCTGAAATGCAGATTTGATCTTCCCGTGCTGGTTAGCTAACATTGATTTTCTGCCCCAGTGAAAGACATTTTACTCTGATGCATGCCATTTAAATTCATTTTACACAGCTGCTTAATGTGGCTTGGCAAGGCACAGCCAAACTAGCTTTGTGGGTCTAAATAGGACTCCTGAGTTGGTAGAGGACAGATCCCATGGATTAGCAGCTGATGATAAATGCTCTTCTCCCCCCACCGTTATCTTCCTACTAACTCAGGAAGTGACCTTGAGAGTAGCACAAGAAAGGAAAAGAGAGGAAAGACGATTTCTCCAAAATAAGTCTGTTTACCTCATTGTATGCTTAGTTCACTTTTAGGATTATGTTTACAGAATTCTTTATTTGTTGGTCCACATTTAGGGCCATGTTTACAGGACTTAGAACTCTCAATTGCAAAATTATCATTTGCTCTTGTTGCCTAAATAAATGTATATTGAATATAAAGCTATAAAAAAGCCCTCCGTGTCATGCATTCATAACAAGTAGTGAAAACACAGTTCTGTAAGTTTAGTCTTTAAACAAAGCTAGTTGGTAGTTTCCGGTTTTATTTTACAAAATTGTTGTATCTTTCTGCTGAAACTAACCCCTTAACACTCTTCAATCTACATGAGATAATCTTATTATTACTATATGCTAAATGATATCGGTAAAAATAATAATATACTTTAAGAGTATTTACTAACCTAAAGACAGTGACAGCCTGATATTATAGTTTTGTAGTAGGAAAGAAGAGAGATGCTTTTTGTTGCTGTATGTAATTCCTGTGTCGAAATTGATAATAATATGGCAACACTGTTTAGAAAAAAAAATTCTGTGTTGCATTATTTGGTTGTATTCTCCTGGTGACTTTAATATTCTAAACCTCCTTGGGAGAAGGAAATAATAGAAATCGTTGGCGCAGATGTCTGCTCAGTGATGATGGCACAAGGCCCCTCGCAAGTCCTATTAAGAACCTAAGCCCTGCCTCCTGCAGTGGGGCTCCATGGGGCCACCGCACTCTGAATTCAGGGCGAGTGTGGAAGCAGGTCCCTGTAGTGGCAGGAATGACAATAACACAGTCATGATAACAGTGCTACACAAGTCCTAGACGACACAACGACAACAGTGGGGGACATGACGCCGGAGTAGGTGACTTCATTACTTTTACGTAGATAAAAGTTTTTGTTTCCCTCTCAGGCACGAAGGAAAGAAGCCATGCCGAAGCCATGCAAAGACAGGATCTGGGGGACGGCATGCAGGTCTCCACCAAACTACCACAGTACTGCTGGTGAGAATGAAAAACGGAACAGAACAAAACAAACAAAAAACCCAAAACAAACAAAAATAAACAAAAGACAGCCCCCTCTGAGATGGATTTCCTATTAGGTCTTTCACTCTCTTACTTTGGGTGTTCCTTTCGCAGCCAGATGGCATGTTCATTAACAGTTTAAAAAAATGCCCAGGACCCGCAGCAAGTCAGGGCATGTTGCTACCTACCCGTACTGGTCAGGCTGGTTCATCATGGGAGCCTGAGAGTTGCCATAGTTGGGGTGCTGGGAAGAAAACATGGGGCGTCCGCCAGCCCCAGACTGGCTGGGATAAGCAGGCGACCTAATGTATGGTGGCCTAAAGTAGAACAGAAGAACAACTTCTTTGGATTTTTTCCGTAGACAAGTAGGAATCCCCCTGTCCATTATGTCATTTCCACACATAGGTGTGGAGGTTACAGAATGTGGCATAAGATACTCTGTACCATGCAGCTACCTGGCAGTGGAGCTGGAGAACAATCCTTCAAAAGAGGGTGGGGGACGGGGCAAAGGAGAGAGAGGAGTAAGATTCTCAGATCCAATCTCAGTTTTACAGTTCTGAAGCATAGCTTTGACTTTGGTAAAAGCCAAAAAATAAACAGTCTCCATTCAAACTCCTGGAGAGCTCTGATGGGTGGAATGTGAAGGTGAGGCTTTGGAATGGTCTACCGATTAGAAATAAATGAAAATGCATGGATGTATACTTATACAGTAACTTATATAAAATTCTATATAAACTGATTCAGAAAGGGAGCACAGCAAGGCTTTTTAATCAAACAATTATGCCTTAATCTCTACAGTTATCTTCTTCCCAGATCACTACCCAAGGCTTCATGTCAAATGCAATCAAGTACTTACTCCTTAAAAAGGAAATAACTTGTGCTTTTTGAGTTGTGACAATGGACAATTCATTTAAACCTAAATTAGAACTTCAACTGGACCAGCCAAACCAGTCCTCACGGACAGGTTTATTAAAACATTCTCTCTACAGCCTGCATAGGTTCAGTTCAGAGGTATAGCGCTGGGGTTCAGAAGATCCTAAGTAATTGTAACGCGGAGGAGAGGGTGGGGGGTGGGGCGGAGGGAGAGGGAGAGAGGGGGAGAGAGAATATGACTGACTTTCATTTTATTATGTGGAGCAAACAGTGAGACTGGAAGGGTCCCTAACATTCCCGAATAGCAACTTCAGAGGAAAAGCAACAAAGGGATACATTTAAACACACACACACACACACACACACACACACACACACACACACACACA